>NC_091286.1:525771215-526089429 GCF_032444005.1 Ranitomeya imitator
TTGCTCCCCGAAGCCTACCGAAGAGCTCAGATATCAAGGATACTTATTCTTAACGGTGATGGAGTTAAGACCCCTGTAGTCTATGCATGGACGCAATTCCCCATTCTTCTTCTGCACGAAGAAGAACCCTGCCCCAGCAGGTGACACTGACTTCCTAATGAATCCTCTTGCCAGATTTTCCTGGATGTATTGTGACATTGCCTCCATCTCTGGGAGAGATAACGGATAGACTCGACCCCGGGGAGGCTCAGCACCAGGCAAGAGATCAATAGGACAGTCATAGGGGTGATGGGGCGGAAGGGTCTCCGCCGCCTTTTTGGAGAACACGTCTGCATAAGACCAGTATTGCTTGGGGAGAGAGGAAAGATCTGTGAGTACCTCTGTAGTAGCAACCTGAACACACTCCCTCTGACACCTACCCCCACAAGATTCACCCCATCCCAGAATTCTGCCTGAGGACCACTCGATAAGAGGAGAGTGGTACCGTAGCCAAGGTATTCCCAACAGGACCTCATCAATTCCCTCAGGAATGATGAGCAGAGATATATTCTCCTGATGGGATGGTGACATGGACAGTGTAAAAGGGATGGTCTGGTGTGCTATCTGTGAGGGCAGTGTCGACTCATTCACCACTCGTACCGTTACTGGTTGAGCTAGCATAACCAGGGGTATTGCGTGACATTGGGCAAAGGCAGAAGACATAAAATTGCCCTCCGCCCCAGAATCCACGCAGAGCTCTACCGAGTGTGAGAATGAGCCTATAATAATTGTCCCCTTAAAGGACAGTTTAGAGGCAAACGTCGCCGTGTCTAGTGTACCTCCACCCACTACCACTAGACGCTGACGTTTCCTCAACCGCTGGGAACATCTGGTGGCAAGAAGTCCTGACTGCTGGCAAACATGACAGACCTTAAGTGCACAAGCGGTCCGGGACTTAGATCCCGCTCGTGACACCTCCATGGCCTCATGTGACTCAGGAACCAGGATCGGAGATTCCAGAGGTTTGGCGAAGGTAGAAGCCAGCCGAAACCTCTGCCTACACTGGGCTCGTTCAACCTCCGCTCGTTAAAACGGATGTCAGTACGAGTAGAGATAGTTCCTCCTCCAGTGTGGCAGGAATCTCCCTAGTGGCCAGAGCGTCCTTCACGTGATCAGCCAGCCCCTTCCAAAATATGGGGATAAGGGCTTTATCCGACCACTCCAGCTCAGAAGCTAAAGTGCGGAAGTGGACGGCAAAATGGCTGACCAAGGACTCACCCTGAGTTAATGCCAGCAGTTGGAGCGCAGTATCATGGGTGACTTGAGGTCCTAAAAAGACCTGTTTCAGAGTGCTCAGAAACAGCGGAGCACTCTGCACCACATGATCGCCACGCTCCCACAGTGGCGTAGCCCACTCCAACGCCCTGTCCGACAAGAGAGAGACAATAAATCCCACCTTAGCCCGCTCTGTGGGAAAACGTGCAGCCAGGAGCTCGAGGTGAATAGAGCATTGACTCACGAATCCCCTACAAGATTTGCTATCTCCAGAAAATTTTTCGGGCAGCGGGAGGCGAGATAATGTCGGAACAGGGGTGGCAGTGGACAAGGTTGCTGCAGCCACGCTAGCAGCCTGTACAGCAACTGCGGTAACATCCACAGCTGAGGTTGAGCTCTCGAGAGCCGCCAACCTACCCTCCAGCTGCTGGATATACCGCAAGGATTGCTGTATGTCCGTCATTACTAGCCAGACCCTGGCACTAGTGTAATGTTAGAGCTAGCGGAATGCACCAAATAATAAGATAGATTAAGGTGCGTTCGCAGCCCGGGGTCCACCGTGCAGAGATGGAACCTGCTGCCAAGTAATGACGGACTATATGGCGGTACAATGTGAATACACACACGGGTTAACTTCACCCTGTGTGAAGGAAGCGAACCCTGTTAAGTCACAGGGCCACGGTACCGCACACAAGAGCGCAAGCAAGGAGTCACCAAGCTCAGTCCCAAGACTTGGGATCCGAGTCCGACTAGACTACTTGCGCTCGACACCGCTAATGGGGTGTCAGCGTAACCAAAGTAAAAATAAAAGATGCACGAGAGTGCATGCGGTGCCGCACTAGCGGACGCCACTAACCACCCAGGCTTGGGTCAGGAAAGCGCTGTGAAAGCGCACGGCACCGCACTGGCGGTCACAGCAATTAGACGCTGTAAGGTGTGTAACGTGCTGGTAGCTAAGTCGGGCGCTAGATAGCAATCACCCACCTTCCGCGAACAGTCATCCAATAGGGAGGGGATTTTAATGAACGACTTTCACTCACAACACACACACGTTTACAAATGCACACTAGCGCATGGCCGTGCGGTCATGCACAGCTTATATAGCTGCAGCACGTTCAGGACCTTCCAATAAAGGACCAATGGGAACCGCTGCAGCATCTGAGCATGTGACCCTCGATCTCCAATGGGAGATCTCACCCTGGGCATGCTCAGAAGGGAAAAAGCAGGACTTAGATCCCAAAAGCATCTGCTCGCCGCTGCCCAGCACTGGCTTCAATGGCAGAAGCAGGCAAAGGAGCAGTAACCCTATGTACAGAGTGAGACTGAGCAGGACGCTGGGAACAACGTCTCTGCTGAGCAGACTCCACTGCAGCTGGAGAAGAATGGGAGACCGCAGCAGAGATGGTTCGAGATTCCCGCTGTGCAGAGGCGGGAACTCGACACCTAACACTTGTTCTCTGTGATATCAACAAGGAGAAGATTTTTTTTATTTCCAATAGAGATTAAATGCTTGAAGGTTTAACCCCTCCCTGTCCTGTGACTATTACACAGTAGCAAATATGCACTTACATGGGTTCAACAATGAAACCAAGTAATCACCTATTGGACATGTTCACACATTCAGCATTTGAATAGTATTTTGCCTCAGTATTTGTAAGCCAGGAATGGGTGACAAATACAGAAGTGGTGACGTGTTTCTATTATACTTTTCGTCTGATTGTTCCACTTCTAGTTTTGGCTTACAAATACTGATGTAAAGTACTGAACAAATACTGATAGTGTGAATGTTGCCAAAGGACAAGTGGTAAGTTATTGATTCGTAGTGGTCTGTCTGCTGGGACCTGTACCAATCTGCAAAATGTGCCACTTTTATTCCCATTAGTATGGGCAGCATGTACGACTCAACCACTGATCCATTCATCCCCTAAGTGGCTGCACTTGGCTATTTCTGATTTTTGGAAGCCCCCAAAGAGGATGAATGGAGCTGCGATGAGACATCGCATCTTCAGCTCCATTTTAAAATGGGGATAAAAGTGCCTTGTCAAGGATAACAGGTCCCCATTCTTCATGTCCTCCCTCTATCTGAAACTTAACCTGTCAAAAACTGAACTCCTCGTGTTCTCTCCCTCTACTAACCTACCTTTGCCTGACATTGCCATCTCCGTGTGCGGTTCCACCATCACTCCAAAGCAACATGCCCGCTGCCTTGGGGTCATCCTTGATTCTGACCTTTCATTCACCCCCCACATCCGATCATTGGCTCGCTCTTCTTACCTGCATCTCAAAAACATTTCTAGAACTCGCCCTTTTCTTACTTTCGACTCTGCAAAAACTCTTACTGTTTCACTTATTCATTCTCGTCTGGACTATTGTAACTCTCTACTAATCGGCCTCCCTCTTACCAAACTTTCCCCGCTCCAATCTGTCCTGAATGCTGCTGCCAGGATCATATTCCTCACCAACCGTTACACCGATGCCTCTACCTTGTGCCAGTCATTACACTGGCTACCCATCCACTCCAGAATCCAGTACAAAACTACTACCCTCATCCACAAAGCACTCCATGGCTCAGCACCACCCTACATCTCCTCCCTGGTATCAGTCTACCACCCTACTCGTGCCCTCCGCTCCGTTAATGACCTCAGGTTAGCATCCTCAATAATCAGAACCTCCCACTCCCGTCTCCAAGACTTTACACGTGCTGCGCCGATTCTTTGGAATGCACTACCTAGGTTAATACGATTAATCCCCAATCCCCACAGTTTTAAGCGTACCCTAAAAACTCATTTGTTCAGACTGGCCTACCGCCTCAATGCATTAACCTAACGATCCCTGTGTGGCCTATTTATAAAAAAAAAAAAAAAACACAATCAGGTTCCTCGCATCATGTTCTCATTCACTTTATGCAGTTAATAGCCTCTGTGTCTGTACTGCTACATACTTAGGCAGTTAACTGGTTCATGCAGCTTTACATGAACACCCGAGCCTTACACTATGGCCGGTCCGAATAACTAAAAGCAATTGTTACCATCCACCTCTCGTGTCTCCCCTTTTCCTCATAGTTTGTAAGCTTGCGAGCAGGGCCCTCATTCCTCCTGGTATCTGTTTTGAACTGTATTTCTGTTATGCTGTAATGTCTATTGTCTGTACAAGTCCCCTCTATAATTTGTAAAGCGCTGCGGAATATGTTGGCGCTATATAAATAAAAAAAATTATTATTATTATTCTTCCGATCGGTGAGTTTTCCAATGGTCGGAATCCACTGATCAATATGTTATCACCTACCTAACCTGTAGATAACTTGTTTTTATCAAAGAACCCTTTAATGCCAACTGCAGTAACTGTACATGCCAGTTATGGTGGCGCACAGTAGATGTGCAGGAGTCGCCTGTGTTTCACAGTCTACGGGGATTCAACTGAGATAACGGCTAACAGGTATTTGTATATCGTTGTAGGGTAGGCTCCTAGAGTCCATTCCCCCTGTGGGCCCTAGACACCCAAGTCTGACCTTGAGCCCAAGATTTCTGCTAATTGTAATATTGTCATGCAAAGTGTACCTTTGCATAGTCTGTGGTCACGGT
Organism: Ranitomeya imitator; assembly: GCF_032444005.1. Classification (NCBI taxonomy): domain Eukaryota; kingdom Metazoa; phylum Chordata; class Amphibia; order Anura; family Dendrobatidae; genus Ranitomeya; species Ranitomeya imitator. The sequence continues at coordinate 525,776,051 of NC_091286.1, forward strand.
CCATCTGTTCCTGAGACTGCAGGAGGAGTGACACACTTCAATCAGTGACTGCAGCCAATGTAATCATCAATAAAGTCATGTTGATAACGTACATAAATTTACAAATTTTTTTTCTTTTGATTTATGTATATTGACAAAATGCACTATGGAGAAGCTAAGGAAGAAATTTCTATACATTACAAAAATTACCTAATACTTCACCTTGACCATAATATAAGCATTTAAGTAGGAAATTGTACCACTGTTTGAGATATTACTGTTAAGAGGATGTTCGGAAAAATGTCAATGCTATTAATGTTTTTATTATGTATACCCCTCCTCACATGTAAAGTGCCATGGAATAAATGGCGCTATAACAATAAATAATAATAATAATAATGTGTGCTGTAATCATTGACTACCATCTAAGCATATCACTCACATTGAGTACACAAATGGTTTTTCCTCAAAAATAACATATAATAATAGCATTGAGATGGTCAGTAATCACTCTGCGCTACGTATTTTCCAGTATCACACCACTAGGGGGTGCCGTTGAGGTATTCACTGAATTTGGAGCCTTGAACTACCTGTGCTGGAAATGCTTACTCTGCTGGAAACTAGGACTAAAAGATTTAAATTGGTATTTGGTCTCCAAAGCAACTGTACTATTAAGAATGTGGCTTGTCAGACTCCCCTGTGGTTCACCTGCATTCAAAAATCAGCTCAAATAATTTACATGGTGGATATACAAGCTCTCAGCTCAGCTGGTATGATCCTCTATGTGTTCTAGTACCTGTAGTGCTTTGCTTTGCATACATTTCCATGGCTCTCTCACTAGTTATCCGGCTTATCAACTGCAGTCAGGTCATGATTCAAACAAATAGATCAGTCCAGGTTGTGTGGTCCACTCATCATTGGTTTGTCTGTATGGCCTTCTATAACATTGATGCATATTGCATGACTGTGCTGCCTGGAGTCTCCGGCCCCCCAATTTCCTTCCATTAAAATGATGCAACATTTTCAAAGTTGTTGCAATGATGTAAGCAAAGAGCTAGCCAGTAAACATGGAAACCAAACTAGCTCACCAAAAACAAGACCGCTGTAGACCTCGGCAAGGAGGAATTCACTCCCGCCCAATGTAGTAACAGGTAAATCCAAGTAAGAAAATCCTCCAGCTGTAGGTTCCAAAAAAATGAGATATTTATTCCAGCAAATTTAAAAAGATGGCATCCTCTAGTGCATCCAAATTATAATTTGACGAATTTCCTCCGAGTGTCGGAGTGCGACTCAGTCCTTATTCATGGAAGTGTCCATCATTTTAGATGAGCAAAGAAACGTATCAAACTGAGGTTCTGTGCCCATCTGAAAAAAACAGACATTTTATTAAAAAAAAAAGCACAAATGGAGTTCACTTGAACTTTGTTCATGTCATAGCAGCCACAGCTCCATCGTGGGTTCACGGGAATCCCAGTTTTAAGGGGATTTAGGCAGAATCCTTGAACAAATCCCATAAAAGAAGGAAATACCAACAATAAATTATAGTTATACCCTACAATACCAAAGAATGAAGAGAAACCTCAAAAAGAATTCAAAAGAGGGCGAAAGGAAATAATTGACCAATCACAATAAACGCTTTATTTGGTGATAGATGACATAACAGCAACAAAAAGACAAGGACATGTTAAAAATATATATATTTATACAAAAACCAGCTCAGGAGGGGAACAGGTATGACCAAGTGTTTATTTTTGTTAATGTTGATGATTATGGCTTACAGCCAATGAAAACCCAAAAGTCATTATCTCAGTAAATTAGAAGACTTTATAACACCAGCTTGAAAAATTATTTTAAAGTCCAAAATGTTGGTATATTGAAATGTATCAGAGAAAGAAGCAGAGATGATTACCTGCTCAAGCCTCCAAAACAAATGCACTGGCAGGGTGCAGCGGACCCGATTAATGATGGCAGAAACACAGGTGCAACATTACCGATGAAACAACCACTTTCAATCTAGTGTTGGCTGTTTGGTATTTAGGTGCACAAAAGGATAAAAGATGTCTGTATGTGGCATTCTTCACACATGCAATGCAGAGCATCTGGCTTACAGCCTATTACTAACGCACAAACAGGCCAACAGTTTACAGAGCCATCTTGGTCCAACTGCACCCTACAAGATAAAGTGCAAGTGTTTTGGAGGCCTGAGCAGGTAATCATCTCTGCTTCTTTCTCTGTGACTTTTTTGAAACATTTTTGGAGGATTTTTTTGTCCTCTTTTTGTGTCGGTGAGGCCTATATTGAAATGTATGTTCAGTAAATTGTTCAGTAAATGCACTCAATACTTGGTCGGGGCTCCTTTTGCATCAATTACTGCATCAGTGTGGCGTGGCATGGAGGCGATCAGTCTGTGGCACTGCTGAGGTGTTATGGAAGCCCAGGTTGCTTTGATAGCAGCCTTCAGCTTGTCAGCATTGTTGGGTCTGGTGTCTTTCATCTTCCTCTTGACAATACCCCATATGTTCTCTATGAGATTATAGTCAGGCAAGTTTGGTAGCCAATAGCACAGTGATACTGTTATTTTTAGCCCCTTACTGACCACCAATACGCCTTTTAATGGCGGCAGTTAAGGGTACTTATTCCATAGCACCACTTTTTAACGGCACTGAGAAATAAGGTTATAGCGCCCCTCAGCGTCGGAAAACCTGCGGGGTTTTTTTTTACCATCCCCAGTCTTGTGATCATCGCTATTCAACGAATAATGGCGATCACAAATAAAAGTCAGATTTACCATTCATTTCTCTGTCCTCTGATATGATCTAGCATACCAGAGGAGAGAAAAATAGGGTCCCCTGAGTTCCCCCCGGTGCCTTCAACTACTCCGGACCCTTCAGCTCCATCCCCAGGCCCTCCATGTCATCTTCCTGGAAGAAAATGGCGGGTGCATGTGCAGTGCACCCACCGAGATCTGCCGGCCAGCACCCGGATAACAATAGATTTTCCCATTGGTTCATTTTGACCACTGTGATAGACCCTATCACAGTTATCAAAATTAAAAATAGGTAATCAAACCCCCCTTTATCACCCCCTTAGTTAGGTAAAAATAATAAAATTAAAAAATATATATTTTTCCATTAGGGTTAGGCTTTGGGTTAGGGTTGGGCTAGGGTTAGAGCTAAGGTTAGGGTTGGGCTGGAGTTAGGGTTGGGGCTAGGGTTAGGGTTGGGCTAAGGTTAGAGTTGGGGCTAGTGTTAGAGCTAAGGTTAGGGTTAGGCTAGGGTTAGGGCTGGGGCTAGGGTTGTGTTGGGGTTAGGGATACGGTTGTGGTGTTGGGGCTATGGTTGTGATTTTTGGGGTTGCAGTTGTGGTGTTGGGGTTACGGTTGTGGTGTTGGTTAGGGTTGTGTTGGGGTTAGGGTTGTGTTGGGGTTAGGGTTGTGTTGGGGTTACGGTTGGGGTGTTGGGGTTAGGGTGGGGTTGGGGTTAGGTTTGTGGTTAGGGTTGGGATTAGGGTTGGGATTAGGGTTAGAGGTAGGGCTGTGTTAGGGTTGAAGTTAGAATTGGGGGTTTCCACTGTTTAGGTTTATCAAGGGTCTCCAAATGTGACATGGCTCCCGCCATTGATTCCAGCAAACTTGGCGCTCAAAAAGTCAAACGGTGCTCCCTCCCTTCTGAGCCTTGCCATGCGCCCAAACAGTGGCTTTCCCCCACATATGGGGTATAGGCTTTGGAGAAATGCCCACGTAGTACAATCCACAAGCGCAGATAGCCAAATAGATGACGAAAGATGTCCTACAATTAATGAAGTGCAGGATTTTGAAATCCCGTTCACTTCCTGAATCAGAGAATGTGTTGGTTTTCGGGACAAATTTGCATGCTGTGCAATTCCCACAGTTCCAACATCCCCATTTGGACCTTTTGAACCAAAAATTAATTAGGAGGAAGCTGATCTGAAGTGGCTATGTACTAACATATCACGTAGGGTTTTTCTACCTTTGGCAGGAAGACAAGGTTTGTCTGGTAAAAATGAAGACAAAGTCGGATCTTGTTTCAGAATAGGCCAAAATGCAGATATAGCCGAGGACATTTAATTCCACCTAGAGTGATAGTTTTTAATAAATCTGGTTACTTCTGCAGATTCATTTTTTGGGGGGATAAGATGAGACTGTCTATCCAATTGTTTTGCACGTTGATAGGTGATATCAATATATTTCCACTTGTAGCCATGTTGGAGGAATCTTTGTCTCGAAGCATTAGAATGACTCAAAATCTTCATGACCACAGATCCGTCTTGCCCTAATGAACTGACGCGTGGGTATAGCCCAAATTACTGTACATGTGCTAGGTGGGAAGATTGTGCATATTTATTATTATTATTATTATTATTATTTCTTTATATAGTACCATTGATTCCATGGTGCTGTACATGAGAATGGGTTACATACAAGTTACAGATATCGCTTACAGTAAACAAAGTAACAATGACAGACTGATACAGAGGGGCGAGGACCCTGCCCTTGCGGGCTTACATTCTACAGGATTATGGGGAAGGAGACAATAGGTTGAGGGGTGCAGGAGCTCCGGTATTGGTGAGGAGGCAGCGGGGTCAGTGTAGGCTGTAGGCTTTCCTGAAGAGGTGGGTTTTCAGGTTCCGTCTGAAGGATCCGAATGTGGTTGATAGTCGGACGTGTTGGGGCAGAGAGTTCCAGAGGATGGGGGATATTCTGGAGAAGTCTTGGAGGCGGTTGGATGAGGAGCGAATAAGTGTGGATGAGAGAAGGAGGTTTTGGGAGGACCGGAGATTACGTGAGGGAAGATATTGGGAGATTAGTTCAGAGATGTATGGAGAAGACAGGTTATAGATGGCCTTGTGGGTCAGTATTAGTAATTTGCAATAAATTATAATTGGCACACTCCAGAAATGTGATGAAAAGGGCAATATTTAATGTACATACAATAGTTACAAACGTTTCGGTCCTCGTGGACCTTCATCAGTGTGCTAAGTATATAGCTGAGGTGGTGTGAACCATATAGAGGGCCCCAATAAGGCTACGTTCAGATTAGCGTTTCCCGACGCTGCGTCGGGAAACGCAGCGACGACGCACGCGTCATGCGCCCCTATGTTTTACATGGGGGACGCATGCGTTTTTCTTGTTGCGTTTTCCGACACGTGCGTCGTTTTTGACGCTAGCGTCGGACGCAAGAAAACGCAACACGTTGCATTTTTCTTGCGTCCGATTTCGTCAAAAAAAGACGCACGCGTCGCAAAACGCAGCGTTTTTGCGTGCGTTTGCACGCGTTTTTTCGTGCGTCGTGCGTTGCGTCGCCGACGCAGCGGCGCGCAACGCTAATCTGAACGTAGCCTAAGGTCTATGTTACTATTCATACAATTAGGTTCTGTAGAAGGACGTAGATCTGGGGATTTATTATGATGGAATATAGGCTGAACTGGATGGACAAATGTCTTTTTTCGGCCTTACTAACTATGTTACTATGTTACTATGTTAACTTGCATCAATTGGATAGTGTTGGAGAAAAAACACTAAAGGATGTCGCAGTCCAGCAGTTGTAGGGAAATGCGCAATGGACTTGGTGCAGCTACGCGGTATCCACCGCAAGTAGACTGTGCACCAAGATGCAAGCTAACCTTATTGGGGCCCTCTATATGGTTCACACCACCTCAGCTATATACTTAGCACACTGATGAAGGTCCACGAGGACCAAAACGTTTGTAACTATTGTATGTACATTAAATATTCCCTTTTGCATCACATTTCTGGAGTGTGCCAATTATAATTTATTGCACGTATTAAGGTTTGGGAACCTATATTTGTGAACCTCCCTAGTAGGCTGTGCTGAAACATTTTCTATAGCATTAGTAATTTGAACTGGATATGCTGAGGGAATGGGAGCCAGTGAAGAGATTTGCAGAGGGGGAAGCGGAGGAGTAGCGAGGAGAGAGATGAATTAGTCGGGCAGCAGAGTTAAGGATGGACTGGAGAGGTGCAAGGGTGTTAGCAGGGAGGCCACAGAAAAGGATGTTGCATTCACACTTGTCTTCTTGCTATGAATCGTGGTATCTATTCGTCCATTCAAATCAACAGAGATGCCATGAACAAAACGATAGCAGTCTGGTTTATATGAGATGTCAACTTACTATTCCCCTCATTATTAAGATGCAATAAAAATAATTCCACAGTCCCTGAACATACTGCAGAAACACTATGTGAATAGGGAATATGTCTACATTGTGATATGCAAATTGCCTCTACTGAGAAAAAGAGGACTTAAACTCTATAGCGCCACCTATAGAGTTTAAGTCCTCTTTTTCTCAGAAGAGGCAATTTGCATATTATATTTCCCAGAGGAGCATTGCACGGCGAATAAGCCTCCTTACCTTGACAAGCCAGAGATGGTATGTCACTCTCCATAAGGAGAAACGATACACTGTGATGTAAATGTATGCCGCCAACTTACCAAATTTCTAGAAAAGCTGTCCTAGAGGAGAGGAGACTCCTGTTCACATGCATCGGATTTGTTGCAGGAATTTCTCCAACTGTTCCATTTATTGTAATAGGAATAGTAGAAAGTCACATGCTAACTGACAAAACTATGGATCTATAATTAGTAGCAGCAAAAAATCCTATTAGCATTGAAATTACTTACACCAGTAATTAAAGTTGATTCTTGGACACCAAACCAGGTAAACCCAAGCAATAAACTATGGTATCTAATGTCTTATAATGGCTATACACAATGGACTACCATCAAAGCCACTCTTGGCCTAATATGGCCACTACAATCCACAGCACACATCCTGTTGACAATGGGAAGAGTAGTACTCAGTTATGAGTTTGTTCACACATTCCATGGGGAGCAACAGAGAAATGACACAAATCGATATACTAATAATTTTTATTTCTTTAGCAATGCATGAATTTACTAAAACTGATATATCTGAGTAGCTGGCAGGTCCTTTTTAATTTCCCCATTCATGGTGTTGCAGGAAAATTTAATACTCAATGCAAGTGTTTCCTATTGATTACAGCTAATTGCTGGGTTCTTGGCTATGTGGATTGCTTATCTTTCAGGGAACAGTACTAACAATCGATTGTCCAAATCCAATAAGTCTATTTAACACCAATGGATGTGACCAAGGAAGGGGTGTTTATATTTATTACTTTCTACCTGTGTCCATAGGAACAAGACTGCCCATATCTAGTGCTGCTTATGCTAAGCACATACTGCATCTGTGTATTTTGCCAAAAGTAAACGCCAGGGAGAACTACTATACTTTAACATTTCCAAAGCCCCCATTCCCCAGATAGTGAATTAAAAAAACACTCTTTGGGTATTCATCGGGCTGGGAATGGGAAACTATATAAAAGTAATGTCCAGCTCAAAAAGAGGTGAGGCCATGCTCTTATTTACACAGGGTGTAAAAACCGAAAGAAATGAACTGGAATATAAGTTGATATTTCATTCAGCTGGACATTACATTCATACAGCTTCCCATTGTTTGGTGTCCACTAGTCGGGACCGTGGTCCTTCTCGGCCATTATTCACATTTATGTAACTTCACATATGGTAAGATTTTAATACAAGTGATTCAGACTCTCCTGAGTAGGTTCAGGTTGACGTGATGGGATGGTTTTTATGTTTTTCGATCAAAATGATGTTAAGTACCCTATGTTATTTCCATGCACTATTGCTATTTATTTATGTACTGCAGGGTATTTGCACATTTTATTTCTATCTTTATGTTCTATCTAGGTTTTGTCTGTTTAGTGGCCAGTGTGAACATAGGGCTACACGTTGTGTGCGAACCAACTTATATTCCAGTTCATTTCTTTCAGTTTTTCTTTAGGTTTTGACAACAGTTGGTGAGGAGGAAGGGTCAACCTCAATATTAAAGCTGCAGAGACCATATTATATCCCTAACTGATAGTAGACAATGGTGTCGTTCTCCAAAATTAGACATGTAGCAGTTTGGAAGGGTTCATTCGTCAAGATTGCCACTTTGAGTATGTCCTTGGATGGTTTACTCTGCTAACCAGTGGCACAATAAATTCCAAATCTAATTTGATATTACCGGTTTCATTAATATCTCAAATCTTCAAGGGTCTAAGAAAATGTGTGTTTTCTGGTCCCAATAAATCTTCATCCCAGAATAAACCATGTATTTTTCTTCCGTTTCTACTTCCGAACTGCTAATCAGTCAGTCAGCACTTTACATCTTCCATCAGCACATGTGTTCCCACCTTTAACCTTAGTCGCAGTCACTGCTTCCACTTCTTTTTTGCAGGTTAAAGTATAAGTTGAGTCTTTAAGTAGGTACTTTGAATAAGTCCTATATAATGTATGATCTCCCTCAGAACCTCTGGGAAAGGTCTTCTAGATCTGCCATCCTCAGATCTTATCATTAAAGCCCTTAGTAAAAAGAAGTCTTTAGACTATGTGCTAAAAAAGACCTACGATCCTCTAACCTAGTAAATTGGGATATAATTCTTAGAGATTTATGCTTTTTCCTTTGAACCTATGCAAGAGGTCACACATACAGTAAATACCTACTTTTAAATTATATTTTCTTTGCCATAACTTCTGCCTCGTCCATAAGGGAACATCATCCCTTGCCTTTAGTGAATCTGGTTTTGAGCTTTCTCCTTGACATGGCCTTACTAGGGCTACTGCCAAAGATTTCTCCAAAGTACCCTAATCTGTAATTTTGATAGGACATCTCCTTGCAGTGTTTTGTCCTGTATCTTCCTTACATGTGGAATCTAATCTAACTTTTTGATCTACCCTTTTGCTTTATTAGCTAGGAGATCAGAAAGGCTGAGAATGTATTTATTTGGTCTCCTGGAGAAGCAAAGGCTAAATACCGATTTCATTTATTTTGGATGGATAGACTATTTAGGCAATTAGACTATTATTGCTTAGCTCTCTTATCCACCTATTTTTTCAAGAGCCTACTCTAGTGTAGGCTGAACCCAGGCTATAATTACACATGTGAATTTTACCAACCGTCAGAAACTGAATTTTTTTTGTCTCAGATATCATTCTAGTGGCCTCCGCGTTGCATCTGCTTTTTTCTCATGTTTTTTTTTTTCACTGAAGACATGTTTGTTCCAAGAGACAGTAACAAGACACCTGAACGGCTTTTTTATTTTAAATTATATTCAGATTGATCATTAAAGGGGTATTATCATTTCCAAGATCCTATTCCAGTATGTAGTAAGTGTAATAATAATAATGATAATAATAATAATTTTAGCAAATACCTCCAATTAGAAATGTAGTATAGTTTTTCTGATTCGCTATGCCTCTTTACTCATGTGAAGGCATTGCAGGACCTTAGGTATCCATGGTGACGACCACTAATATTTGGACAGTTGGCTAGTTGCTAGTGGTCGTAACCAAGGATACCTAAGGTCCTGCAATGCCTACACATGAGGAAAGAGATATAGTGAATCAGAAAAACTATACTACATTTCTAATTCTAGGTATCTACTAATATTATTACACCAACTACATATTGGGATAGGATCTGGAGATGGGAATGCCTCTTTAAGTAACATATCCGAGACATGGGAGTAAAATGAAGGCAAATTAGAAACATTCTGATTTGCATTTGTATTTCATGGATCCACATTGACTTTATTACCAAGTCTGATCTGCAAACACAAATTAGAGTAGGACCCGATCTGAGTTTCACATATCTCCCACATTTTCACATGTGTAAATAGTTTCATTCAGCTCTACAGGTCGGTGTGCTGTCCGAGAAAAAATAGGTTCAGACAGATGTGTAAATGCAGCCTTAGGTCGGATTCAGAAGATCAAATGCAAAATTGTCCATTTTTCATCCTGAAAGAACAGACGATTTTTCATCCGCACTGTCATCCTCATGCCTTTAGTATACCATCTGAATGTCAGCTTTACAATAAAACATGGCATCCATTTTATACATCAACATTATGAAATATAATTATAGGCAGTTTCCAATCTTGGAAATTGCAATTCATCTGTGAAATATGCATGACATGCAGATGGTAACCCAAATGTAATCCATTTTTGTGCACACATTAACTGTTAATGAGCATGTATGATCCGAAAAACGATTCAAAGTTGAGCATGCTGTGATTTTTTACATGCAGCCCATCAGTCCGTGTGTTAAAACGTTCATTTTGAATTACCACATTGACTTGCATTGGTCCTTGTGCTCTCCCAGGGTAGCGATGGTACCCTTGAAGAGTCCCTGCATGATAAAGACATTAGTGAGGAAAGGCAGCCAAATGCTGGCTGGATGAAACCATGCGGAACCAATTGGCATCAAAAGAGTTGCAGGGGGAGCAAATTCTTGTGTGGGACCCGATCAGGTGCATTGTATGTAACGTACGGTACAGCGGTACATGTTACTTGATGGACTTTGTTAGTCTAAATTCACATTTGCGTTGTTGGGCGCAGCGTCGGCGACGCAACCAACAACGCATGTGCACAACGCTGCATTTTGCAACGCATGCGTTGTCATAAGAAAGCACAGAGCAGGAATTTCGGCGCAGGGAAAACGCTACAAAGTAGCATCCTCTGCGCCCTGTCTGTGCGTCTATATGACTCGTGCGTCGTAAAACGCAGTACAACACATACCGTCGCATGTCCATGGGCCCCCCATGTTAAATATAGGGGCGCATGACGCATGCGTCGGTATGCGCAGATGATGCTGCGCCCAACAGCGCAAATGTGAACGTAGCCTTAGGAGGACTTGCGGCCTAGCAGGAAAACCCGGTGACCCCCCGCTTAGGGCCAGTGTTGCAGGAAGAAGTAACGTAATAACTCCCCAGAAACGGGTGAACCACCCGTGTAAAAAGGACACAAGTATAATTACTGAGAGATTTTTCCATTATTCTAATTGCATGTTAAAATTCATTGTATTCTTCCTGTTGTATGGTTTACTGCTGTTTCATATTATTAACTGTTCCCTGACCACTCTGAATTCCCGCTGTATCAGAAAGAAAGAAATCATTCATTGACTGTTTCGCCTCATGCCTTCTGTGCGGGTTGCATTTGGTCTGCTGCTTACCCCTATGCTATCTGTTTTGCATTTGGACAGCACACGGATGTTTAATATTCTTATCTGAATGACCCCTTAGCCTCATCCAACTGAATAAGATTTGTTGTGCATCTTGAGCTCACATAATACACAGTATTTATCCACCAGTATACAGGTAGTCCTTGACTTACTCTTGAGCTCACATAATACACAGTATTTATCCACCAGTATATTCTGATTTTTTTCTTCTTGGTAAAAATGTCTTTTTGCAATCAATATTGAGTTCTTCAAGACAAGAGGTCCCTATCTAAGGGGTTTATTCTTGCTAAATCCCCATTTTTGTCCTGCTCTTTAGGACATAAGAGAAGCATAGACTTTTAATGTTATTCTGCTTTCTAACAGCAGTACAAGTCTCTCTTTAGTGTCTAACTTACAATAAAGACAAGGCATCTGAGCATCAGTGAGGGAGGCACAAAAACATCACTAGACTGCGCCTGTTGTGCAGAGCTTCAGTCCACATGCAGCACAAAGCTGAGGCGTGCATCAGGGAAATGGGGCTATGTTAGTGTTTTTATTTTATCAGTCAGTACTTGTAGGGGGCTGTGGTGGTGTCCTTCTGTGTGGTGGGGGTTGAGCGGGTATCATACTGTGCGTTGGGAACAGTGGGGGACACCATATTGTGTGGAGATCAGCATACTGTGTGAGTGACTGTGGGAACATTGAACTATGATAGGTTCATATTGTGTGTAGGGGTCTATGAAGACCATTCTAATGTGTGTATGGCATTATACTATGGGAGTGGGATGGGGGTATCACAATGTGCGAGGTCACTGTGGGGGCATCATACTGTATGGAGCCACTATGAGGGTATCATGTCTTATGGGAACTGTGGCAGCATTGCACTGCGCTGGGGGCACTATGTAGTCATCATACTGCGCTTTTAGGGTGATTTGTGGGGAATTTCACTGGGGGAATATCATGCTGTGTGTGGGGGTAATTTTTGGAGGTATGAAACTCTATTGGGTCATGGTAGAGGATACAGTGGGTGAGTACACTATCGGGCTTCGAAAATGGCAAAATTAGTGTGTAAGTGTGCAATACATGTTCATTCAATGACTGTGCCTATATTCCGTGACCCTACCTACTCCAATGAATATTTTTTTGTGGGGCATAGGGCCTAATTAGAACTTTCGCAATGGGGCCCTATAATTTCTATGTATGCCCACCGTTCATTGCACTTTAATTAGATTAAGAATGCCATCTGTCCTATTAGTACACAGGGACAGAATTGCCCTATTGTGCTGCTGTTCTGACCAAGGGAAACCAGATTATCATTAGAAATGTAGCCTTTTATAATTGAAAATTGCACGTTAGTTATTTTCCATACTTCCTATTTGCACACCGCATCGGATTGCACTTTTGTCCTTCCGACATAAGGTTAAGCAGTCGATAGATACAGAAAAGGATTTTATGCCCTACAGTAAATGTAAACGTCAAATACACATTTCACCACAAACGTTTTAAGAAAAGGAAAAATCCCTGGTACCTTTGTTAACCTGTGAATCAGATATATTTGTAACATTTTAAGACCTATAGTTCTTCCTCTTGAAGTGCATTGATTTTTTTCGAGCCTTTATCTCATGTCTGTAAAACGCAGTTTGAGAGGAACAAATCAATACAACTAATTCTTAAGTCTTTCTTTGGTCCTGGCAGCAATAAAACTCAAACAGCTGGCAATCATAATGCATCTGCTACATGTCTGGAAAGTGCAAATGTCACTTTATTAGATCAAAGGTTACAATGGAGAGTGTTCAAAGCAAGATCTTGTGCCAAAAAGGAGCTGCTTTTCTGATTAAGCCTAAAGGTACTGTCACACTAGACGATATCGCTAGCGATCCGTGACGTTGCAGCGTCCTCGCTAGCGATATCGTCCAGTGTGACAGGCAGCAGCGATCAGGCCCCTGCTGGGAGATCGCTGGTCGGGGAAGAAAGTCCAGAACTTTATTTGGTCGCTGGACTCCCCGTAGACATCGCTGAATCGGCGTGTGTGACACCGATTCAGCGATGTCTTCACTGGTAACCAGGGTAAACATCGGGTAACTAAGCGCAGGGCCGCGCTTAGTAACCTGCTGTTTACCCTGGTTACCAGCGTAAAAAAACAAACAGTACATACTTACATTCAGCTGTCTGTCCCTTGCCGTCTGGTTCCTGCACTGACTGCTGGCCGTAAAGTGAAAGCAGAGCACAGCCACAGCGGTGAGTCACCGCTGTGTGACTCACCGCTGTGCTGTGCTTTCACTTTCACTTTACGGCCAGCAGTCAGTGCAGGAACCAGACGGCAAGGGACAGACAGCTGAATGTAAGTATGTAGTGTTTGTTTTTTTACGCTGGTAACCAGGGTAAACATCGGGTTACTAAGCGCGGCCCTGCGCTTAGTTACCCGATGTTTACCCTGGTTACCGGGGACCTCGGGATCGTTGGTCGCTGGAGAGCTGTCTGTGTGACAGCTCTCTTACTCTTCCACCTGAAAGACAGAAGTGACCAGACAAATCTATTGTTCCGTTCTTAAACATATTGATGACATCTCTATCTCAGGAGTCACAAACCTCTGTAATTATGCAATGTGAATCATGATTTTATAATTGTAAAATAAATGGGTTGTTCACTATTAGACAACCTCAGTTTAATTGTTTCAGGACCCCATAAAAAATAAGAAAAAAGTGCAAGTTAGCTAAGAAGCCTCACCATGTGATGACTGGATGGTTGCTCCTCAATAATGCAGCCAGGATCCAAGTCCATTGACCATCGGAAAAATGTAGGGCAAAAAGAGAGAAAAAGGATACATAGGCTGGGTATGAATAAAATTAGATTTTTATTTAATTCCAGGGGAAAATACTGTTTGACTAAGGACTATGGCCAGAAACACGTTAGAATGATGGATTCTTTTTAATCTGTCTGGATAGTATTTTTACCCTTTAATGGAATGAAATACGATACGATACACTTTATTGATCCCGTGGGGAAATTATGGAAAAGAGTAGCTGCTGTTGCAATGGGCTGTCAGTAGCACGGCACCGTGTTATCTCCAATTTATTCATACCCAGCCTATGGATCGTTTTTCGCTCAAAATAAAGACATAGTATACCCGCCTCCTGCAGCAGAACCATTCCAGCAATGTTTGCTCCGCTGTTTCACATTGTTGTGTCGTGTGCAAGCTGCAGCCAATCAGCGACCACTCATCAGCTGTAGTCCTTACTATTTCATTAGAGCAGATGTCCTCCCTGACATAATATTGATGGGCTGCAGCCTCGTTGGCTGCAGTAAGAACATGACACAAGAATGTAATTTCTAACAGCGTTGCTGCAGGAGGTGAGGATACATTGCTTATTTTTTAATTGAGGTCTGGAAATGAATAAAGGGAACCTGACCGATCCCCCATACCCTCCAACCCACCAGCATTTGAATATTCTTTCATAAATACCCTAATAAATTCTTTATCCTAGTTGATATATTAATAGATGTTTAAAAAAAAAAAGTATTTGCAAATCATGTTATCATGCCCACAGGGGTGTGATAACGTGCTGATGGAGACGACTAGGCTCGGGAATCAAACGCCCCATTGACTAGTCAAAAAGTTATTTGCATATAAAACAGACTTTAAAAACACTTTTTTTAAACATCAGTCAATGTGTCATCCAGGTTAACACCTTAACGCCTGAAGCATTTTCGGTTTTGCGTTTTTCACTACCCTTCTTCTCAAAGCCATAACTTTTTTATTTTTCTGTCAATATGGCCATTTGAGGGGTTATTTTTTGTGGGACGAGTTGTACTTTTGAATGACGCCATTGGTTTTACCATGTTGTGTACTAGAAGGCAGGAAACAAATTCCAAGTGCGGTGAAATTGCAAAAAAAAGTGCAGTCCCACACTAGTTTTTTGTTTGGCTTTTTTGCTAGGCTGACTGAATGCTAAAACTGACCTGATATTATGATTCTCCAGGTCATTACGAGTTCATAGACATCAAACATGTCTAGGTTCTTTTTTATCAAAGTGGTGAAAAAAATTCCAAACTTTGGTAAAAATTTTTTAAAACATTGCGCAATTTTCCGTTACCCGTAGCGTCTCCATTTTTCTTGATCTTGGGTTGGGTGAGGGCTTATCTTTTGTGCACCGAGCTGAGGTTTTAATGATACCATTTTGGTATAGATACGTTCTTTTGATCCCCTGTTCCGTTATTGCCTTTCAATGCAATGTCACGGTGACCAAAAAAATCTTAATTATGGCATTTTGACTTTTTTTCTTGCTACGCCATTTAGCGATCAGGTTAATCCTTTTTTTTATTGATAGATTGGGCGATTCTGAAAGTGGCAATACCAAATATGTGTAGGTTTGATTTTTTTTTACTGGTTGATTTTGAATGGGGCGAAAGGGGGGTGATTTAAACTTTGATATTTTTTTATTTTTTCATATTTTTAAAAACCTTTTTTTTATATTTTGGCATGCTTCAATAGCCAAGCTGCCATAACTCGATCAGCTCTGCTACATAGAGGCGATGCTCAGATCGCCACTATGTAGTAGAATTACAGCATTGCTATGAGCGCCGACCACAGGGGGGTGCTCATAGCAATCCAGCATCAACAACCATAGAGGTCTCAAGGAGACCTCTGGTTGTCATGCCGATACACCGATGACCCCCCAATCATGTCACGGGGTCACCGGTGTGCGCATTTATGGCTGGATGGCCAGAAGCACTTGTTAAACTAAGTTAATAGGCACGGGCGGATAGCGATTCTGCTGGCTCCTGCCCGCGTACTATTCCATCCAAAGGCAGAAACGGGTTAAAGGGCTTGTTAGGCAGCGTATTTATAACAAAATATACAAATGCTGGTGGGTTGGAGGGCATGGGAGACTTGTCAGGTTCCCTTTGAGCAAAAGTTGTCCAGTGAACAACCCCTTTAAGCGGGTCCACATTGAATGGAAATGTAAATTTTATCTGTGGGTTGCTGCAGGTAAAATCTGCAATGGTTTACAATATGTGGATGATTTTAAGAAATTACATACACATATTGTGATTTTTTTTTTCCGCCCGTAAATTGACCTGCATTGATGATTTTAAAATCTTCGGTATGTCAGTCTCTGTTGTGGAAATATACAGCTGACTTACTTTTTTAAATTGAAAAGGCAAAGGGTAAAATCAGTGGATTTCACAGTGGATTGCTGCTACATATATGGATTTTTCATAGATTTGTTGACCTTAGACATGCTGGTAATTTTACGGGCTTTGGGAGCTATAATGAAAGCTATAGTGACTGTTGTAATTTTTGGGCATAACTAGAATCAAATAATTCTAGCAGTCTTAGACTATGTGCACACTTTAGGAAGGGCTGCGGGTTCTCCCGTGGGTTTTCCCGCAGCGGATTTGATAAATCTGGAGGGCAAACCCGCTGCGGTTATCCCTGCAGATTTATCGCGGTTTGTCTTGCGGGTTCCGCTGCGGGTTTAATCCTGCACTTGTTTTACTATTGATGCTGCATATGCAGCATCAATAGTAATGTTAAAAATAATAAAAATAATGATATACTCACCCTCTGACGTCCCGATCTCCTCGGCGCTGCACGCGGCGGTCCGGTTCCAAAGATACTATGCGAGAAGGACCTTCGTGACGTCACGATCATGTGACCGCGACGTCACCGCAGGTCCTGGTCGCATAGCAACCCTGAGACCGGACGGCTGCATGCAGCGCTGAGACTTCATAGAGTGAGTATATCATTATTTTTTATTTTAATTCTTTTTTTTTACACAAATATGGTTCCCGGGGCCTGGAGGAGAGTCTCCTCTCCTCCACCCCGGGTACCATCCGCACATGATCCGCTTACTTCATAGTAACATAGTAACATAGTTAGTAAGGCCGAAAAAAGACATTTGTCCATCCAGTTCAGCCTATATTCCATCATAATAAATACCCAGATCTACGTCCTTCTGTAGCACAGCCCCATGCGGAAAGTAAGCGGATCAATGCATTCCTATGGGTGCAGAATCGCTGCGATTCTGCACAAAGAAGTGACATGCTGCGGATTGTAAACCACTGCGTTCCTGCACGGTTTTTCCCGCAGCATGTGCACAGCGGTTTGCGGTTTCCATAGGGTGTACATGTTACTGTAAACGTAATGGAAACTGCAGCGGACCCGCAGCTGCAAAATCGCAGCGGTTCCGCGGTAAAAACTGCAAAGTGTGAACATGGCCTTAAGGTACCCATATACCCTTGGTATCCATTCTTTCTTGGTTCTGCTGAGTGTCCTTCAGTTTTAAAGGAAGAAAAGTAAAGTAAGCCACCGGCAGTCACCTCTGGTGGCAACTTGCCTCCTACAGGAAAACAAAGTTCGGGGGGTTTCTATATTTTTAATTTATTTCTTTTGCAAAGCCTCTAAACACATTAAATGGTCACCTGGTCTCATTCAAACGGGTGGTGTGATGGTAAATACTTTATTCTTTGCTCTAATTATTATTTCGACAACTTATATATCTTTGATAATTTTTAATATTTTAATAAATAGCTTTATAACTTGTTATTCATAAAATAAATAACACAGGACGTTGTCTCTGATAGAGGTGCCTTTGTATTTAGTTTTCTTTTCAACAGAAGGAAAGAATAACATGACTGTCAGGCATTGATGGAGGCAGAAGCATTGGGGTTGTTGGATATAACTGATGTAGCACTCACTAACCCCTCTACAATGGTAAGACAGTAATAGAAAACCATTCTCCTTCAGCTCCTCTGCACAAGAGACTGAGCTGAAGGCACTCACTGCAGCGTGCAATCTGTAAAAGGTAAAGAAATGAATGTATTTTTGGACTCAAGATATATTTTAAAGGGTCGCACATGACTTTGATGCCATTTAGAAGAGCCTTCATTTTCTGGACTCTGCTGGCAAACCTATTGGACAGTAGAGCAGTTACTCACAGCACTTACATTTCATTACATTACAAGGGCAGCTAGTGGCATGCATGAGAACAAAATCCCCTTGCAGTAGGGAATGCCTTGGCTTACCAGGCGGCTAAGGAAACAGCATGACTACCTCTGACAGCTATATTGGCCATAGCAGATGCAGCTATCCCAGGGGATTCCGTAACCGAAAGTGCGGGAAGCCACCTTTTGACAAAGAAGACTGTCAATGTATCGGCCCCAGTGGCCATTGATTGCAAATTACTGCAGGTCTTCCAGACCTAGGCTCCCCACACAGACAGAGTGCATGAGTCTAAGCGGATGCCGTTTTGTCATTGCCAGGGATATTGCAGGTAAACACCAGCATTTGCCTCCCACGCTGCCTGTTCCCCATGATGGCTGCCCTAGCAGAACTCAAAGAATCTGATGTGTGCAATGGTGCTACAAAACTGGTGATCCCCAGGGTTTCCAAATGTGGCAACAAAGTATGTATCGTTTGTGTGAAACATAACCCTGGTAGACCTATTTGAGCCCCACAGAAATGCACACCAAAACCAGATTACCCATTTCAGAGACTGCAGGTGGACTATATACTGCTATCTAAGGTGGATACTTATGAATATGAGTATAAATTGATCTCTTCCTAAAATGATCTGAAGCTTGGGCCATGACTAAAGTTTATAAAGAAAAAAGGAAAAAAAATGATCAGTGAGGTGGTTTGCAGACATGGGGTCCCCAAACTATAGACAGTGACAGAGGCAAACACTTTACTGGAGAATTAATTAAACAAATCATGGCAACTTTTAGGATAGAACAGGCTTTCCACGTTCTCTGTCGCCAATAGAGTAGTGGAAAGGTGAAATGCCTTAATGGCACTCTAAAATGTAAAAAATGCAAAAGGGTATGGAAGAAACACACTGATTCTGGGTAGAGTGCTTGCCATTGCATTCAGTGAGGACCGTTCCGAGGGGTGGAGAGACGCTGTCCCCGTATGAAATACTGTTTGGTAGTGTCCCTAAGGCAGGGTTGGTTGTATTTTCCACAACAGCTGCAGGTCTCCCACAGTTCCTTCACTGAATATGACTAGGAGTTGCACAAACATTTTTCTGTAACTCATAACGGTGTTCTTTCCCCCATCCCAGACCCCAACTGCATAAGTGGCACACACACACTGGCACCAGGAGACTGGGTCGTGGTCAACAGACATATGAGGAGACCACTGAAACCAGATACACTGAGCCATTTCAAATTCTACTGACCATGGCTACTTTTGTCAAGCTCGAAGGCAAAGACACATGGATCCACACCAGTCACTGAAAAAGGTCCTGAACCCTGGCAGCAGCAAAGATGATGGCCCTGCCCCTTTAGAATATGCTCATGGCAATTGTATCCCTTGCCCTACTCTCAATGAGGTACTAAAGAAGGACTGGGATAGCAGACTGATAAGTATCACCAAGTCCTGCTGCGACACATAGTTTCTAAAGACGTCCCTAATTGTTGGATATGCACCCATAGCCCAATATCCTCTAATACCATGCCATATCTCTCAGTGCCCCTAACCCCATATGAGGCTCTCAATTATAGCTGTTTCCACAAAGAGACTTTTGATTCTGCCCGTTACGATGGAAGAAACCTCACCAGCAGCCATGTGGTTCCGTCCAGAGTGTGGGGTGGGTCGAGAGTTACAGATAAATCTTGCAGGTAGCTTAAAACATTGGTATGAGCTGGTCCAACTACGGGGTAAATTCATAACTCACAGGGATAAGAAATTTCCAGTAAGTGAGATTCCAGTCAAATAAATTAAAGTTAAGCCTGCAATGCCAACTTTGAGTACTAGGAAAGGTGTGAGAGCACATCTATGATTTGTAGTGATAGATATTTTAAGGAAAATAACCATGGATATTTTGACATTAGTGAGTTGTGGTTTACAGACTCTGCCCAGACTTGTGAACAACTTGACCCATTTGATTACCCTTTTAGCTCTAAGACATCTCGAAGGAATAATTTTGGTTTTCAAAACAACCAAACTTTGGTGTGCCAAACCTTTGATGAAAGGACTTTGGACTTATATACGTTGTCTTGTGAGACCCACTAACAGCATAATGCCTAAGGATTTATATCTATTATGTGGTCAACAGACTTATAAATGGCTTCCCCCGAGTGCAGAAGGAAGCTGAACCTTAGCACACCTTATGCCTGCAACCTTCATACTTCCGCATGGTGATCTAGATATAAATGCTGTCCTCAAACATTCCCTATATAAAGAAGCCCGAAACAACCGCCAAAGACCGAACGGTAGACTTCATATAGTGGAAATGGATACAGGGAATAAGAGTATATTCATTTACCCTTTCATTACAAAAATGTTGGTATTGCAAGTGTTTGTAACTGCTAGAACTGGTATATTTGTTATTACAACACTATGTAAAGAGCAAGCATCATAGGCCGTCAGCTAGCACATCTGCAAAATATCACAGAGCTCCTCCAGTAAACATATATGACGAGAGTTACAAATAAGATGTCTGTCAGTGAACGGGATTCCTCTCCTCCAGGCTATCAAAGCATGGGGAAGTAGCAGATGGACAAATTGTCTTTAAATAATAAAAAGGGAGGAATTGTTATGGTAAATATTTATACTTTGCTTTGATTATTATTTAGACAATTTATATATCTATGATAGTTTAATATTTTAGTAATTAGCATTATAAATGTTACTCATAAAAGCAATAACACAGGGCGTTGTCTCTGATATAGAGGTGTCTTTGTATTTAATAATAATCTTTATTTTTTATATAGCGCTAACATATTCCGCAGCGCTTTACAGTTTGCACACATTATCATCACTGTCCCCGATTGGGCTCACAATCTAGAATTCCTATCAGTATGTCTTTGGAATGTGGGAGGAAACCGGAGTGCCCGGAGGAAACCCACGCAAACACGGAGAGAACATACAAACTCTTTGCAGATGTTGTCCTGGGTGGGATTAGAACCCGGGACTCCAGCGCTGCAAGGCTGCTGTGCTAACCACTGCGCCACCGTGCTGCCCGTCGGGTTACTAATAATAATCTTTATTTTTATATAGCGCTAACAACATATTCCACAGCACTTTACAGGTTGCACACATTATGCTCACAATCTAAATACCCTATCAGTATGTCTTTGGAATGTGGGAGGAAACCAGAGAACAGCCACGCAAACACAGAGACAACATACAAACTCTTTGCAGATGTTGTTCTTGGTGGGGCTCGAACCCAGGACTCCAGCGCTGCAAGGCTGCAGTGCTAACCACTGCACCACCATGCTGCTCGTATTTAGTTTTCTTTGTTACAGAAGGCACAGAAATCTGGGCAGAACCTGTTTCAAGTAATTCAGTAGTTTCCATAATTTACAACCTTGTCATTCCCAAATAAAATACTTTCTTTTTTAGGTAATGTATTAAGCCATTCTCACTTTCCTCATTTTTGTGGTTGTAATACAAACTTGACACTGGGCATCTGAGATTCAGACAACAATTGTACACTAAGGGTACCGTCACATTTAGCAACGCTGCAGCGATATAGACAACAATGCCGATCGCTGCAGCGTCGCTGTTTAGGTCGTTGTGTGGTCGCTGGAGAGCTGTCACACAGACAGCTCTCCAGCGACCAACGATGCCGAAGTCCCCGGGTAACCAGGGTAAACATCGGGTTACTAAGCGCAGGGTCGCGCTTAGTAACCCGATGTTTACCCTGGTTACCGTTGTAAAAGTTAAAAAAAACAAACAGTACATACTTACATTCCGGTGTCTGTCACGTCCCCCGGCATCAGCTTCCCTGCACTGTGTCAGCGCCGACTGGCCGTAAAGCAGAGCACAGCGGTGACGTCACCACTGTGCTCTGCTTTACGGCCGGCGCTGACACAGTGCAGGGAAGCTGACGCCGGGGGACAGACACCGGAATGTAAGTATGTACTGTTTGTTTTTTTTAACTTTTACAACGGTAACCAGGGTAAACATCGGGTTACTAAGCGCGACCCTGCGCTTAGTAACCCGATGTTTATCCTGGTTACCAGTGAACACATCGCTGGATCGGCGTCACACACGCCGATTCAGCGATGACAGCGGGTGATCAGCGACCAAATAAAGGTCCTGATCATTCCCCAACGACCAACGATCTCCCAGCAGGGGCCTGATCGTTGGTCACTGTCACGCATAATGATTTCGTTAACGATATCGTTGCTACATCACAAAAAGCAACGATATCGTTAACAAAATCGTTATGAGTGAACGTACCTTAACAGACACTGGCTGTGTGTTCTATTCTTACCTCTGATGCATCGTGTTTATTTAATTTGGACAAATAATGGCAGATCTGGAGGTCGTTTATATCTCAACCCAAATTAGCTCTTCTTGGAAGGGCTTACCACGACATTACGTTCAAACAACTTTTCTCTAATGTGGGCCCTTACAGAAAGAGACGCTAGGATACAGAACAATCTATATATATAATTGTCTAAGGGTCACTTCCGTCTGTCTGTCTGTCTGTCTTTCCTTCTTTCTGTCACGGATAGGGTTGAGCGAAACGGGTCGGCCATTTTCAGAAGTCGCCGACTTTTGGCAAAGTCGGGTTTCATGAAACCCGACCCGACCCCTGTGTGGGGTCGGCCATGAAGTCGGCGATCTTCTGAATCTGGTATCGGAATTCCGATCCCGAGTTCCGATATGTTTGCAATATCGGAAATCGGTATCGGAATCCATATTTAAGTGTAAAATAAAGAATTAAAATAAAAAATATTGCTATACTTACCCTCTGACGCGCCCTGGTACTAACCGGCAGCCTTCCTTCCTTCGAATCAGCGCTTGCAGGACCTTGCGGTGACGTCGCGGCTTGTGATTGGTCGCGCGACCGCCCATGTGACCGCTCGCGTGACCAATCACAAGCCGCGACATCACCGCAAGGTCCTGCAAGCGCTGATTCTTAGGAAGGAAGGCTGCCTGAAAGAAGCAGGGCGCGTCCGAGTATAGGAATATACTCACCCTCGGACGCGCCCTGCTTCTTTCCGGCAGCCTTCCTTCCTAAGAATCAGCGCTTGCAGGACCTTGCGGTGACGTCGCGGCTTGTGATTGGTCACGCGAGCGGTCACATGGGCGGTCGCGTGACCAATCACAAGCCGCGACGTCACCGTAAGGTCCTGCAAGCGCTGATTCGAAGGAAGGAAGGTTCCCGTTTAGTACCAGGGCGCGTCCGAGGGTGAGTATAGCGATATTTTTTATTTTAATTCTTTATTTTACACTTAAATATGGATCGCAGGGCCTGAAGGAGAGTTTCCTGTTGTGAATTCTGTTGTCGGGCTCCCTCCTGTGGTCATGAATGGTACTTCGGCTGGTTCTGTCCATGGACTTCCTCTGGTGGGTGTTTCTGAGTTTCCTTCCTCAGGTGACGAGGTTAATTCGTTAGCTGGCTGCTCTATTTAACTCCACTTAGATCTTTGCTCCTGCCACCTGTCAATGTTCCAGTATTGGTCTAGTTCTCTCCTGGATCGTTCTTGTGACCTGTCTTCCCAGCAGAAGCTAAGTTCCAGCTTGTATTTCTTTGGTTTGCTATTTTTCTGTCTGGCTTGCTATTTTTATTGTTGTCTTGCTTGCTGGAAGCTCTGGGACGCAGAGGGAGCGCCTCCGCACCGTGAGTCGGTGCGGAGGGTCTTTTTTGCGCCCTCTGCGTGGTCTTTTTGTAGGTTTTTGTGCTGACCGCAAAGTAACCTTTCCTATCCTCGGTCTGTTCAGTAAGTCGGGCCTCACTTTGCTAAATCTATTTCATCTCTGTGTTTGTATTTTCATCTTTACTCACAGTCATTATATGTGGGGGGCTGCCTTTTCCTTTGGGGAATTTCTCTGAGGCAAGGTAGGCTTTATTTTTCTATCTTCAGGGCTAGCTAGTTCCTTAGGCTGTGCCGAGTTGCTTAGGGAGCGTTAGGCGCAATCCACGGCTATTTCTAGTGTGATTGATAGGATTAGGGATTGCGGTCAGCAGAGTTCCCACGTCTCAGAGCTCGTCCTTTATTATCAGTAACTATCAGGTCATTCCGTGTGCTCTTAACCACCAGGTCCATTATTGTCCTGACCACCAGGTCATAGCAGTACAGGTGGCCCAAAGTACTAATGCATCTCAATAGAGGGATAAGAGAAGTTCTGAGACCATTTTTTTTTCTTTGCAGTGTGTTTTGTCTCTCTTTTCCCCTTTACCTCTGGGTGGTTCAGGACACAGGTGTAAACATGGACATTCAAGGTCTGTCCTCTTGGATGGATAATCTCACTACAAGGGTACAAAACATTCAAGATTTTGTGGTTCAGAATCCGATGTCAGAGCCTAGGATTCCAATTCCGGATTTGTTTTTTGGTGATAGATCTAAGTTCTTGAATTTCAAAAATAATTGTAAATTGTTTCTTACCTTGAAACCTCGCTCCTCAGGTGACCCTGTTCAACAAGTAAAGATCATTATTTCTTTGTTACGTGGTGACCCTCAAGACTGGGCATTTTCCCTTGCGCCAGGAGATCCGGCATTGCGTGATGTTGATGCGTTTTTCATGGCGCTTGGATTGCTTTATGACGAACCTAATTCAGTGGATCAGGCAGAGAAAATCTTGCTGGCTCTGTGTCAGGGTCAGGATGAAGCGGAGATATATTGTCAGAAGTTTAGAAAGTGGTCTGTGCTCACTCAGTGGAATGAATGTGCCCTGGCAGCAATCTTCAGAAAGGGTCTCTCTGAAGCCCTTAAGGATGTCATGGTGGGATTTCCCATGCCTGCTGGTCTGAATGAGTCTATGCCCTTGGCCATTCAGATCGATCGACGCTTGCGTGAGCGTATAGCTGTGCACCATTTGGCGGTACTATCTGAGCATGGGCCTGAGCCTATGCAATATGATAGGACTTTGACCAGAGCTGAACGGCAAGAACACAGACGTCGGAATGGGCTATGTTTTTACTGTGGTGATTCCACTCATGCTATCTCCGATTGTCCTAAGCGCACTAAGCGGTTCGCTAGGTCTGCCACCATTGGTACGGTACAGTCTAAATTTCTATTGTCCGTTCCTCTGATTTGCTCTTTGTCATCCTATTCTGTTATGGCATTTGTGGATTCAGGCGCTGCCCTGAATTTGATGGACTTGGAGTATGCTAGGCGCTGTGGTTTTTTCTTGGAGCCCTTGCAGTATCCTATTCCATTGAGAGGAATTGATGCTACGCCTTTGGCCAAGAATAAGCCTCAGTACTGGACCCAATTGACCATGTGCATGGCTCCTGCACATCAGGAGGATATCCGCTTTCTGGTGTTGCATAATCTGCATGATGTGGTCGTTTTGGGGTTGCCATGGCTACAGGTTCATAATCCAGTATAGGACTGGAAATCTATGTCTGTGTCCAGCTGGGGTTGCCAGGGGGTACATGGTGATGTTCCATTTTTGTCTATTTCGTCTTCCACTCCTTCTGAAGTTCCAGAGTTTTTGTCGGATTATCGGGATGTATTTGATGAGCCCAAAGCCAGTGCCCTACCTCCTCATAGGGATTGCGATTGTGCAATTAATTTGATTCCTGGTAGTAAGTTTCCTAAGGGCCGATTGTTCAATTTATCTGTGCCAGAACACGCCGCTATGTGGAGTTATATAAAGGAATCCTTGGAGAAAGGCCATATTCGCCCGTCGTCATCACCGTTAGGAGCAGGGTTCTTTTTTGTGGCCAAGAAGGATGGTTCTTTGAGACCTTGTATTGATTACCGCCTTCTTAATAAAATTACAGTCAAATTTCAGTATCCTTTGGCGTTGCTGTCTGATTTGTTTGCTCGTATTAAAGGGGCTAGTTGGTTCACCAAGATAGATCTTCGAGGGGCGTATAATCTTGTGCGTATTAAACAAGGCGATGAATGGAAAACAGCATTTAATACGCCCGAGGGCCATTTTGAGTACCTGGTTATGCCATTCGGGCTTTCCAATGCTCCATCAGTATTTCAGTCCTTTATGCATGACATCTTCCGAGAGTACCTGGATAAATTCCTGATTGTGTATTTGGATTATATTTTTGTCTTTTCGGATGATTGGGAGTCTCATGTGAAGCAGGTCAGAATGGTGTTCCAGGTCCTTCGTGCGAATTCCTTGTTTGTGAAGGGGTCAAAGTGTCTCTTTGGAGTTCAGAAGGTTTCATTTTTGGGGTTCATTTTTTCCCCTTCTACTATCGAGATGGACCCTGTTAAAGTCCAGGCCATTTACGATTGGACTCAGCCGACATCTGTGAAGAGCCTGCAAAAGTTCCTGGGCTTTGCTAATTTTTATCGACGTTTCATCGCTAATTTTTCTACTGTTGCTAAACCGTTGACTGATTTGACCAAGAAGGGTGCTGATGTGGTCAATTGGTCTTCTACAGCTGTAGAGGCTTTTCAGGAGTTGAAGCGTCGTTTTTCTTCTGCCCCTGTGTTGTGCCAGCCAGATGTTTCGCTCCCGTTTCAGGTTGAGGTTGATGCTTCTGAGATTGGAGCAGGGGCTGTTTTGTCGCAAAGAAGTTCTGATGGCTTGGTGATGAAGCCATGTGCTTTCTTTTCTTGAAAGTTTTCGCCTGCTGAGCGTAGTTATGATGTTGGTAATCGTGAGTTGTTGGCCATGAAGTGTGCATTCGAGGAGTGGCGTCATTGGCTTGAAGGAGCCAAGCATTGCGTGGTGGTCTTGACAGATCACAAGAATTTGACTTATCTTGAGTGTGCCAAACGATTGAATCCGAGACAGGCTCTATGGTCGTTATTTTTCTCCCGTTTTGATTTTGTGGTTTCGTACCTTCCGGGCTCTAAGAATGTGAAGGCTGATGCCCTGTCAAGGAGTTTTGTGCCTGACTCTCCGGGTGTTCCTGAGCCGGCGGGTATTCTCAAAGAGGGGGTAATTTTGTCTGCCATCTCCCCTGATTTGCGGCGGGTGCTGCAAAAATTTCAGGCTGATAGACCTAACCGTTGCCCAGCGGAGAAACTGTTTGTCCCTGATAGATGGACTAGTAGAGTTATCTCTGAGATTCATTGTTCAGTGTTGGCTGGGCATCCTGGAATCTTTGGTACCAGAGATTTGGTGGCTAGATCCTTTTGGTGGCCGTTTTTGTCACGGGATGTGCGTTCTTTTGTGCAGTCCTGTGGGACTTGTGCTCGGGCTAAGCCCTGCTGTTCTCGTGCCAGTGGGTTGCTTTTGCCCTTGCCAGTCCCGAAGAGGCCCTGGACGCATATTTCTATGGATTTTATTTCGGATCTCCCCGTCTCTTAAAAGATGTCGGTCATTTGGGTGGTTTGTGATCGCTTTTCTAAGATGGTCCATTTGGTACCTTTGTCTAAATTGCCTTCCTCCTCTGATTTGGTGCCATTATTTTTCCAGCATGTGGTTCGTTTACATGGTATCCCGGAGAACATCGTTTCTGACAGAGGTTCCCAGTTTGTTTTGAGGTTTTGGCGATCCTTTTGTGCAAGGATGGGCATTGATTTGTCTTTTTCCTCGGCTTTCCATCCTCAGACAAATGGCCAAACCGAACGAACTAATCAAACCTTGGAAACATATCTGAGATGCTTTGTTTCTGCTGATCAGGATGATTGGGTGTCCTTTTTGCCATTGGCTGAGTTCGCCCTTAATAATCGGGCCAGCTCGGCTACTTTGGTTTCGCCGTTTTTCTGCAATTCTGTTTTCCATCCTCGTTTCTCTTCAAGGCAGGTTGAGTCTTCGGACTGTCCTGGTGTAGATAATGTGGTGGATAGGTTGCAGCAGATTTGGACTCATGTGGTGGACAATTTGACATTGTCCCAGGAGAAGGCTCAACGTTTCGCTAACCGCCGGCGCTGTGTGGGTCCCCGACTTCGTGTTGGGGATTTGGTTTGGTTGTCGTCTCGTTATGTTCCTATGAAGGTTTCCTCTCCTAAGTTTAAGCCTCGTTTCATTGGTCCGTATAAGATTTCTGAGGTTATCAATCCTGTGTAATTTCGTTTGGCCCTTCCTGCTTCTTTTGCCATCCATAATGTGTTCCATAGGTCGTTATTGCGGAGATACGTGGCGCCTGTGGTTCCATCCGTTGATCCTCCTGCCCCGGTGTTGGTTGAGGGGGAGTTGGAGTATGTGGTGGAGAAGATTTTGGATTCTCGTGTTTCGAGACGGAAACTCCAGTACCTGGTCAAGTGGAAGGTTTATGGTCAGGAAGATAATTCCTGGGTTTTTGCCTCTGATGTTCATGCTGCCGATCTGGTTCGTTCCTTTCATTTGGCTCATCCTGGTCGGCCTGGGGGCTCTTGTGAGGGTTCGGTGACCCCTCCTCAAGAGGGGGGTACTGTTGTGAATTCTGTTGTCGGGCTCCCTCCTGTGGTCATGAATGGTACTTCGGCTGGTTCTGTCCATGGACTTCCTCTAGTGGGTGTTTCTGAGTTTCCTTCCTCAGGTGAAGAGGTTAATTCGTTAGCTGGCTGCTCTATTTAACTCCACTTAGATCTTTGCTCCATGCCACCTGTCAATGTTCCAGTATTGGTCTAGTTCTCTCCTGGATCGTTCTTGTGACCTGTCTTCCCAGCAGAAGCTAAGTTCCAGCTTGTATTTCTTTGGTTTGCTATTTTTCTGTCCGGCTTGCTATTTTTATTGTTGTCTTGCTTGCTGGAAGCTCTGGGACGCAGAGGGAGCGCCTCCGCACCGTGAGTCGGTGCGGAGGGTCTTTTTTGTGCCCTCTGCGTGGTCTTTTTGTAGGTTTTTGTCGGATTATCGGGATGTATTTGATGAGCCCAAAGCCAGTGCCCTACCTCCTCATAGGGATTGCGATTGTGCAATTAATTTGATTCCTGGTAGTAAGTTTCCTAAGGGCCGATTGTTCAATTTATCTGTGCCAGAACACGCCGCTATGTGGAGTTATATAAAGGAATCCTTGGAGAAAGGCCATATTCGCCCGTCGTCATCACCGTTAGGAGCAGGGTTCTTTTTTCTGTTGTCAGGCTCCCTCCTGTGGTCATGAATGGTACTTCGGCTGGTTCTGTCCATGGACTTCCTCTGGTGGGTGTCTGGAGGGTCCTCTGCGTGGTCTTTTTGTAGGTTTTTGTGCTGACCGCAAAGTAACCTTTCCTATCCTCGTTCTGTTCAGTAAGTCGGGCCTCACTTTGCTAAATCTATTTCATCTCTGTGTTTGTATTTTCATCTTTACTCACAGTCATTATATGTGGGGGGCTGCCTTTTCCTTTGGGGAATTTCTCTGATGCAAGGTAGGCTTTATTTTTCTATTTTCAGGGCTAGCTAGTTCCTTAGGCTGTGCCGAGTTGCCTAGGGAGCGTTAGGCGCAATCCTCGGCTATTTCTAGTGTGATTGATAGGATTAGGGATTGCGGTCAGCAGAGTTCCCACGTCTCAGAGCTCGTCCTTTATTCTCAGTAACTATCAGGTCATTCCGTGTGCTCTTAACCACCAGGTCCATTATTGTCCTGACCACCAGGTCATAACAGTTTCCTCTCCTTCAGACCCTGGGAACCATTGGAAACCCAATGCACTGCATTGGGTTTCGAGTTTCGGCCGTCCCCGACTTTTTTATAGGATCGGCCGATTTCACTCGACCCGACTTTTGAAAAAGTCGGGTTTCGTGAAACCTGACCCGATCCTATAAAAGTAAAAGTCGCTCAACCCTAGTCACGGATATTCATTGGGCGCGGCCTCTGTCTGTCATGGAAATCCAAGTCGCTGATTGGTCGGGGCAAAACAGCCATGACCAATCAGCGACGGGCACAGTCCAGAAGAAAATGGCCGCTCCTTACTCCCCGCAGTCAGTGCCCGATGCCCGCATACTCCCCTCCAGTCACTGATCACACAGGGTTAATGCCGGAGGTAACAGACCGCGTTATGCCGCGGGGAACGCACTCCGTAACTGCTGCTATTAACCCTGTGTGTCCCCAACTTTTTACTATTGATGCTGCCTATGCGGCATCAATAGTAAAAAGATCTAATGTTAAAAATAATAATAAAAAAACCTGCTATTCTCACCCTGCGTCGTCCGACGATGCGCTCGTGCCTGCCGCCATCTTCCGTTCCCGGCGATGCATTGTGAAATTACCCAGACCGCTAAGTCATCTGCGTAATTTCGCAATGCATCCTGGGAACGGAAGATGTCGGCAGCTGCACGTGTATCGCTGGAGCTTCGGTGGATCCCAGGGGGGTGAGTATATAAATATTTTTTATTTTAATTATTTTTTTAACCGGGATATGGTGCCCACACTGCTGTATACTACGTGGGCTGTGTTACATACTATGTGGCTGCTATATACTGCGTGGGCAGTGTTATATACTACGTGGCTGCTATATACTGCGTGGGCTGTGCTATACTGTATATTACGTGGCCAGTGTTATATACTGCGTGGCCTGTGTTATATACTGTGTGGCTTCTATATACTGTGTGGGCTGTGCTATATATTACGTGGCTTTGTTATATACTGCGTGGCTGCTATATACTGCGTGGGCTGTGCTATATATTATGTGGGCAGTGTTATATACTACGTGGCTGCTATATACTGCGTGGGCAGTGTTATATACTACGTGGCTGCTATATACTGTGTGGGCTGTGCTATATATTACGTGGCTTTGTTATATACTGCGTGGCTGCTATATACTGCATGGGCTGTGCTATATATTACTTGGGCAGTGTTATATACTACGTGGCTGCTATATACTGCGTGGGCAGTGTTATATACTACGTGGCTGCTATATACTGCGTGGGCTGTGCTATATTGTACGTGGCTGTGTTATATACTGCGTGGCCACTGTTATATATTGCGTGGCCTGTATTAATGCATCAGGTATTCCACAATATGTATTTATATAGCAGCCACATAGTATATAGCACAGTGTTGTGAATTCCACTCTTGGGCTCCCTCCGGTGGTTGTAAGTGGCACTTTTGTGAGTTCTGCTCTTGGGCTCCCTCCGGTGGTTTTAAGAGGAATGGCTGCTCCTTGGATTTAGCAGTCAGCAGCTGCTTCCACTGATTGTCTATTCTGCTCGGCTATTTAGCCTGGCTCTTTCCTTCAGCTTGTGCCACTTGTCAATGGTTCCTGGTTGGAGTCACATCTCTTTGGATTTCCCTGTTATCCTGACCAGTTCAGCAAAGCTAAGTCCTTGCTTGCTCTTTTCTGTCCACAGGTTGTGGACTTATTCGTTCTGTGCTTTCTATGTTTGTCCAGCTTGTCAGTATGAATTAATTCTGTGTAGCTGGAAGCTCTGGGAAGCAGATTTACCCTCCACACCTTTAGTCAGGTGTGGAGATTTTTGTAAACTCTGTGTGGATTTTTTGTAGTGTTTTATACTGACCGCACAGTATTCCATCCTGTCCTATCTATCTAGCTAGACTGGCCTCCTGTGCTCATCCTGGTTTCATTCTGTGTATGTCTTTTCCCTCTCCACTCACAGTCATTACTTGTGGGGGGCTATCTATCCTTTGGGGATTTTCTCTGAGGCAAGATAGCTTTCCTGTTTCTATCTTTAGGGGTAGTTAGTTCTCAGGCTGTGATGAGGTGCCTAGGGAGTGTCAGGAGCATCCCACGGCTACTTCTAGTGTTGTGTTGAGCTTAGGGCCTGCGGTCAGTACAGGTACCACTTCCTTCAGAGCTCGTCCCATGTTGCTCCTAAACCACCAGATCATAACAGCACAGGCCACGTAGTATTTGTCTGCTATATACTACATGGCTCCTATATACTACGTGGCCTGTGCTATATACTATGTGGCTGCTATATACATACATAAATACATATCCTAGAATACCCGATGCGTTAGAATCGGGCCACCATCTAGTTTATCATAATCTTCTCTAGTAATGTACAATATGGTATAAAACACACAACAACATAAAGATAATAGCACAGGTAATTTTAAATGCAATAGAAATAATACAAAGTTGTAAAGCCATACTGTATTGAATGTGGATTCTTGAGGTCAGCAATTCTAGCATATCTCAATGAAGCCTTTTTACATAGGGGAAGTGTTATTGCAGTGAAACCTCCGACAGATTGAAGTTCACAAAAGACGATGTTAGTTTAGTCCATTCAGAAAATGGCCAACAACATTTTTACCATTATCAATAAAGGTCCTTCCACTGCCCATAGGCAAACACACAATGCAAATTATTTTATTGGATGGGAGGTCGGCCACAGATTTATTTTAAAATTTGCATAATTAAACCAGTTAATGTGTCATGATCATCGTATATGAAGCAGCGTGCCAACTACCACACTCCTGGGGATCAAGTCTGCCTGGTTTCTACCGCAGCTGCTGGTTTCTGTAAGGAAAAACATTTTCCTGCCTGTTTAAGAACTTCTTTTACCTCGCAGAAAGGGTCAGCTGCGATCCCATGCTGTCCTGTCTGTATACTCTCTATTGCTTCCTGCCTTGCCCAGAGCTGTGGTATTACCAGACCATGTTCATGCAAGGTCAGACTCATCATTTACACAGTACACAGCAGGGGCACATTTATATTATTAACTCAGGACATTTACATTTTTCACATCCAAATGTGCAATTTATTTTTATTGTAAGATCTATAAATTAAAATGTACTTTGTTTGTAAAACAACCTCTTTAATCACCACAATAAGCATCAACTTCCGGCTGTTACTTGTCATAAGGAGGTATCAAAAGAGCATTACAACCATATAACAGTAAGAATATAAGTGATCAAAGCATAAAAACTAGGACATCCCAGAGCTGGAAAGAGGCAGATCAAGGTATGCATAGGGCCTATAGTAATTTGAGTGGCACCATTAGCGGGGGGTATAATGATCGCAGCCTCAGAGATCCGTGTGGGTGAGTCGCCCACCGACACCAGCGGAAACTTCTACTGGATGTGCATCCATTGATGCATATTCAGCTGAAGTGTATTGCTGCACAGAGACCCGCTGATCGCCTCCATGCCACGCTGCATTGATGCAGTAATTGATGCAAAAGGAGCCCCGACCAAGTATTGAGTTCATTTACTGCACATACATTTCAGTAGGCCAACATTTCGGATTTTAAAATCATTTTTCAAGCTGGTGTTATAAACTTATAAACTATTCTAATTTACTGAGATAATGACTTTTGGGTGTTCATTTGCTGTAAGCCATAATCATCAACATTAACACAAATAAACACTTGAAATAGATTACTCCTGTTTGTAATGACTCTAATATATGAGTTTCACTTTTTGCAGAACTGAAATAAATTAACTTTTTTATGATATTCTAATTTAGTGAGGGTGAGGGTGCCGGTGCCAATTTTGTCCTGCCCATTTTGGGGTTATGTGTGAAATTATGTTCAATTTGCCTTTTTTTCTCTGTTTTTATTTGTGTTGTTACTATACAGTGATTGATTATTTATTTATTCCAAAGAGTGTGCAACCAAATATTACGCTGAGGGTGCCAATAATTTTGACCTGCCCATTTTGGGGGTTTTGTGTGAAATTATGTCCAATTTGACTTTTTACTCTATTTTTATTTGTGTTGTTACAATACACGCGAAGGAAATAAACATGTGTATAATAAAACATGTAATTTCAATAATTTTCTGGGTGACATACTTCATTTTCTGGAACAATTTCAAGGATGCCAACACTTTAGGCCATGACTGTATATATTATGATAGGCCCAGGATGAGAGACGAGACATATATACCAGTAAAGAGGCCAAGATGGGAGACATCACTACATAATGGGGGAGTGGGTACAATTTATATATCCTTATAAGATACCCGTTACCTCTCCACTCCCTCCCTCCTAAACCCTTCACAATCCGGCTTCCACCCCCTACATTCGACTGAAACTGCACTCATCAAAGTTACCAATGACCTTCTGACCTTCTGATAGCAAAATGTAATGGTGACCACTCTCTGCTCATTCTTCTCGACCTTTCTGCAGCTTTCCACACTGTTGACCACCCTCTCCTACTCTCTAGGCTACAGTCACTAGGCATTAAGGACAATGCTCTCTTCTGGTTCTCTTCCTATCTTTCTGACCGCTCCTTCAGTTTTTTTAATCGCTGGCTCCACTTCATCTCCCCTTCCACTCGTTGTCGGGGTGCCTCAAGGCTCAGTCCTTGGCCTCCTTCTCTTCTCTGTCTACACGGCCCCAATTGGAAAGACCATCAGCAGATTTAGCTTTCAGTACCATCTTTATGCTAATGACACACAACTATACTTGTCATCCCCTGACCTTACCACCGCTGTACTACAGAACGCCACTGACTGTCTGTCTGCAGTCTCCAACACCATGTCAGGCCTCTATCTGAAACTCAACCTCTCCAAAACTGAACTTCTTCTGCTCCCGCTGTCTACTAACCTCCCTAAATCTGACATTTCCCTCTCCGTGGGTGGCACCATAATAACACCCCGGCTGGGTGTTATGTTTGACTCTGATCTCTCCTTCATGTCCCATATACAATCTCTTGCCCGCTCTTGCCGCTTACACCTAAAGAACATCTCTAGAATCCGCCCTTTTCACACTATGGAAACAACAAAAACCATCACTTTCGCCTTGATCCACTCCCGCCTGGGCTACTGCAATGCTCTATCAATTGACCTCCCCGTTACTCAACTTTCCCCTCTCCAGTTCATACTTAATGCAGCAGCCAGGGTCATCCATCTGGCTAATCGGTATTCAGACGTGTCCGCTCTTCGCCAGTCCTTACACTGGCAGCCCAATCATTATAGGATACAATTCAAAGTACTTGTTCTCACCCACAGAGCTCTCCACAGTGCGGCATCCCTTTACATCTCCTCCCTCATTTCTGTCTATCGGCCTAACCGACCACTGCACTCTGCAAACGACTTTCGACTAACCTCTGTACTAATCTGTATCTCCCACTTCCGACTCCAAGACTTCTCCTGCGTCAATCCTCTGGAATGCTCTAACCCAAGAAATTAGGACTAGTTAGAATTTGCATAGTTTTAGGCGCTCCCTCAAAACACATTTGTTCAGAGCGGCCTATCACGTTCACTAATCAAAGTCATTTTATGTGGAAGTGTGCATGTGTAGCCCATTCACTATCTCCATCTCTACCCCACTCCCTCAAGATGGCTGGACCATCATTGTAAATACACACCTGTACTTTGTATCTCCCCCACCTCATTGTAGATTGTAAGGTCTCACGAGCAGGGTTGTCTAATTTTGCGTTTTATTATTGTATTATTAACGTTGTTACTTAAGACTTGTGTTTTGAAACTGTTAAACTGTAAAGCACTGCGGAATATGTTGGCGTTATATAAATAAAGATTATTATTATTATTATTATAAGATTCAGAAGGCTACAATGGCTCATACATCTGACCAACATGTGAGGGGGGATGAGGAGGGTACGTCCAAATCTTTCACCATGTCCCATCAGATTCTAGTTACACCACTGACCGTCAGATAGATGGGGAATAATGTCAGGACTTGAATACAGAGCCAAAACAGGCTGTACTATTAATAGCAAAAGCAAGAGGGATGTAAGTGACAAATATTCTGTTGCTTAGTCTTAAAAAATGAATAGAGCTAGTACCAAGACCACAGGACATCTGCTGGGCATTGTTTAATAGGAGCTTAAGCCAGGCTCCTAAATTGTGTAGTGTCATTCATTTGTTTAGTTGTAAACAGAGGTTGCAATTCAATAGCGCTACTAGAACGTGTAAGTGAAGGCTCGGGTTATGATGCACAAGCATTTTTGGTAATATTATGGGGAATAAGTGCATAAAATGTTGGTAAGTTACTGCAGGGCCAAGTTTACAAGTTTAGATTCACTGCTGCCCACCGCAAAAATTAAAATGGTGCCCTGCAGTGCAATATCCACCTGCAGTGAATAAACGCAATATTGTTTGTTTGGGGAAGGAGGAGTGTAAGTGTGTGGAACAAGTGTATAGATATATGGTGAAATCAAACTTGCATGGTTTAAAAAAAAATAAGCAGTGATAATTTACCAAATCACTGGTAAGGTTTTAATTTTGCCTGGACAACCCTTTGTCAATCTGAATTTTTGCCCCCGTTAAAATAAAAACACCTATACTCACCTCCATTGCTGGCGCCATGCCAACAGTGTTGGCATTCGCTTTCCCAGAGCTCACGTGAGGTTATCATGTCACATGAGCCCTTTGCCCAATCAACGCCGAGATTATTGTACCTGCCCCTCCCTGAAAGACAAAAATAGAATTAAATAAATAAAACAAGAAACACTTCCTCATTCACCCTTTAATTATTATATAAAAGTCCCGGCAGCAAAGACTTATCCATTGGGGTTCCCACGACATCTAACGATTCTGTACAGCAACCTATGGAGCGTCTTTCAGAGAGGTTGCTATACAGAATCGCTGGATGCTGTGGGAACCCCAATGGATACGTCCGAGCTGTGGGGATTTTAATAAATTGGTGAGTGAGGGAGTGTTTTGCTGTTTTTATTTATTTAACTCTCTTTTTATGTCTTTCAGTTTCCCATTTTTGGACTACTTCTGATTCGCTGAATTAAGTTGGATTTTCATGTTTGTTGTTTTGCTTTTTTAGAAATTGGTGAACAGCGTGTGGGGAAGTGTTTTTTAAAATAAACTAGTTTTTTCTGTGTGTGTTTTTTTATTACTGGGTTAGTAATGGGGGTGTTTGATAGACACCTCTACATTATTAACCCCTGGGCTTGATGCCAGCTGACATTAGAAAGCTGAAATCAACCCCATAAACTATTTCCCCGATTGCCATCACTCCAGAGCAATCGGGAAGAGCTGGTTAAGGTGCCCTAATTGGTGCATCTAATGGGCTTGTATGTTTAGGGTGGGAAGGGACAAATAACCATGGACCTTGCCAGCCTGATAATATAAGACCACATCTGTCTGCTTTACCTTGGCTGGTTATCAAAAATAGGGGGGAGCCCATGTTATTTTTTTAAATTATTTATTAGGTTAATATACCATATATACTCGAGTATAAATCGACCCGAGTATAAGCCGACCCCCCTAATTGTGCCACAAAAAACTGGGAAAACTTAATGACTCGAGTATAAGCCTAGGGTGGGAAAGGCAGCAGCTACTGGTAAATGTCAAAAGTAAAAATAGATACCAATAAAAGTAAAATTAATTGAGACATCAGTAGGTTAAGTGTTTTTGAATATCCATATTGAATCAGGAGCCCCATATAATGCTCCATAAAGTTTATGATGGCCCCATAAGATGCTTCATATTAAAATATGCCCCATATAATCCTGCATAAAGGTTAATAATGGCCCCATAAGATGCTCCATAGATACATTTGCCCAATATAATGCTGCACAAATGTTGATTATGGCCCCATAAGATGCTCCATACAGACACTTGCCCCATATAATGCTCCACAAATGTTAATTATGGCCCCATAAGATGCTCCATAAAGATATTTGCCCCATATAGTGCTGCACAAACATTATGGCTCCATAAGATACGCCACACAGACATTTGCCCCATATAATGCTGCACAAACGTTAATTATGGCCCCATAAGATTCTCCATATAGATATTTGCCACATATAATGCTGCACAAATGTTATGGCCCCATAAGATGCTCTATACAGACACTTGCCCCATTATAGTGCTGCACAAACGTTATGGCCCCATAAGATGCTCCATACAGACACTTGCCCCATTTGCTGTTGCTGTGATAAAAAAAAAAATCATATACTCACCTCTCCGTCGCTTAGGCCCCCGGCACTTTCAATATTCACCTGACTTTGTTCCGGCGCCACTGTGTCTTCAGCGTCTTCTGCACTGATGTTCAGGCAGAGGGCACGCACTAACCACGTCACCGCGCCCTCTGACCTGAGCATCACTGCAGAAGACGCTGAAGACGGAGCGGCACCCAAACGAGGAGCAGGTGAATATCACGGTGCAGTCCCTGCTTTCCCGGAGACGCAGCTTCTTCCTGTATTGAGCGGTCACCGTTACCGCTTATTACAGTAATGATTATGCGGCTCCACCTCTATAGGAGGTGGAGCCGCATATTCATTACTGTAATGAGCGGTACCATGTGACCGCTCAGTACAGGAAAAAGCTGGGGCACCGGGGAGCGCCAGGGACCTGCAGGGACCGAGCCAGGAGCAGGTGAGTATAATTAGACAGCACTAAACAGCGCAGGTGCTGGATTTCATGGGAAAATAGCGCGGAGGGGCGGCGCCCGGCGCCCCTGAAGATTTGAGTGACGGCAGTGTGGCATTTCCAGCAGGGAGGTTAAGACCTGCCTCCCTGTCTAAAGAAAGGTATTTTGGCGAAATTATAAAACGCTTTATTTTGGGAATAAATGCACCAAAAACTAAAAGAGCCACCTTGTTAGAATGCAGCATTACTGCTGCACAAGGTGGCTCTTTTAGTTTATAATGGCTGGAGGGGGTGACAGTGGCCCTTTAAGTCCATCTAGTTAAACCCATAGCCTAACCTAACATGCCCTAACATGTTGATCCAGAGGAAGGCAAAAAAAACCCATGTGACAAAGAGTAAGCTCCACATTGGGGAAAAAAATTCCTTCCCGACTCCACATACGGCAATCAGACCAGTTCCCTGGATCAATTCCCTATCAAGAAATCTAGTTTATATAACCTGTAACATTATACTTTTCGAGAAGGGTATCCAGTCCGCTCTTAAATTTGAGTAATCAATCACTCATTACAACATCATACGGCAGAGAGTTCCATAGTCTCACTGCTCTTACAGTAAAGAATCCGCGTTTGTAATTATGCTTAAACCTTCCTTCCTACAGATGTAGAGGATGACCACTTGTTCCTGTCTCAGGTCTATGATTAAAACAATCATCAGAAAGGTCTTTGTACTGTCCCCTCATATATTTATACATTAAAATAAGATCACCCCTTAGTCTTCGTTTTTCCATGCTAAATAGCCACAAGTGTAATAACCTATCTTGGTATTGCAGACCCCCCAGTCCTCTAATAACCTTGGTCGCTCTTCTCTGCACCCGCTCTAGTTCAGCTATGTCTTTCTTATACACCGGAGACCAGAACTGTGCACAGTATTCTAAGTGTGGTCAAACTAGTGACTTGTATAGAGGTAAAATTATGTTCTCCTCATGAGCATCTATGCCTCTTCTAATGCATCCCATTATTTTATATGCCTTTGTAGCAGCTGCCTGACACTGGCCACTAAATATAAGTTTGTCATCCACCCATACACCCAGGTCTTTTTGATTGACGGTTTTGCCCAGAGTTTTAGAATTAAGCACATAGTTATACATCTTCTTACTTCTACCCAAGTACATGACCTTACACTTATTCCCATTAAAGCTCATTTGCCATTTATCAGCCCAAGCTTCTAGTTTACATAAATCATCCTGTAATATAAAATTGTCCTCTGTATTGATTACCCTGCAGAGTTTAGTGTCATCTGCAAATATTGAAATTCTGCTCTGTATGCCCTCTACAAGGTCATTAATACATATGTTAAAAAGAAGAGGGCCCAATACTGACCCCCTCAGTCACTGGCTTTCCCACTCTGGCGGAGAAAATTGTGCGGGAGCCCACGCCAATTTTTTCCGGGAATTAACCCTTTAATTTAATATCTAGAGACCCCAAATTTGACACAAAGACACTTCTTACATTACTAAAGAGGAATATGTAATAAAAGAAGGGATATGAGATGGTTTACTGTATGTAAACCATGTCTCATATCCTGTCGGGTTTGTGAAGGAGATAGGAAAAGCCAGCAATTGAATTACCGGCTTTTCTGCCATCTAGCGCTGAATTATTTATATATATATATATATATATATATACATATATATATATATACATATATATATATGTCTCATTGACATATATATATATATATATATACCTATACTATGTGTACACATTTATTCTACCTATTCTATTCTGTCAGTGTGATTTTACTGTACACCGGGCTAAATTGCCAGCTTTTCTATAGAACACCGCTGCGT
The DNA here is from genome assembly GCF_032444005.1 of Ranitomeya imitator. Lineage (NCBI taxonomy): Eukaryota > Metazoa > Chordata > Amphibia > Anura > Dendrobatidae > Ranitomeya > Ranitomeya imitator. Next base: position 525,815,914 of record NC_091286.1, read on the forward strand.
ATTTCTCGCAAGTCACACGCATGGTCCGTGTGTAATCCGTAATTTTCCCGCCCCCATAGACTTTCATTGGCGTATTTTTAATACGCTGACAAATGTGGCATGCAGCGATTTTCTACGCCTGTAACATACCGTATATTACGGATGCGTAATATACGGCAGATAGGAGCTGCCCCATAGAGAATCATTGGGCCATGTGCAATGCGTATTTTCTGGACGTATTTTCTGCGCTCAAACGTCCGTAAAACTTGCTAGTGTGACACCGGCCTTATCCACCATTTCACCCAGACTATTTTTAAAGGGGCCAGCACTATCATTTTTTATTTTCTTACTATTTACATAGTTAAAGAATGTTTTGGGATTATTTTTACTCTCTCTGGCAATGAGTCTCTCTGTCTCAATTTTTGCTGCCTTGATTTGCTTTTTACAGAATTCATTTACTTTTCTGTATTTATTTAATGCCTCATCACTACCTACTTCCTTTAATTCTCTAAATGCTTTCTTTTTGTCACTTATTGCGCCCCTTACAGCTCTATTTAGCCATATTGGTTTCCTTCTATTTCTAGTATGTTTATTCCCATACGGTATATACCGTGCACAGGTCCTATCCAGGATGCTAATAAATGTCTCCCATTTTATGTCTCAGGATATCGTCCCAGTTAATTGCACTAAGATCATCTCTCATCCGTTGGAAATTTGCCCTCCTGAAGTTTAGTGTCCTTGTAACCCCTCTACTAAACAACTTATTAAAGGGTACATGAAAACTTATTATTTTGTGATCACTATTCCCCAAGTGACCCCCAACCCTTATATTTGCTATGCAGTCTGGCCTGTTGGTTAATATTAGGTCTAGCAGTGCCCCCTTCTTGTTGGGTCCTGAACCACTTGTGAAAAGTTATTGTCTCTCATAGTTGTCAAAAACCTTTGCTGGAACTGCAGATTTCTGTTCCCCAATCTATTTCAGAGTAGTTGAAGTCCCCCATAATAATGACTTCTCCTTGACTCGCAGCTTCATTTATTTGCTTTATGAGGATATTCTCTGTTGCTTCCATTATTTTTGGAGACTTATAACAAACCCCTATCAGTAATTTATTATTTTCCCCCTCCCCTTGTCTCCACCCACAGGGACTCTACATTTTCATTAGATTCACCTATATTATCACGCAGGATAGGTTTTAAGGATGAAAAGCGTTACCCTGTAAGCTTACAAAGAGGCAGCATCTTGCCTCCCTCAAGTTTTATTCCCTTCGCACAAACCTCAGTCGTGGGCTTTGTTCACACAGTGCGGATTTGCTGAAAGTGCCAGTATTACAACCTCCGTATGTAGCTAAGGGTTCCAAGATGCTTGTGCAAAAGCTATACCTGGTCTCTACATGTAACAATCTCTAAACTGTGACATCACTCGCTGATGATATTTAATGTGTTAGTAATGTCAGATTATATAGGAGTCAAATGCATAATACCCCCATTACACATATAGACAGTGTATTGTTTTTGCTACAAGGGCTTTGATTTGTGGATATATTTCATATTATTTATAAACCTTTATATTGCAGGGATAACAATTTATTGCAGAGCCACTTTTGCAAATCTTCACATGAAAAATCACTTCTCTGTAATCCAATACCTAGAAAATAACACCCCATGCTGTGTTTCTTCTCATTATCTCCCTCCTATATATTCTACTGACCTTCTTAATGGTTTCTTGTATCTTTGACTACCAATAGTTGGCAGTTATATTATTTCCTATAAAAACTCCCAGACGGCTTGTGACAGCACTGCTGAGTTATCATGCCATCATGGTCAGCAGAGTTTGCAGCAGCTTTCTAAAATTAGAATAGAGTAATGAGGGATCTCTAGGACAATGCATTTTAAAAAACACAACTGGACATGAGAAGAGTTCTATAACAGTGAAAAAATATTGTTTAACTCCAAAAACTGTGCCACATTTCGATATACTACTGAAATTATATATACTACATGTGGACAGAAGAGGAACTGTTTTGGAAAATAACTGCTACTCCATTCATCCCCTATGTTGCTGCTAATGCACTGTATTCAGCTCTTTCCTGGAAACCAATAGAAAATGAATGGAGAGACAGTGTTATGATTGCCAAAGCACATTCACAGGGGTAACATACAAACAAGGGAAAAAAACACCTGAATCTGACAGGTCCCTGTTCAGACTAGGAAAAGCCCCTCCCTCTCTGACCCTGGTCTGTCCCTTCCTGATCACAGAGTTTGGCACCCTAAGATAAGGCAATGGCACCCCCCACTCGACAGCGACTTACCTTGAATGTCCTTAGCAGCTTATAGGATCGCTAGAGTAAGCAGTACTAAAGGCATTAACACAAAACCAAATAGAATGAATAACCAAGGTTCAAAAAACCTAACCTAACCGATCATGGATAAAATTTAATATTTATTGTTCACTTTAAAACATTGAATGGACAATCAACATGCAGACAACCATGCTGAACTGAAACTGTCCCTCATACTGTTGATACTAATTAACCCTGCTTTCCAGCGGAGGTTGGCACCCTAAAATGTGTATGAGATAGGCGCCCCCGCTCACAGGCGGCTGTCCCTGTACCTCCTATCTATCAGTTATGAATAGTGTGATACAATTAAGCCACCATTCTGGCATGACAGGAAAAAATGAAAAGGACAGTGATTGCCTATTTGCAATTAATTAATTAGCGGCAACCATTAGACAGTGTGAAAGAGAGTGAATGACAAGATAGCATGAAGTGCATAAAAGTGCATAATAAACACAAAGGGACAGCCGCCGGTGAGCGGGGGCGCCTAACTCATACACATTTTATGGTGCAAAGCTCCGCTGGAAGGCAGGGTTAATTAGTATCAACAGTGTGAGCGACAGTTTCAGTTCAGTACGGTTGTGTGCATGTTGATTGTCCGTTCAATGTTTTAAAGTGAACAATAAATATTAAGTTTTATCCATGATCTGTTATGACACAAGGTTTTTGCATTGCACACAAAGCAACTTCAAACAACCCAAATTACAGAAAAATGAATGAATCCAACAAAGTCTATCACCATCAGGAAACACCAGTAAGGGAAGGTATTTAAAGCTGCACCCAAAAGGTGATAGGACAGACAAACAGAGTAAATGAAAAACATTACCCACCTATTACCCAAAACCGACAGAAACAAAGATATTAGAACTAAATCACCAAAATAAAAGGCATGTCTGTTGTGGCTCAGTGGAAAGACGCCGATCACAGAACACAGAATCAAGGATTTGAATCCAGAAACATGGAAAAAAAAATTCAAGGAGGGGCCACTGGATATACTGAGATCCCCAACTGCTGATGCCTCATATAGAACTCTCTCACAAGACGATCGGCATGTAGGTCTTTAGTATCTACCCTGAAGTTATCCTCCAGACTGAAACCCTCCAACTTAACCAGAAACTAAAGTCGCCATCTTACACATTTGGATTTCTAGACTTGTTCCACCTCATACTCCTTGTCCTCCTCCAAGTCTACCTCAATACTATCCCTTCAAACTTATTAAGAAGAGAGACATGGAAGGATTCATTAACCCTCGATGCAACTGGGAGTTGGAGCTTGACTGAATGGAACTTTTTAAGACAGGGATTTTTAGAGGATAACAAGTCAAAATGTCCTACCTGAAAAACAGAAGCCTTCCTACGTCTGCTGTGGGCAGTTTTCTTGGTCCGATCGAAAGTTATCAAAAGACCTGTTATAACTTCTATCCAAACCTTAGGCAAAAAAAGAATATATCTCCTCCTCTGGAACCACAGACTGTAAAATAGAAAAAATCTCCAAATACCAGATGAAAACCCCCACAACAAGAAAAAGGCTATGTATAGGTAGCAGTAGAGGTGTGGTTATTGTGTGTGAACTCAGCCAGAGGAAGAAAATCAACCCAATCCTCATGATTAGATGAGTATTCATTGCTGTTCAGTAGCGCACGGTGTCAGCCGCCAGCTTCCTGCCTGCGGTCACATATGTCGCTACTTAAGAAAAATGAATATTCACTGCAGTCCACTCCCATGGGCATGGAATGGGGTAAATATTCATTCCCTTTAGTAGCAGCACAAGTGACTGTCGGCAGCTGCAGGAAGGCTCCGGCTGACGCTGTGCATGCTACTGAAGAGCAATGAATACTCACTGTTCTGTGCGCACACAGTCCTGGCGTGCAGAGCAGCTGCCCTTCGGCTTGCAAGCAACGCATGACATCCCTGCCATGCACTGCTTACAAGCATAAAGCAGCTGCTGGCATTGGAACAAGATGCTGCGAAGGAACACTGGGAAGGTAAAGGTACCTTCACACTCAGCAACTTTACAACGAGAACGACAACGATCTGTGACGTTGCAGCGTCCTGGATAGCGATCTTGTTGTGTTTGACATGCAGCAGCGATCTGGATCCCGCTGTGCCATCGCTGGTCGGAGCTAGAAGTCCAGAACTTTATTTCATCGTCAGGTCGGCGTGTATCATCATGTTTGACAGCAAAAGCAACGACGCCAGCAATGTTTTTACATGGAGCTAACAACCAGCGAGAACGATAAGTGAGTCACCGTTACGTCACTGGATCGCTCTTGCATCGTTCTGGTGTTGCTGTGTTTGACGTCTCTACAGTGACCTAAACAGCGACGCTGCAGCGATCGGCTTGTTGTCTATATCGCTGCAGTGTCCCTGAGTGTGACGGTACCTTTAGTGTAATGTTTTTTTTTTTTTTATGTTTTCTGATGGGGCCATGCATAACAGGATGGGGGCCAATTATACCAGGATAAGAATGGGGCCATGCATACTAGGAAGGGAATGCGGGCCAATCATACCAGGATGCTAAAGAGAAATGAATATTCATTGCCATCCACACCCATGGACGTGGAATGCAGTGAATATTCATTTCTCTTTAGCAGTGAGCCGGTACATCCAGACTATAAGACGTACCCTCCATTTTCCTCCACATTTTTGGAGGAAAAAAGTGCATCTTATAGTCCGAAAAATACAGTAAATATTGTTCCAATTTCTGGTTCATTCTCGCCTTCAGACCATTAGTCTCAGGATGATAACCTGAGGTGAACTAAATTTTTATTCCCAACCTAGAGTAAAAGCTAGCCACAAACTGAACCCCTCTATTGTAAATAATGTTTTTCTTAACACCATATAGTTTAATGATGTGGGAGATAAACAAAGTAGCTAAGCCTTTAGCTGTAGGCAATTTTGATATAGGAACCGAGTGAATCATCATGCTAAAACCATTAACCACTACCCACACCACAGTATTACCACCAGAATTAGGCAAATCTGTGACAAAATCCATAGACAAGTGGATCTAAGTTCAAGATGGAACCTCGTTAGGCAAAATAAACCCTCCCGGGGCCTGGAGCAAATCCTGCACTTACGAACATACTCATCCACACCTTTTCAAGCACTTTGTCACCAAAAGGACCAGGAAACAGCTCTACAGATGGCAGAGGAACCCAGATGTCCAGCCAACACCGAGCCATGTACTTTATTAAGGATATCTGTGCAAAGAGACAAAGGCACAAAACATTTGACAGGTGGCAAGCCCTCGGCTACACGATCCTTAGCCTCCATAATACACTGTCTGATGTTGCTACCCAAAGCAGCCACTACCCAACTTCAATAAGAATTTTGACTGGATTTTCGTCTCTCAACTCTGGAATGAAACTACATAATAAGGTAATAATAATAATAATAATTTTATTTATATAGCGCCAACATATTCCGCAGCGCTTTACAAATTATAGAGGGGACTTGTACAGACAATAAACATTACAGCATAACAGAAATACAGTTCAAAACAGATACCAGGAGGAGTGAGGGCCCTGCTCGCAAGCTTACAAACTATGGGGAAAAGGGGAGACACGAGAGGTGGATGGTAACAATTGCTTTAGTTATTCGGACCAGCTATAGTGTAAGGCTCAGGTGTTCATGTAAAGCTGCATGAACCAGTTATCTGCCTAAGTATGTAGCAGTACAGACACAGAGGGCTATTAACTGCATAAAGTGTATGAGAACATGATGCGAGGAACCTTTTTTTTTTTTTTTTTTTTTTTTTTTATTATAAATAGGCCACACAGGGATCGTTAGGTTAATGCATTGAGGCGGTAGGCCAGTCTGAACAAATGAGTTTTTAGGGCACGCTTGAAACTGTGGGGATTGGGGATTAATCGTATTAACCTAGGTAGTGCATTCCAAAGAATCGGCGCAGCACGTGTAAAGTCTTGGAGACGGGAGTGGGAGGTTCTGATTATTGAGGATGCTAACCTGAGGTCATTAGCGGAGCGGAGGGCACGGGTAGGGTGGTAGACTGATACCAGGGAGGAGATGTAGGGTGGTGCTGAGCCATGGAGTGCTTTGTGGATGAGGGTAGTAGTTTTGTACTGGATTCTGGAGTGGATGGGTAGCCAGTGTAATGACTGGCACAGGGTAGAGGCATCGGTGTAACGGTTGGTGAGGAATATGATCCTGGCTGCAGCATTCAGGACAGATTGGAGCGGGGAGAGTTTTGCAAGAGGGAGACCGATTAGTAGAGAGTTACAATAGTCAAGACGAGAATGAATAAGTGAAACAGTCAGAGTTTTTGCAGAGTCGAAATTAAGAAAAGGGCGAATTCTAGAAATGTTTTTGAGATGCAGGTAAGAAGAGCGAGCCAGTGATCGGATGTAGGGGGTGAATGAAAGGTCAGAATCAAGGATGACCCCAAGGCAGCGGGCATGTTGCTTTGGAGTAATGGTGGAACCGCACACGGAGATGGCAATGTCAGGCAAAGGTAGGTTAGTAGAGGGAGAGAACACGAGGAGTTCAGTTTTTGACAGGTTTAGTTTCAGATAGAGGGAGGACATGATGTTAGAGACAGCGGTAAGACAATCACTGGTGTTTTCTAAAAAGGTCGGTGTGATATCGGGAGCAGAAGTGTATAATTGGGTGTCGTCAGCATAGAGATGGTACTGGAAACCAAATCTACTGATTGTTTCAAGGTATTCGCCTTAACATTCTTAGTACCAGTGAGGAAAGTCACAGAGAATTCAAACTAAGTGAAAAAGAGAGTCCACGGGGCCTGTCTAGTATTCAGGCACTTAGCAGCGCCAAGATACAGTAAATTTTTGTGATTAGTAAAGGCCGTTACTCTATGCCAAGCCTCCTCCAACCAATCTCTCAATTCCTCTAACTCAATTCCTCTAACGCTCTCTTATTCTCCAAGAGTTCCTGATCTCGATCACAGTTAGACTCTGCTTGTGAGAATTTCCGAGATAAAAAAGCACAAGGATGAAAGTAACTGTCCTTCTTCTGTGAAAGAACTGCACCCATCCTACAGAAGAGGCATCTACCTAAAAGGCAAATTAACATCAGGTTGACTGCTTTTGAAAAGGCTAACATGAGAGCAGCAAAAGCATCAACAGCCTCAGAAGGCCAAGAGATAAAGTCAGCACTTTTTAAGTCATATTAGTAAGAAGTTTGAGAAAAATATAATTTATGAAGTTCTGAAATACAGCAGGTGCATTGTCAAATCAAATGGCATCATCAAATTCTCAAAGGGACCCTTGGGAGTATTGAAGGCAGTCTTCCACTCATCATCTTGGTGAACACTTATGAGGTTATATGCCCCTCTCAGATACAGTTTAGAAAACCACTTGGCCCCTGCTAGTTGATCAAACAGATCAGGAATAAGAGATAACGGGTATGGGAAAAGGTACCGTCACATTAAGCGACGCTGCAGCGATATAGACAACGATGCCGATCGCTGCAGCGTCACTGTTTAGTCGTTGTGCGGTCGCTGGGGAGCTGTCACACAGACAGCTCTCCAGTGACCAACGATGCCGAAGTCCCCGGGTATCCAGGGTAAGCATCGGGTTACTAAGCGCAGGGCCGCTGTGCTCTGCTTTACGGCCGGTCGGCCGGCGCTGACACAGTGCAGGGAAGCTGACGCCGGGGGACGCAACAGACACCGGAATGTAAGTATGTAGTGTGTTTTTTTTTTTACATTTACAATGGTAACCAGGGTAAACATCGGGTTACTAAGCGCAGGGCCGCGCTTAGTAACCCGATATTTACCCTGGTTACAAGTGAAGACATCGCTGAATCGGCGTCACACACGCCGATTCAGCAATGTCAGTGGGTGATCCAGCGACAAAATAAAGATCTGGCCTTCTAGCTCCGACCAGCGATGTCACAGCAGGATCCTGATCACTGCTGCGTGTCAAACACAACGATATCGCTATCCAGGACGCTGCAACGTCACGGATCGCTATCGTTATCGTTCTAAAGTTGCTCAGTGTGAAGGTACCTTTACGTACAGTAATCTTATTAATCTCTCTAAATTCCAAACAAGGATACAAACCTCCATCTTTTTTTTACAAAGAAAAATCCTACAGTGACTGGTGAGACCTTTAGAAAGACTCTTTGGAATGTTCTTTTACAAAAAATCTCTCTCTGGAAGAGAGAGATTAAACAGATGAAATTTAGGCAAGTTGGCTGCTGGGATAAATTTGATACCACAATCATATGACCTATGCAGTGGAAAAACTTCACATTCAGTCTCACAAAAACTCTTCAATATACTGAATAAAATCTGGAAGATGTATTATAGATGTCAGAAATTTAGTCAAACAATTGGAAAAATAAAAATTCCCCTCAAGACTTAACTTTGTGACTCTCCCAATCCATGGAAGGATTGTATTTTAATAACCAGGATATTCCCAACACAGAGCTGGCAATAGAGGGAAGACCATAAAAGACATAGATTCTGTGTGTAACACTCCCACTCTCATAACCACATTCTCAACCTTAGAAGTAACATGACTTTGAGTAAGAGGAAAATTATCAATTGTGGATACTTGAATAGGATGACCGAGAGTTGACACTGTATACCCTCACTATACCAAAATCACTGTCACTGAGATCTAAGGCGGAAACTGAGTCAACAAATGCAGTGGTACCTATAACTCCAGATTGGGTAAGGCTAGGGTCACATTGCGTTAGTGCAATCTGTTTAGCGCTAGCGCTAGCGGATTGCGCTAACGCAATGTTTTCTATGGGGCTGCGGTCGGGGTCGCGGTAACGTCCCCGCTCTCGCAGATCCCCGATCAGCGAGAGCGGGGAACGGACCGCGGGCGCGCCTCGGACGCTGCAAGCAGCGTCCGCGGCGCGCCAGGAATCACCGGCGCGTCGCTAGCGCATGCCGAACATGGCACGCGCTAGTGAAGCGCGTTCCCATTGCCTTCAATGGGCGCGTTAACGGACGCGTTGCACGGCGTTAATTTCGCCGTGCAACGCTGTCCGTTAAACGCGGTCCCATAACGCAATGGGAACCCAGCCTAACCTAAGATACTTGTAAAAAACAACCAGTAGTATGCATGAGAGATAACTTCAAACTTTTAATATCGGTGTTATTACTTCATAACGTTTTTTCTTTTATATTCTCTTTATCTTTAAGAAATTAATTGTTGTATTTCAAACACTGAATCATTACATGACTCTTTCGACCCTGGTATAAACAGAAACAAGCAGGTGCTTCAAGTACAACACCCCCCTTGGACTGCAGGCCTCAATTTGCATGGGTTCACCTGCCTCAATAGGATGAGAGGCAGTAATCACAGAAGCAGTTTCAAATGTGTCCTTATTCTAAGACTTCGGTAAGGACGCACATGGCCTCATCCAGTGAAAATGGAGAGGGACTATAAACCATCATATCACATATTTTACTAGAGAAAACCTGGCAGAATTGACTGTGGAGAGCTGTGTCATTCCAGGAGGTCTCCACTATCCAGCGTCTGAACTTAGAGTAATAGTCCTCCACTTTACAATTTCACTGAAACAACCTACAGATCATTAATTCAGCAAATGCCACATTTATCTGGGTTGTCATAAATGAGACCCAGAGCAGAGTAAAAAAGCATTAAGAGAGGAAAACATTGGAGAATCCTCAAGCAAAAAAATGCCTGAGGATCTCCATGAACCAATGACAAAACAATACCCACGAGTTGACTCTTTCCCTCGGATGAGGTAGGACAAAGATGAAAATACAATTTACATAAAGCAAAAACGATAGCAAACTTACCTCAGTCCCCGTTGAAACAATCCAGTAATTAAGGTGGAGTAGATCCTCTAGAGTGGTGGAAAATGCAATCTGTTGTTGCTGCTTGATGTCTGCCACTCCCAAAGACAAAGACCGCAATTGCGCAGTCAGGGTGTCGATCATGACTTCTTGGAAGACAACAAATGGAGTGGGCTGGTGATAATAGTAGTTTAGAAAGACACGGCACACAAGGATTGTGGTGCGCTGTTGGTGCCCAAGTCAGGTATCCAACCCGTCAATATGAAATGTAACAAACTTGGCACTCGGTACTTGAAAAGCAGAGGTTCCTTTTATTATGCATCCAAAAAAATGTTCTGAACGTTTTCGGTCCAACATGGGACCTTCATCAGATCAATTCCATCGCTGCTCTATGGACCGCGGTTATCAGCGCTCTTCCATTGCAACTTTGTTGCCTCTACCCCATGCGCTTTATGTGCCACGCGGTACCAAGCAGCGGTTCAGCTTATACCAGTTATAGCAGACACAGTGCCCTGATGCACCTTTGCATATAAGGTTGTTCCTTCACATCCAGCTCATGTTTAGAATTGATCTGATGAAGGTCCCATGTTGGACCGAAAATGTTCATAACATTTTTTTTGATGCATAATAAAAGGAACCTCTGCTTTTCAAGTACCGAGTGCCAAGTTTGTTACATTTCATATTGGGCTGGTGATAATGTTATGACTGCCAAAGCGCATTCACATGGATAACGTACAAACCAGGGAGACCTGAATGAGCCCTAAGTTAACATATAAAATACACCATAGTATTCATACCAAAGTTTAAGAACTGAAACACCCAAAATTGCTAGCTTTGACTGCAGAAACATGAAAAGGCTAGAATGAATTCATAATAAACACAAAAGAATGGTGCCTACTGCTGGTCACTGTGCTACATGCAGTAGACAGCTGTCTGTCAGTATGTTCTGGCTTCTCTCCCTAGAAAAAAAAGAAGCTTTTATTGTCTCGTTCGTGTTAATATTGGAGTATCACAAACTGCTTTTTCTAGCTCCTTGTTCTCGAATTAACCTGAGATGACATGTCGTTGGAGAATTACATGAATGTCTGATATGTGTTTATTTTTGATACCGTTAACAGATGGTTGTTGAATGATTCATTAGTATCTCTAATGTGCATAACTAATACATTTTACATTTCTTTCTTTCCAATGAAAGAAAAAGACTGAAGCTGCCTGACCTTTGAGACAGAAGTGAGAGAGCTATGTGCCCCCTGCAGTATATCCCAGCTAATCTGAAACACAAAGAACGCCTTCTCAATGGCTGCAGGAGAATAAAACATCTGAGGTCCTGCATAGACATTTACTGCTAACGTCACTTCAGTACAGCAAAATAACTACATTTTAATCAGTTTTCTTTTAGTAATGCTGTTTGGTTTGACCTCCAATTTGTGAATATTCTGCGTAGCTTTTTCATTTCAAATTCTTCGCTCTCTAAACCTTTCATGAACTGACACTTATGGGCCTTGTTTTTTTTTATTCCAATTCTTTTCTAGAGTAATTTCTTTCCATTGACATACATTACCAATAAATGCTGCTAAGAAAAAATGCTTTAATTAACAAGTGTTAATAATTTATTTGTTATCAATTAAAAAATGCAAAGTGAATGAACTAAAGAGAAATCTAAATCAAATCAATATTAGGTGTGACAACCCCTTAACTTTAAAGGAACATCAGGTACACTTACATACAGTTCTTGAAAGAACTTGGCTGTGAGATTGTTGCAAACATCTTGGATAACTAACCACAAAACTTCTGTGGATGTAAGCTTGTGCAAATCCTTCTGTCTCTTTATGTAATCCCAGACTGACTCGATGATGTTGAGATCAGATCTTTTGGGGGGTCATGTCATAACTTCTGGTACTCCTTTTTCTTCTTTGTGCTGAAGATAGATATTAATGGCAATGAATTTATGTTTGTAGTCATTCTCCTGCTGCAGAATAACTTTATAATAGGTTGCCTGCCTGATGGTATTGCATGATGGAAAAGTGTCTACCTGTATTTCTCTGTATTGATGACACCATTAACTCCATTTACTGAAATGCAAGTTATCTTGTCTGACTACGGCATCTACAGTCTTCAATGTCGCCAATTTCTTGGTGCTTTTTTAAAAAGATTGAACTGCACATCTTGAAACCTAAGACTGCCTTGAAAGCTTTGCCTGAGAGACAGCTTGCTAATGCAGTATAATGACCTGGCATCTTGCTGCTGTGTTCAGTTTTGCCATGGAGTACCATTCTGTCCGCCCCACTGCTTACCATCTAGTCCTTTCCTTTTCATCGTCAGGTGCATCGTATCTCTGGGCTCTTCTCTATAAACCAGGATTAACATCCGTGTCCAGGCCAGAGCTCACTGCACGTCATAAAGTTGCGATGGTACCGTGACCTTATGGTGCAGAGTAGGCTCCGGCCTGGATGAGGCTGGGAGCCCTGGTCTGTAGCAAAGAGGCCAGCTCTATGAGGCGCGACAATGACAAGAAGCAGACAGGATGGTGACTAGAGAAGTCAGTGGTTTGGTAAACTTTAGTTTTTTATTTTGAATCTGACATTCATAACAAGGGTTGCACAGAAGTCAAATGTTCATAAATTGGATTCTGCCTACATACAGTATATAAACGTATCTTTGTGTACCAGTACAGTATGCCTGTTATATTATTTAGATCTTTAGGTAATTACTAGTGATGAGCGAACGTGCTCGCCACTATTCGTTACTCGCCCGAGTATCGAGGTACTCGGGGTACTTGCCGAGCAGCGATCATTTCCAGGATTATTCGATGGTAACTGCAGTCTCCACCCCGCGTTTTTGGCAGACTTTAGAGACCTAATCACGGTGCGGGATTGTCTGCCAGGCCATGAAACGCCTCAGTCATCTTTGTTGTGCTCGTGCAGCGATTGACTTGGCCGCCCAGTATGATCCTGAGTATAAGAGACCTGGCGCCACCCTACTCGCCGCAGAGTAGGGAGAGCTAGTGCCAAAATAGGGTCAGAATCATGGTTTTTAGAGGTAGTGTAGGCTTGCAACTCTTACATCCACAACTCCTCAGAAACCAACAGTCTTTTTTAGGGCTAATTCGTGGGTCCCAATATTGCAGCACTAGGCAGGCAGGGCACAGCATATCCACACCAGTTCAAGGTCTGCAGGTACTGTATGTGCATCTATTGGTCCCACTGCATCCTTCCCAAAGCTCCATAACCGCCTGCTGCTGCTGCAGCTTATTTACAGTCTATATACCTTATTTTTTTTTTCCCGAAAATTCCCCCCCCCCCAAAAAAAAAAATATACAGTCTGTTCTGTGAGACTGAGGCCTGTTGAAAAATTCTAGTTTGTCAGGCATACGTGGCATAATTGTGTGTGCTACCCTTGTGCCCCTTTTTTTGGTGTTTTAAATTCACCGAAAAAGGCCTCATATATCTGTGTGCTCCAAGTTTGGTCATTGGAGGCTGGTGTATTTTTTTATGGCTGTCTGATAGTCAAATTCTATACAGCACTATTTAGCCTAAAAAATATTGACAGGCCACAGATTTGCCAGTGTGGTATTTTTGTTACAGCCGTCATATATCTCTGCTCCAAGTTTTGGCATTGGAGGCCGGTGTACTTATTTTTTGGCTGTGTGATACTCAAATTCTATACAGCGCTATTTAGCCTAAAAAAAATTGAAAGGCCACAGATTTGCCAGTGTGGTATTTCTGTTACAGCCGTCATACATCTCTGCTCCAAGTTTTTTGGGCAGTGAGATACTCAAATCCTATACAGCGCTATTTCGCATACATTAGCTTTAAAAAAAAAAGAAAAAAATTGAATACAGTCCGTTAGGTCAGGCTGAGGCCTGCCTGGTGTTTGGGTTTGAAAAATCGTAGATTTGCAGGCATACTGATCACATATTATTTCACTAGTAATAAAGACATTTGTGTTGAGTATTTGAAATAGTGCAGTAGTCCATTTAAAATGGGCAAGGCAAGGGACGGGGAAGGGGACGTGATGTTGATAGTGCATCCAGAGGACAAGGTCATGGGCAGGGTAAAAGTGGGCAACAACAAAGACCCACATCTTCTCGCTTGACCTTCCTGTCCCAGTTTCTAGGGGACCGCAGCACACCACTATTGAAACCAGAGCAGTGTGAAACGGTTGTTAGTTGGATAGTGGATAATGCTTCCAGTCACTTAGCCACCACCACCACCTTGTCTTCCACACGATCAAGTCTGAGTAGCCGTGAGTGTGGCCAGGATATTCCTCACCCTGATCCTCCTTCCTCCCACCATGCTGAGTACCCTGAGACAACTGATCCCACACTTGGACACTCTGAAGAGCTGTTCAGTTTTCCATTTCAAGATTCAGAAATCTCTGCCGGTCAACCTGAAGTGGGGAGAGATGAAATCGCATGTAGAGCTGCCCAAAGTTTTGACCAGCCCCGGACACACGAAGGCAATGGTGGGAAAGTGTCACAAGAGGTGGATGATGATGAGACACAATTGCCAGAAAGTCAAGAGGAGGAGCAGGTGCGGATGTGGAAGACGAGGTGGTGGATGACATAGTGACTGACCCAACCTGGCAGGAGGACATGCATAGCGAGGACAGCAGCACAAATGGGGAAGGAGGCATATCCCCCCCAACAGGCAGGAAGAAGCATTGTGGTGGCCACAGGCAGAAGGCGTGCTTCCGTTCCCCGTAACACCAACATGAGTAAAGTTGCCATTTCACCTGTGAGATCTTCCCGAGTCTGGCTATTTTTTAAAGACTCAGCCGATATCCCCAAACAGGCCATTTGCAGCAACTGCCATGCCCGCATCAGCAGGGGTAGCAAAACAACCAGCCTGACCACAACCAGCATGATCAGGCACATGCAAGCAAAGCACCTGACTTTGTGGGCCGAACCCCTGGCTCCAGGACCACTGCCTGCTGGTCACACCACTGCTTCTTCCACTGTTTTGCGTAGAAACCAATCCCCAGTACACCGTGCATGTGAAGATGCCTCTAGCCCTGCACCTGTTGTGGCCCGCAGTCAAGCAGCTCCATCAGCAGGCGCGTCCACGTCCTTGTCCCAGCACAGCATTCAGTTGTCTATAACCCAGTCTTTGGAACGGAAGCGGAAATACCCAGCCAACGCCCCACAGGTCACAGTCCTCAATTCTAATATTTCTCTTCTGCTTGCGCTAGAAATGCTGCCTTTTAGGCTTTGTTAAGACGGAAGCTTTCCCAAGGTACTCGGTCCCCAGTCGCCATTATTTCTCCCTGTGTGCCATACCGGCATTACACCAGCATGTGTCCCACAACATTAGCCATGCCCTCAACAATGCTGTTACCGTGAAAGTCCACCTAACCACGGACACGTGGACAAGTGCTCGTGGGCAGGGATGGTACATCTCAATGACGGCACACTGGGTTAACATAGTGGAATCCAGGACCCAGTCGGACCTTGGGATGGAACACATCCTCCCCACGCCGAGGATTGCTGGCCCTACGTCAATCAGGGTTGCCCCCACAGTCTACAGCTCCTGCACCTCCTCCTCCTCTTTATTCTCCATGTCTGAAATCAACACATCAGTCAAGAGCTAGAAGCACTACAGCACTGCCTCAGCCAAGTGGCAACAGGCTGTTCTGAAGCTAATCTGCATAGGTGACAAACTGCACAATGTAGAAGAGTTGTGGACAGCGCTGAAAGAGCAGTCAGATGTTTGGATGACACCGCTGAACCTACAGCCAGTCATGGTCATGTGTGACAATGGCCGTAACCTGGTGGAGGCTCTGAGGCAAGGTGAGCTCACACATGTACCTTGCTTGGCCCATGTACTTAACCTTGTGGTTCAACGTTTTTTGAAAAGCTACCCGGAGCTGCTGGATCTGCTAGTGAAAGTACGCTGTCTGTCTGCCCATTTCAGAAAGTCAGCCGCCCTTGCCGTGCTTCAGCAGCGGTTTCAGCTTCCAGCTCACTGACTGTTGTGTGATGTCCCCACGTGCTGGACTCTACGCTGCATATGTTGGAAAGGATTTGTGAGCAGAAGAGGACTGTGGTTGACTACCAACATCAACAAGGCAGTTGAATTTCAGCTGAGTCCACACATAAGAGTGGATATGGATGTCAGACATATGTAAAATCCTCCAAAACTTATAGAACTGCACCAAGATGGTGAGCAATAATGACGCCATAATGAGCATCACCATCCCACTTCTCAGCATTCTGAAAAACTCTCGGCTCACAATCAAATAGGATGCATTGCAGGCGGAGCACGAGTACATGGGACAAGGAAGCATACAGGGGGATTACACTCAGCCCAACCTCATGTCTTCTCAACGTGGATTGGTAGTCAATGAGGAGGAGGAGGAGGAAGAACAGGAGCTACTTTCATGCGCTATAGACGGTACTAAAAACACATCTGTATTATCTTCTGTTCAGCGGGGATGGCCTGTGGACAGGGAGGAGGAGGAGGATGAGGAGGAGGAGGACAGCATGGTCAGTCATTCTGTTGGTGAGGACACGGAAGTCTGGCACGCATGGCTGACTTTATATTGCACTGCATTTCACATGACCCTCGGATTATCAAAATTTTGGGTGACACTCATTACTGGTTGGTGACACTTCTAGACCCACACTACAAGGAGAACTTTCAATCTCTTCTGCCTGAGGCAGAGAGGTGTACTAAAATGTTGCAGTACCACAGAGGCCCTTGTAGCGGAATTACTTAGAAAATTCCCATGTGAGAATGCTGGCAGCAGACTTCAGAGTTTATTGTACAACCGAGGACTCCAAGCGAGAGAGACAGAAGTACAATCCAGCTCAGTCAGGGGAACAATGGCCAAGTTCTGGGACAGTTTTCTCAGACCCTCCCATCGTGGCGGCACAGAGGCAAGGGGTGCTGTCACAAGAAGTGCAATGTTTGGGAAGATGGTGCGGGAGTACCTTGCAGATTGTACAAACGTCCTCTGTGATTCCTCTGTGCCTTTTAATTATTGGGTATCCAAGCTGGACACGCGGTATGAACTGGCTCTCTACACCTTGGAGGTCCAGGCCTGCCCTGCTGCTAGCGTTTTGTCAGAGACGGTTTTTAGTGCCGCTGGTGGAATTATAACAGATAAGCACATCCGCCTGTCAACTGAAAATGCTGACAAGCTGACTCTTATCAAAATGATCAAGGCCTGGATTGGGAAAGACTTCTGTACACCACTAAGTGAAAACAGCGAAACATAACCTCAAATACATTCTCTCTTTTGGGAAGGTGTATTCTCATGCAACTCTTCACAACCACACATGTGTATACGCTTCCAGATTTGGTCTGTTTGTTTTTATCCTCCTCCTTATCCTCATCCTCCTCGTTCAGAACCACTATATCACCAGGGTGAACATGGTCTGTACGGTGCATTTTGGCCAAGGGTGCTGTGATGGCACTCTTTTATTTTTTTTTAAAAAAGGACAACACATTGGGGAATTGGGCATGGCATTACATTGGGCTGACTTCTTAACTCAGTCTCCTGCAATCTGTCCTGTACCTGCCAGTAGATCACCAGGGTGAACGTGCTCTGTACGGTGCATGTTGGCCAAGGGGCCTGTGATGGCACTCTATTATTTAAAAAAAAAATGATTTAACATTGGGGAATTGGGCATGACATTACATTGTGCCTACTTCTTAACTTTGTCTCCTGCAATCTGCCCTGTACCTGCCAGTAGATCACCAGGGTGAACGTGGTCTGTACGGTGCATGTTGGCCAAGGGGCCTGTGATTGTACTCTTTTATTTTTAAAAAAAAAGGGATTTTACATTGGGGAATTGGGCATGACATTACATTGTGCCTACTTCTCAACTCTGTCTCCTGCAATCTGTCCTGTACCTGCCAGTAGATCACCAGGGTGAACGTGTTCTGTATGGTGCATGTTGGCCAAGGGGCCTGTGATGGCACTCTTCTATTAAAAAAAAAAGGATTTTACATTGGGGAATTGGGCATGACATTACATTGGGCCTACTTCTTAAATCTGTCTCCTGCAATCTGTCCTGTACCTGCCACTAGATCACCAGGGTGAACGTGGTCAGTACTGTTATAGGCCGTTGAAGTTTGGGCTGGGGGCATGCAATGGCACTAGTGTATTTTTTTAAAAAGGTACCCCCATTGGGGAATTGTTTGGCAGATCATGCACTGCATTAAAAGTCTCAGCGACCCACACCACTACATTGGCCCTAATTCTTAACTCTGTCTCCTGCAATGTCTCTTCCTTATCTCCGACAACATGACCAGGGTGCACATGCTCAGTGCTGTTATACGCCAGTGATTTTTGGGCACGGGGGCCGTGAAGGCACTATTTTATTTTGTAAAAACAGGACCCCACATTGGGGAATTGGGCATTACATAACATTGGGCCTACTTCTTAAGTCTGTCTCCTGCAATGTGTCCTTTAACTGCCACTAGATGACCAGGGTGAAGTTGGTCTGTACAGGGCATTTAGGTCTAGGGGGCTGTGATGGCACTATTTTCATCAGTCCAAAAAGGACCCCACATTGGGGAATTGGGCATGGCATTTCATTGGGCCTACTTCTTAACTCTGTCTCCTGCAATGTCTCTTGTTTAGCTGCCACTAGATCACCAGGGTTAACGTGCTTTGTACTGTTATAGGCCGATGAAGTTTGGTCAAGGGGGGTTGTGATGGCACTAGTCTATTTTTACAAAAGGTACCCTGTTGTGAATTCTGTTGTCGGGCTCCCTCCTGTGGTCATGAATGATACTTCGGCTGGTTCTGTCCATGGACTTCCTCTGGTGGGTGTTTCTGAGTTTCCTTTCACAGGTGACGAGGTTAATTCGTTAGCTGGCTGCTCTATTTACTCCACTTAGATATTTGCTCCATGCCACCTGTCAATGTTCCAGTATTGGTCTAGTTCACTCCTGGATCGTTCTTGTGACCTGTCTTCCCAGCAGAAGCTAAGTTCCTGCTTGTTTTTTTTTGGTTTGCTATTTTTCTGTCCAGCTTGCTATTTTTGTTATTGTCTTGCTGTTATGATTAGGTAATTCAGAACCACAATGGACCTTGAAGTTCAGAGCACACAAAGTGACCTGACAATAACCAAAAGACATAGGACAAGCTCTGAGATGTGGGAACTCTGCTGACCGCAATCCCTAATCCTATCCAACCACACTAGAGGCAGCCGTGGATTGTGCCTAACGCTCCCTATGCAACTCGGCACAGCCTGAGAAACTAGCTAGGCCTAAGATAGAAAAATAAGCCTACCTAGCCTCAGAGAAATACCCCAAAGGAAAAGGCAGCCCCCCACATATAATGACTGTGAGTAGAGATGAAAATACAAACGCAGAGATGAAATAGATTTAGCAAAGTGAGGCCCAACTTACTGAACAGACCGAAGATAGGAAAGATAACTTTGCGGTCAACACAAAACCCTACAAACAACCACGCAGAGGGGCAAAAAGACCCTCCGCACCGACTAACGGTACGGAGGTGCTCCCTCTGCGTCCCAGAGCTTCCAGCAAGCAAGAAAAACCAAATAAGCAAGCTGGACAGAAAAAATAGCAAAACAAAAATAACACAAGCAAAACTTAGCTTATGCAGAGCAGACGGCCACAGGAACTATCCAGGAGGAAGCAAGACCAATACTAGAACATTGACTGGAGGCCAGGAGCAAAGCACTAGGTGGAGTTAAATAGAGCAGCACCTAACGACTTCACCACATCACCTGAGGAAGGAAACTCAGAAGCCGCAGTACCACTCGTGACCACAGGAGGGAGCTCTGCCACAGAATTCACAACAGTACCCCCCCTTGAGGAGGGGTCACCGAACCCTCACCAGAGCCCCCAGGCCGACCAGGATGAGCCACATGAAAGGCACGAACAAGATCGGCAGCATGGACATCAGAGGCAAAGACCCAGGAATTATCTTCCTGACCATAACCCTTCCACTTAACCAGATACTGGAGTTTCCGTCTCGAAACACGAGAATCCAAAATCTTCTCCACAATATACTCCAACTCCCCCTCCACCAAAACCGGGGCAGGAGGATCAACAGATGGAACCATAGGTGCCACGTATCTCCGCAACAATGACCTATGGAATATGTTATGGATGGAAAAAGAATCTGGAAGGGTCAAACGAAAAGACACAGGATTAAGAACCTCAGAAATCCTATACGGACCAATGAAACGAGGCTTAAACTTAGGAGAGGAAACCTTCATAGGAATATGACGAGATGACAACCAAACCAAATCCCCAACACGAAGTCGGGGACCCACACAGCGTCTGCGATTAGCGAAACGTTGAGCCTTCTCCTGGGACAAGGTCAAATTGTCCACTACATGAGTCCAAATCTGCTGTAACCTGTCCACCACCGTATCCACACCAGGACAGTCCGAAGACTCAACCTGCCCTGAAGAGAAACGAGGATGGAACCCAGAGTTGCAGAAAAACGGCGAAACCAAGGTAGCCGAGCTGGCCCGATTATTAAGGGCAAACTCAGCCAAAGGCAAGAAGGACACCCAATCATCCTGATCAGCAGAAACAAAGCATCTCAGATATGTTTCCAAGGTCTGATTGGTTCGTTCGGTCTGGCCATTAGTCTGAGGATGGAAAGCCGAGGAAAAAGACAAATCAATGCCCATCCTAGCACAAAAAGCTCGCCAAAACCTCGAAACAAACTGGGAACCTCTGTCAGAGACGATGTTCTCTGGAATGCCATGAAAACGAACCACATGCTGGAAGAACAATGGCACCAAATCAGAGGAGGAAGGTAATTTAGACAAGGGTACCAAATGGATCATCTTAGAGAAGCGATCACAAACCACCCAAATGACCGACATTTTTTGAGAGACGGGGAGATCCAAAATAAAATCCATAGAGATATGTGTCCAAGGCATCTTCGGGACCGGCAAGGGCAAAAGCAACCCACTGGCACGAGAACAGCAGGGCTTAGCCCGAGCACAAATCCCACAGGACTGCACAAAAGAACGCACATCCCGCGACAGAGACGGCCACCAAAAGGATCTAGCCACTAATTCTCTGGTACCAAAGATTCCAGGATGACCAGCCAACACCGAACAATGAACCTCAGAGATAACTTTATTCGTCCACCTATCAGGGACAAACAGTTTCTCCGCTGGGCAACGATCAGGTTTATTAGCCTGAAATTTTTGCAGCACCCGCCGCAAATCAGGAGAGATGGCAGACAAAATTACTCCCTCTTTGAGAATACCCGCCGGCTCAGACAAACCCGGAGAGTCGGGCACAAAACTCCTAGACAGGGCATCCGCCTTCACATTTTTAGAGCCCGGAAGGTACGAAACCACAAAGTCAAAACGGGAGAAAAACAGCAACCAACGAGCCTGTCTAGGATTCAACCGTTTGGCAGACTCGAGATAAGTCAAGTTCTTGTGATCAGTCAAGACCACCACACGATGCTTAGCTCCTTCAAGCCAATGACGCCACTCCTCGATTGCCCACTTCATGGCCAGCAACTCTCGATTGCCAACATCATAGTTTTGCTCAGCAGGCGAAAACTTCCTGGAAAAGAAGGCGCATGGTTTCATCACAGAGCAATCAGAACTTCTCTGCGACAAAACAGCCCCCGCTCCAATTTCAGAAGCATCAACCTCGACCTGGAACGGAAGCGAAACATCTGGTTGATACAACACAGGGGCAGAAGAAAAACGACGCTTTAACTCTTGAAAAGCTTCCACAGCAGCAGAAGACCAATTGACCACATCAGCACCCTTCTTGGTCAAATCGGTCAATGGTTTAGCAATACTAGAAAAATTACAGATGAAGCGACGATAAAAATTAGCAAAGCCCAGGAACTTTTGCAGACTCTTCAGAGATGTCGGCTGAGTCCAATCATAGATGGCCTGGACCTTAACAGGGTCCATCTCGATAGTAGAAGGGGAAAAAATGAACCCCAAAAATGAAACCTTCTGAACACCAAAGAGACACTTTGATCCCTTCACAAACAAAGAATTAGCACGCAGGACCTGGAACACCATTCTGACCTGCTTCACATGAGACTCCCAATCATCCGATAAGACCAAAATATCATCCAAGTATACAATCAGGAATTTATCCAGGTACTCTCGGAAGATGTCATGCATAAAGGACTGAAACACCGATGGAGCATTGGCAAGTCCGAAAGGCATAACTAGGTACTCAAAATGGCCCTCGGGCGTATTAAATGCAGTTTTCCATTCATCGCCCCGCTTAATACGCACAAGATTATACGCACCACGAAGATCTATCTTGGTGAACCAACTAGCCCCCTTGATCCGAGCAAACAAATCAGATAGCAGCGGCAAGGGGCACTGAGATTTGACCGTGATTTTATTTAGAAGGCGGTAATCTATACAAGGTCTCAGCGAACCATTCTTCTTGGCCACAAAAAAGATCCCCGCTCCCAATGGCGACGATGACGGGCGAATATGACCCTTCTCCAAGGACTCCTTTACGTAACTCCGCATAGCGGCGTGCTCAGGTACAGATAAATTAAACAGTCGACCTTTAGGAAACTTACTACCAGGAATCAAATCGATAGCACAATCACAATCCCTATGCGGAGGTAGGGCATTGGACTTGGGCTCATCAAATACATCCCGGTAATCAGACAAGAACTCTGGGACCTCAGAAGGGGTGGATGACGAAATAGACCGAAATGGGACATCACCATGTACCCCCTGACAACCCCAGCTGGACACAGACATTGATTTCCAATCTAATACTGGGTTATGGACTTGTAGCCATGGCAACCCCAACACGACCACATCATGCAGATTATGCAACACCAGAAAGCGAATATCCTCCTGATGTGCAGGAGCCATGCACATGGTCAGCTGGGTCCAGTACTGAGGCTCATTCTTGGCCAAAGGCGTAGCATCAATTCCTCTCAATGGAATAGGACACTGCAAGGGCTCCAAGAAAAACCCACAACGCCTAGCATACTCCAAGTCCATCAAATTCAGGGCAGCGCCTGAATCCACAAATGCCATGACAGAATAAGATGACAAAGAGCAGATCAAAGTAACGGACAAAAGAAATTTTGACTGTACCGTACCAATGGTGGCAGACCTAGCGAACCGCTTAGTGCGCTTAGGACAATCGGAGATAGCATGAGTGGAATCACCACAGTAGAAACACAGCCCATTCTGACGTCTGTGTTCTTGCCGTTCAACTCTGGTCAAAGTCCTATCGCACTGCATAGGCTCAGGTTTATGCTCGGATAATACCGCCAAATGGTGCACAGATTTACGCTCACGCAAGCGTCGACCGATCTGAATGGCCAAAGACATAGACTCATTCAGACCAGCAGGCATCGGAAATCCCACCATGACATCCTTAAGGGCTTCAGAGAGACCCTTTCTGAAAATAGCTGCCAGCGCACCTTCATTCCATTGAGTGAGCACGGACCACTTTCTAAACTTCTGACAATAAATCTCTATCTCATCCTGACCCTGACACAGAGCCAGCAAATTTTTCTCTGCCTGATCCACCGAATTAGGTTAATCGCACAGCAATCCGAGCGCCAGGAAAAACGAATCAATATTGCATAATGCAGGATCTCCTGGCGCAAGGAAAAATGCCCAGTCTTGAGGGTCGCCACGTAATAAAGAAATAATGATCCTAACTTGTTGAACTGGGTCACCAGAGGAGCGAGGTTTCAAAGCCAGAAGCAGTTTACAATTATTTTTGAAACTCAGAAATTTTGCTCTATCTCCAGAAAACAAATCAGGAATAGGAATTCTTGGTTCTAACATAGAATTCTGAACCACAAAGTCTTGAATATTTTGTACTCTTGCAGTGAGATGATCCACACATGAAGACAGATCTTTAATGTCCATCACTACACCTGTGTCCTGAACCACCCAAATGTCTAGGGGAAAAAAAAGGCAAAACACAGTGCAAAGAAAAAAATATGGTCTCAGAACTTCTTTTTTCCCTCTATTGAGAAGCATTAGTACTTTGGGCCTCCAGTACTGTTATGATTAGGTAATTCAGAACCACAATGGACCTTGAAGTTCAGAGCACACAAAGTGACCTGACAATAACCAAAAGACATAGGACAAGCTCTGAGACGTGGGAACTCTGCTGACCGCAATCCCTAATCCTATCCAACCACACTAGAGGCAGCCGTGGATTGCGCCTAACGCTCCCTATGCAACTCGGCACAGCCTGAGAAACTAGCTAGGCCTAAGATAGAAAAATAAGCCTACCTAGCCTCAGAGAAATACCCCAAAGGAAAAGGCAGCCCCCCACATATAATGACTGTGAGTAGAGATGAAAATACAAACGCAGAGATGAAATACATTTAGCAAAGTGAGGCCCAACTTACTGAACAGACCGAAGATAGGAAAGATAACTTTGCGGTCAACACAAAACCCTACAAACAACCACGCAGAGGGGCAAAAAGACCCTCTGCACCGACTAACGGTACGGAGGTGCTCCCTCTGCGTCCCAGAGCTTCCAGCAAGCAAGAAAAACCAAATAAGCAAGCTGGACAGAAAAAATAGCAAAACAAAAATAACACAAGCAAAACTTAGCTTATGCAGAGCAGACGGCCACAGGAACTATCCAGGAGGAAGCAAGACCAATACTAGAACATTGACTGGAGGCCAGGAGCAAAGCACTAGGTGGAGTTAAATAGAGCAGCACCTAACGACTTCCCCACTCACCTGAGGAAGGAAACTCAGAAGCCGCAGTACCACTCGTGACCACAGGAGGGAGCTCTGCCACAGAATTCACAACACTTGCTTGCTGGAAGCTCTGGGATGCAGAAGGAGCGCCTCCGCACCGTGAGTCGGTGCGGAGGGTCTTTTTGCACCCTCTGCGTGGTCTTTTTGTAGGTTTTTGTGCTGACCGCAAAGCAACCTTTCCTATCCTCAGTCTGTTCAGTAAGTCGGGCCTCACTTTGCTAAATCTATTTCATCTCTGTGTTTGTATTTTCATCTTTACTCACAGTCATTATATGTGGGGGGCTGCCTTTTCCTTTGCGGAATTTCTCTGAGGCAAGGTAGGCTTTATTTTTCTATCTTCAGGGCTAGCTAGTTCCTTAGGCTGTGCCGAGTTGCATAGGGAGCGTTAGGAGCAATCCACGGCTATTTCTAGTGTGTGTGATAGGATTAGGGATTGCGGTCAGCAGAGTGCCCACGTCCCAGAGCTCGTCCTTTATTATCAGTAACTATCAGGTCATTCCGTGTGCTCTTAACCACCAGGTCCATTATTGTCCTGACCACCAGGTCATAACAGTACAGGTGGCCCAAAGTACTAATGCATCTCAATAGAGGGATAAGCGAAGTTCTGAGACCATTTTTTTTTCTTTGCAGTGTGTTTTGTCTCTCTTTTCCCCTTTACCTCTGGGTGGTTCAGGACACAGGTGTAAACATGGACATTCAAGGTCTGTCCTCTTGAATGGATAATCTCACTACAAGGGTACAAAACATTCAAGATTTTGTGGTTCAGAATCCGATGTCAGAGCCTAGGATTCCAATTCCTGATTTGTTTTTTGGTGATAGATCTAAGTTCTTGAATTTCAAAAATAATTGTAAATTGTTTCTTGCCTTGAAACCTCGCTCCTCAGGTGACCCTGTTCAACAAGTAAAGATCATTATTTCTTTGTTACGTGGTGACCCTCAAGACTGGGCATTTTCCCTTGCGCCAGGAGATCCGGCATTGCGTGATGTTGATGCGTTTTTCCTGGCGCTTGGATTGCTTTATGACGAACCTAATTCAGTGGATCAGGTAGAGAAAATCTTGCTGGCTCTGTGTCAGGGTCAGGATGAAGCGGAGATATATTGTCAGAAGTTTAGAAAGTGGTCTGTGCTCACTCAGTGGAATGAATGTGCCCTGGCAGCAAGCTTCAGAAAGGGTCTCTCTGAAGCCCTTAAGGATGTCATGGTGGGATTTCCCATGCCTGCTGGTCTGAATGAGTCTATGTCTTTGGCCATTCAGATCGATCGACGCTTGCGTGAGCGTAAAGCTGTGCACCATTTGGCGGTACTATCTGAGCATGGGCCTGAGCCTATGCAATGTGATAGGACTTTGACCAGAGTTGAACGGCAAGAACACAGACGTCGGAATGGGCTATGTTTTTACTGTGGTGATTCCACTCATGCTATCTACGATTGTCCTAAGCGCACTAAGCGGTTTGCTAGGCCTGCCACCATTGGTACGGTACAGTCTAAATTTCTATTGTCCGTTACTCTGATTTGCTCTTTGTCATCCTATTCTGTTATGGCATTTGTGGATTCAGGCGCTGCCCTTAATTTGATGGACTTGGAGTATGCTAGGCGCTGTGGTTTTTTCTTGGAGCCCTTGCAGTATCCTATTCCATTGAGAGGAATTGATGCTACGCCTTTGGCCAAGAATAAGCCTCAGTACTGGACCCAATTGACCATGTGCATGGCTCCTGCACATCAGGAGGATATCCGCTTTCTGGTGTTGCATAATCTGCATGATGTGGTCGTTTTGGGGTTGCCATGGCTACAGGTTCATAATCCAGTATTGGACTGGAAATCTATGTCTGTGCCCAGCTGGGGTTGCCAGGGGGTACATGGTGATGTTCCATTTTTGTCTATTTCGTCTTCCACTCCTTCTGAAGTTCCAGAGTTTTTGTCGGATTATCGGGATGTATTTGATGAGCCCAAAGCCAGTGCCCTACCTCCTCATAGGGATTGCAATTAATTTGATTCCTGGTAGTAAGTTTCCTAAGGGCCGATTGTTCAATTTATCTGTGCCAGAACACGCCGCTATGCGGAGTTATATAAAGGAATCCTTGGAGAAAGGCCATATTCGCCCATCGTCATCACCGTTAGGAGCAGGGTTCTTTTTTGTGGCCAAGAAGGATGGTTCTTTGAGACCTTGTATTGATTACCGCCTTCTTAATAAAATTACAGTCAAATTTCAGTATCCTTTGCCATTGCTGTCTGATTTGTTTGCTCGTATTAAAGGGGCAAGTTGGTTCACCAAGATAGATCTTCGAGGGGCGTATAATCTTGTGCGTATTAAACAAGGCGATGAATGGAAAACAGCATTTAATACGCCCGAGGGCCATTTTGAGTACCTGGTTATGTGTTGTGAATTCTGTTGTCAGGGTCCCTCCTGTGGTCATGAATGGTACTTCAGCTGGTTCTGTCCCTGACTTTCTCTGGTGCCTGTGGGTGTTTCTGGGTTTCCTTCCACAGGTGACGAGGCTAATTCGTTAGTGGGCTGCTCTATTTAACTCCACTTAGATCTTTGCCCCATGCCAGCTGTCAATGTTGTACCATGGCTCTAGTTCGCTCCTGGATCGTTCTGAGTTCCTGTTGCTCCAGCAGAAGCTAAGTTCCTCTGTGCTATTTTGCTTGTTTGCTATTTTTTCTGTCCAGCTTGCTTTTGTCAATATTACCTTGCTTGCTGGAAGCTCTGGGACGCAGAGGGGAGCCTCCCGCACCATGAGTCGGTGCGGAAGGTATTTTTCCCTGCACTCTCTGTGTGGTCTTTTGTAGGTTTTTGTGCTGACCGCAAAGTAACCTTTTCTATCCTCAGTCCGTTCAGTAAGTCGGGCCTCACTTTGCTAAATCTATTTCATCTCTGTGTTTGTATTTTCATCTTTACTCACAGTCATTATATGTGGGGGGCTGCCTTTTCCTTTGGGGAATTTCTCTGAGGCAAGGTAGGCTTTATTTTTCTATCTTCAGGGCTAACTAGTTTCTTAGGCTGTGCCGAGTTGCATAGGGAGCGTTAGGCGCAATCCACGGCTATTTCTAGTGTGTTTTGATAGGTTTAGGGATTGCGGTCGGCAGAGTTCCCACGTCCCAGAGCTCGTCCTTATTATTAGTAACTATCAGGTCCATTATTTGTCCAAACCACCGGATCATAACAGTACAGCTGGCCCACCATTTGGCGGTACTATCTGAGCATGGGCCTGAGCCTATGCAGTGCGATAGGACTTTGACCAGAGCTGAACGGCAGGAACACAGACGTCAGAATGGGCTGTGTTTTTACTGTGGTGACTCCAGTCATGCTATCTCCGATTGTCCTAAGCGCACTAAGCGGTTCACTAAGTCTGCCACCATTGGTACGGTACAGTCTAAATTTCTTTTGTCCGTTACTCTAATTTGCTCTTTGTCGTTCCATTTTTGTCTATTTCGTCTTACACTCCTTCTGAAGTTCCAGAGTTTTTGTCGGATTATCGGGATGTATTTGATGAGCCCAAAGCCAGTGCCCTACCTCCTCATAGGGATTGCGATTGTGCAATTAATTTGATTCCTGGTAGTAAGTTTCCTAAGGGCCGATTGTTCAATTTATCTGTGCCAGAACACGCCGCTATGCGGAGTTATATAAAGGAATCCTTGGAGAAAGGCCATATTCGCCCATCGTCATCACCGTTAGGAGCAGGGTTCTTTTTTGTGGCCAAGAAGGATGGTTCTTTGAGACCTTGTATTGATTACCGCCTTCTTAATAAAATTACAGTCAAATTTCAGTATCCTTTGCCGTTGCTGTCCAACTTGTTTGCTCGTATTAAAGGGGCTAGTTGGTTTACCAAGATAGACCTTCGAGGGGCGTATAATCTTGTGCGTATTAAACGGGGCGATGAATGGAAAACAGCATTTAATACACCCGAGGGCCATTTTGAGTGCCTGGTGATGCCATTCGGGCTTTCCAATGCTCCATCAGTGTTTCAGTCTTTTATGCATGACATCTTCCGAGAGTACCTGGATAAACACCTGGAATGGTGTTCCAGGTCCTTCGTGCTAATTCCTTGTTTGTGAAGGGGTCAAAGTGTCTCTTTGGAGTTCAGAAGGTTTCATTTTTGGGGTTCATTTTTCCCCTTCTACTGTCGAGATGGACCCTGTTAAAGTCCAGGCCATTCATGATTGGACTCAGCCGACATCTGTGAAGAGCCTGCAAAAGTTCCTGGGCTTTGCTAATTTTTATCGTCGCTTCATCGGTAATTTTTCTAGTGTTGCTAAACCGTTGACTGATTTGACCAAGAAGGGTGCTGATGTGGTCAATTGGTCTTCTGCGGCCGTGGATGTTTTTCAGGAATTGAAGCGTCGTTTTTCTTCTGCCCCTGTGTTGTGCCAGCCAGATGTTTCGCTCCCGTTTCAGCTTGAGGTTGATGCCTCTGAGATTGGGGCAGGGGCTGTTTTGTCGCAAAAAAGTTCTGATGGCTCGGGAATGAAGCCATGTGCTTTCTTTTCTAGAAAGTTTTCGCCTGCTGAGCGCAATTATGATGTTGGTAATCGAGAATTGTTGGCCATGAAGTGGGCATTCGAGGAGTGGCGTCATTGGCTTGAAGGAGCCAAGCATCGCGTGGTGGTCTTGACAGATCACAAGAATTTGACTTATCTTGAGTCTGCCAAACGGTTGAATCCGAGACAGGCTCGATGGGCGTTGTTTTTCTTCCGTTTTGATTTTGTCGTTTCGTACCTTCCGGGCTCTAAGAATGTGAAGGCTGATGCCCTGTCAAGGAGTTTTGTGCCTGACTCTCCGGGTGTTTCTGAGCCGGCAGGTATTCTCAAAAAGGGGATAATCTTGTCTGCCATCTCCCCTGATTTGCGGCGGGTGCTGCAAAAATTTCAGGCTGATAGACCTGACCGTTGCCCAGCAGAGAAACTGTTTGTCCCTGATAAATGGACTAATAGCGTTATCTCTGAGCTTCATTGTTAGGTGTTGGCTGGGCATCCTGGAATCTTTGGTACCAGAGATTTGGTGGCTAGATCCTTGTGGTGGCCGTTTTTGTCACGGGATGTGCGTTCTTTTGTGCAGTCCTGTGGGACTTGTGCTCGGGCTAAGCCCTGCTGTTCTCGTACTAGTGGGTTGCTTTTGCCCTTGCCGGTCCCGAAGAGGCCCTGGACGCATATTTCTATGGATTTTATTTTGGATCTCCCCGTCTCTCAAAAGATGTCAGTCATTTGGGTGGTTTGTGATCGCTTTTCTAAGATGGTCCATTTGGTACCCTTGTCTAAATTGCCTTCCTCCTCTGATTTGGTGCCATTGTTTTTCCAGCATGTGGTTCGTTTGCATGGCATCCCGGAGAACATCGTTTCGGACAGAGGTTCCCAGTTTGTTTCGAGGTTTTGGCGATCCTTTTGTGCTAGGATGGGCATTGATTTGTCTTTTTCCTTGGCGTTCCATTCTCAGACAAATGGCCAAACCGAACGAACTAATCAGACGTTGGAAACATATCTGAGATGCTTTGTTTCTGCTGATCAGGATGATTGGGTGTCCTTTTTGCCGTTGGCTGAGTTTGCCCTTAATAATCGGCCCAGCTCAGCTACTTTGGTTTCGCCGTTTTTCTGCAATTCTGGTTTCCATCCTCGTTTCTCTTCAGGGCATGTTGAGTCTTCGGACTGTCCTGGTGTAGATACTGTGGTGGATAGGTTGCAGCAGATTTGGACTCATGTGGTGGACAATTTGACATTGTCCCAGGAGAAGGCTCAACGTTTCACTAACCGCCGGCGCTGTGTGGGTCCCCGACTTCGTGTTGGGGATTTAGTTTGGTTGTCGTCTCGTTATGTTCCTATGAAGGTTTCCTCTCCTAAGTTTAAGCCTCGTTTCATTGGTCCGTATAAAATTTCTGAGGTTATAAATCCTGTGTCATTTCGTTTGGCCCTTCCAGATTCTTTTGCCATCAATAATGTGTTCCATAGGTCGTTATTGCGGAGATACGTGGCGCCTGTGGTTCCATCCGTTGACCCTCCTGCTCCGGTGTTGGTTGAGGGGGAGTTGGAGTATGTGGTGGAGAAGATTTTGGATTCTCGTATTTCGAGACGGAAACTCCAGTACTTGGTCAAGTGGAAGGGTTATGGTCAGGAGGATAATTCCTGGGTTTTTGCCTCTGATGTTCATGCGGCCGATCTTGTTCGTGCCTTTCATTTGGCTCATCCTGGTCGGCCTGGGGGCTCTCGTGAGGGTTCGGTGACCCCTCCTCAAGGGGGGGGTACTGTTGTGAATTCTGTTGTCAGGCTCCCTCCTGTGGTCATGAATGGTACTTCAGCTGGTTCTGTCCATGGACTTTCTCTGGTGCCTGTGGGTGTTTCTGGGTTTCCTTCCACAGGTGACGAGGCTAATTCGTTAGTGGGCTGCTCTATTTAACTCCACTTAGATCTTTGCCCCATGCCACCTGTCAATGTTGTACTATGGCTCTAGTTCGCTCCTGGATCGTTCTGAGTTCCTGTTGCTCCAGCAGAAGCTAAGTTCCTCTGTGCTATTTTGCTTGTTTGCTATTTTTTCTGTCCAGCTTGCTTTTGTCAATATTACCTTGCTTGCTGGAAGCTCTGGGACGCAGAGGGGTGCCTCCCGCACCGTGAGTCGGTGCGGAAGGTATTTTTCCCTGCACTCTCTGTGTGGTCTTTTGTAGGTTTTTGTGCTGACCGCAAAGTAACCTTTTCTATCCTCGGTCTGTTCAGTAAGTCGGGCCTCACTTTGCTAAATCTATTTCATCTCTGTGTTTGTATTTTCATCTTTACTCACAGTCATTATATGTGGGGGGCTGCCTTTTCCTTTGGGGAATTTCTCTGAGGCAAGGTAGGCTTTATTTTTCTATCTTCAGGGCTAACTAGTTTCTTAGGCTGTGCCGAGTTGCATAGGGAGCGTTAGGCGCAATCCACGGCTATTTCTAGTGTGTTTTGATAGGTTTAGGGATTGCGGTCAGCAGAGTTCCCACGTCCCAGAGCTCGTCCTTATTATCAGTAACTATCAGGTCCATTATTTGTCCAAACCACCGGATCATAACAGTTATGCCATTCGGGCTTTCCAATGCTCCATCAGTATTTCAGTCCTTTATGCATGACATCTTCCGAGAGTACCTGGATAAATTCCTGATTGTGTATTTGGATGATATTTTGGTCTTTTTGGATGATTGGGAGTCTCATGTGAAGCAGGTCAGAATGGTGTTCCAGGTCCTTCGCGCTAATTCCTTGTTTGTGAAGGGGTCAAAGTGTCTCTTTGGAGTTCAGAAGGTTTCATTTTTGGGGTTCATTTTTTCCCCTTCTACTATCGAGATGGACTCATGTGGTGGACAATTTGACATTGTCCCAGGAGAAGGCTCAACGTTTCGCTAACCGCCGGCGCTGTGTGGGTCCCCGACTTCATGTTGGGGATTTGGTTTGGTTGTCGTCTCGTTATGTTCCTATGAAGGTTTCCTCTCCTAAGTTTAAGCCTCGTTTCATTGGTCCGTATAAGATTTCTGAGGTTATCAATCCTGTGTCATTTCGTTTGGCCCTTCCTGCTTCTTTTGCCATCCATAATGTGTTCCATAGGTCGTTATTGCGGAGATACATGGCGCCTGTGGTTCCATCCGTTGATCCTCCTGCCCCGGTGTTGGTTGAGGGGGAGTTGAAGTATGTGGTGGAGAAGATTTTGGATTCTCGTATTTCGAGACGGAAACTCCAGTACCTGGTCAAGTGGAAGGGTTATGGTCAGGAAGATAATTCCTGGGTTTTTGCCTCTGATGTTCATGCTGCCGATCTGGTTCGTGCCTTTCATTTGGCTCATCCTGGTCGGCCTGGGGGCTCTGGTGAGGGTTCGGTGACCCCTCCTCAAGGATGGGTACGGTTGTGAATTCTGTTGTCGGGCTCCCTCCTGTGGTCATGAATGGTACTTCGGCTGGTTCTGTCCATGGACTTCCTCTGGTGGGTGTTTCTGAGTTTCCTTCCACAGGTGACGAGGTTAATTCGTTAGCTGGCTGCTCTATTTACTCCACTTAGATCTTTGCTCCATGCCACCTGTCAATGTTCCAGTATTGGTCTAGTTCACTCCTGGATCGTTCTTGTGACCTGTCTTCCCAGCAGAAGCTAAGTTCCTGCTTGTTTTTCTTTGGTTTGCTATTTTTCTGTCCAGCTTGCTATTTTTGTTGTTGTCTTGCTTGCTGGAAGCTCTGGGACGCAGAGGGAGCGCCTCCGCAGTCGGTGCGGAGGGTCTTTTTGCGCCCTCTGCGTGGTCTTTTTGTAGGTTTTTGTGCTGACCGCAAAGCAACCTTTCCTATCCTCAGTCTGTTCAGTAAGTCGGGCCTCACTTTGCTAAATCCATTTCATCTCTGTGTTTGTATTTTCATCTTTACTCACAGTCATTATATGTGGGGGGCTGCCTTTTCCTTTGGGGAATTTCTCTGAGGCAAGGTTGGCTTTATTTTTCTATCTTCAGGGCTAGCTAGTTCCTTAGGCTGTGCCGAGTTGCATAGGGAGCGTTAGGAGCAATCCACGGCTATTTCTAGTGTGTGTGATAGGATTAGGGATTGCGGTCAGCAGAGTTCCCACGTCCCAGAGCTCGTCCTTTATTATCAGTAACTATCAGGTCATTCCGTGTGCTCTTAACCACCAGGTCCATTATTGTCCTGACCCCCAGGTCATAACAGTACCCCCCATTGGAGAAACCACATCCTTGATGGAAAACACTTCAGAATCATAACATTTGTGTACCTTAACCCCTTTACCCCCAAGGGTGGTTTGCACGTTATGGACCGGGCCAATTTTTACAATTCTGACCACTGTCCCTTTATGAGGTTATAACTCTGGAACGCTTCAACGGATCCCGGTGATTCTGACATTGTTTTCTTGTAACATATTGTACTTCATAATAGTCATAAAATTTATTCGATATAACTTGCGTTTATTTGTGAAAAAAACGGAAATTTGGCGAAAATTTTGAAAATTTCGCAATTTTCCAACTTTGAATTTTTATTCTGTTAAACCAGAGAGATATGTGACACAATATAGTTAATAAATAACATTTCCCACATGTCTACTTTACATCAGCACAATTTTGGAAACAAAATTTTTTTTTTCTACAAAGTTATAAGGGTTAAAATTTGACCAGCAATTTCTCATTTTTACAACACAATTTAGAAAACCATTTTTTTAGGGACCACCTCACATTTGAAGTCATTTTGGGGGGTCTATATGGCAGAAAATACCCAAAAGTGACACCATTCTAAAAACTGCACCCCTCAAGGTGCGCAAAACCATATTCAAGAAGTTGATTAACCCTTCAGGTGTTTCACAGCAGCAGAAGCAACATGGAAGGAAAAAATTAACATTTTACTTTTTAGTCACAAAAATGATCTTTCAGCAATAATTTTTTTAATTTCCCAAGGGTAAAAAGATGAAATGGACCTTAAAAGTTGTTGGCCAATTTGTCTTGAGTACGCTGATACCCCACATGTGAGGGGGAACCACTTTTTGGGTGCACGGCAGGGCTCAGAAGGAAAGGAGCGCCGTTTGACATTTTCAATCTAAAATCGGCTGGAATTGAGATCGGACGCCATGTCGTGTTTGGCGAGCCCCTGATGTGCCTAAACAGTAAAAAAAAAACACAAGTGACCCCATTTCGGAAACTAGACCCCCTAAGGAACTTATCTAGATGTGTCGTGAGCACTTTTATCCCCCAAGTGCTTCACGAAAGTTTATAATGCCCGGGTGTGAAAATAAAAATCCTATTTTTTCCACAAACATGATCGTTTAGTCCCCAATTTTTTATTTTCTCAAGGGTA
The DNA here is from genome assembly GCF_032444005.1 of Ranitomeya imitator. NCBI lineage: Eukaryota > Metazoa > Chordata > Amphibia > Anura > Dendrobatidae > Ranitomeya > Ranitomeya imitator. The sequence goes on from NC_091286.1 coordinate 525,850,455, forward strand.
AAAGGAGAAATTGGACCCCAAAAGTTGTTGTCCAATTTGTCCTGAGTACGCCGATACCCCATATGTGGGGGGAACCATTGTTTGGGCGCATGGCAGGGCTCAGAAGGAAAGGAGGGCCGTTTGACATTTTCAAGCTAAAATCGGCTAGAATTGAGATCGGACGCCATGTCGCGTTTGGTGAGCCCCTGATGTGCCTAAACAGTGGAAACCCCCCACAAGTGACCCCATTTTGGAAACTAGACCCCATCAGGAACTTATCTAGATGTGTCGTGAGCACTTTTATCCCCCAAGTGCTTCACGAAAGTTTATAATGCCCGGGCGTGAAAATAAAAATCCAATTTTTTCCACAAACATGATCGTTTAGTCCCCAATTTCTTCTTTTCTCAAGGGTAAAAGGAGAAATTGGACCCCAAAAGTTGTTGTCCAATTTGTCCTGAGTATGCCGATACCCCATATGTGGGGGGGGGACCATTGTTTGGGCGCATGGCAGGGCTCAGAAGGAAAGGAGCGCCGTTTGACATTTTCAAGCTAAAATCGGCTGGAATTGAGATCGGACGCCATGTCGCATTTGGCGAGCCCCTGATGTGCCTAAACAGTGGAAACCCCCCACAAGTGACCCCATTTTGGAAACTAGACCCCCAAAGGAACTTATCTAGATGTGTCGTGAGCACTTTTATCCCCCAAGTGCTTCACAAAAGTTTATAATGCCCGGGTGTGAAAAAAAAAAACCCTATTTTTTCCCACAAAAATGATCATTTAGTCCCCAATTTTTAATTTTCCCAAGTGTAACAGGAGAAATTGGACCCCAAAAGTTGTTGTCCAATTTGTCCTGAGTACGCTGATACCCCACATGTAGGAGAAAACTACTGTTTGGGTACACTTTGGGGCTCGGAAGGGAATTAGTGACGTTTTGAAAAGCAGACTTTGATGGAATGGTACGCGGACATCATGTTCCGTTTGCAGAGCCCCTGATGTGCCTGAACAGTAGAAATCCCCCACAAGTGACTCCATTTTGGAAACTAGACCTAATTGGGAACTTATCTAGGTGTGTGGTGAGAATTTTGAACCCCCAAGTGTTTCACTTAAATTTATAACGCCCGGGCATGAAAATAAAATATCCTATTTTTTCCTACAAAAATGATCATTTAGTCCCCAATTTTTAATTTTCCCAAGTGTAACAGGAGAAATTGGACCCCAAAAGTTGTTGTCCAATTTGTCCTGAATACGCTGATACCCCACATGTGGGAAAAAATACTGTTTGGGCACACGTCGGGGCTCGGAAGGGATGTGGTGATGTTTTGGAAAGCAGACTTTGATGGAATGGTCTGCAGACGTCATGTTCCGTTTGCAGAGCCCCTGATGTGCCCAAACAGTAAAAAAAAAACCACAAGTGACATTTTGTAAACTAGACCCCCAATGAACTTGCATAGATGTGCCCCCTTTTTGGAACTAATTTAGTGTAAAGTAAATTAGTAGTGCATGGAGGTGTGGTACAATCTGAAGCAATCCTTCATACACAGGCCAGGTTTTTCGGGGCAGGTGTCGCATTGATAAATGGTGTCCTTGCGTATTCCCCTTTTGTAACACACTCGGCACCTTTTTTGCGACTTACCTCTTTTTCCAGTTTGCGGGACCACCCCCGGGAAATGCTGACCTGGTACGATACAAGCACCTTCAGTTCCGGAAGTACTGGGGCCAGCTCCTTCCCTCGAGCCAAATAATAGGGCCTTAACCACTACCTCCTGGAACTGAAGGTACGACGTATCGCTGTGGCGTGCACATCGTGACAGCAGGAAAGCGTTGAGCATTGCCATTTGTACGATGTGCACGGACAGCTTTTTGTACCACACCTTGGCCTTCCTCAAAGCACTGTACGGTTGGAGGAGTTGATCGGAGAGATCAACGCCTCCCATGTTTTTGTTGTACCCCAGTACACAGTCCGGTTTGCAGACCTGTGTAGAGGTACCCCGTACAGTGCTGAGGGCACTGCCATCACCGTGTATGGTGGTCAAGAGAAGGACATCCCTCTTGTCCTTGTACTTGACCACCAGCAGGTGGTCGCTACATTGGGCTCTGCTCTCACCTTTTCTGAGCATCTGCCCAAGTAGCGTCTTTGGGAGGCCTCTCTGATATTTGCGGACAGTACCGCAGGCTGCGGTACCTCGCGCAGAGAGGGATTTGTAGAGTGGGATGCTGGAATAAAAGTTATCGGTGTAGAGGTGATAACCTTTATCCAGCAGTGGGTGCACCAAATCCCACACGATTTTCCCACTCACTCCCAGGACAGGAGGACACTCAGGGGGTTCAATCCTGGTGGTTGTGAATTCTGTTGTCAGGCTCCCTCCTGTGGTCATGAATGGTACTTCAGCTGGTTCTGTCCCTGACTTTCTCTGGTGCCTGTGGGTGTTTCTGGGTTTCCTTCCACAGGTGATGAGGCTAATTCGTTAGTGGGCTGCTCTATTTAACTCCACTTAGATCTTTGCCCCATGCCAGCTGTCAATGTTGTACCATGGCTCTAGTTCGCTCCTGGATCGTTCTGAGTTCCTGTTGCTCCAGCAGAAGCTAAGTTCCTCTGTGCTATTTTGCTTGTTTGCTATTTTTTCTGTCCAGCTTGCTTTTGTCAATATTACATTGCTTGCTGGAAGCTCTGGGACGCAGAGGGGCGCCTCCCGCACCATGAGTCGGTGCGGAAGGTATTTTTCCCTGCACTCTCTGTGTGGTCTTTTGTAGGTTTTTGTGCTGACCGCAAAGTAACCTTTTCTATCCTCGGTCCGTTCAGTAAGTCGGGCCTCACTTTGCTAAATCTATTTCATCTCTGTGTTTGTATTTTCATCTTTACTCACAGTCATTATATGTGGGGGGCTGCCTTTTCCTTTGGGGAATTTCTCTGAGGCAAGGTAGGCTTTATTTTTCTATCTTCAGGGCTAACTAGTTTCTTAGGCTGTGCCGAGTTGCATAGGGAGCGTTAGGCGCAATCCACGGCTATTTCTAGTGTGTTTTGATAGGTTTACGGATTGCGGTCAGCAGAGTTTCCACGTCCCAGAGCTCGTCCTTATTATCAGTAACTATCAGGTCCATTATTTGTCCAAACCACCGGATCATAACAGTACAGCTGGCCCACCATTTGGCGGTACTATCTGAGCATGGGCCTGAGCCTATGCAGTGTGATAGGACTTTGACCAGAGCTGAACGGCAGGAACACAGACGTCAGAATGGGCTGTGTTTTTACTGTGGTGACTCCACTCATGCTATCTCCGATTGTCCTAAGCGCACTAAGCGGTTCACTAAGTCTGCCACCATTAGTACGGTACAGTCTAAATTTCTTTTGTCCGTTACTCTAATTTGCTCTTTGTCGTTCCATTTTTGTCTATTTCGTCTTCCACTCCTTCTGAAGTTCCAGAGTTTTTGTCGGATTATCGGGATGTATTTGATGAGCCCAAAGCCAGTGCCCTATCTCCTCATAGGGATTGCGATTGTGCAATTAATTTGATTCCTGGTAGTAAGTTTCCTAAGGGCCGATTGTTCAATTTATCTGTGCCAGAACACGCCGCTATGCGGAGTTATATAAAGGAATCCTTGGAGAAAGGCCATATTCGCCCATCGTCATCACCGTTAGGAGCAGGGTTCTTTTTTGTGGCCAAGAAGGATGGTTCTTTGAGACCTTGTATTGATTACCGCCTTCTTAATAAAATTACAGTCAAATTTCAGTATCCTTTGCCGTTGCTGTCCGACTTGTTTGCTCGTATTAAAGGGGCTAGTTGGTTTACCAAGATAGACCTTCGAGGGGCGTATAATCTTGTGCGTATTAAACGGGGCGATGAATGGAAAACAGCATTTAATACACCCGAGGGCCATTTTGAGTGCCTGGTGATGCCATTCGGGCTTTCCAATGCTCCATCAATGTTTCAGTCTTTTATGCATGACATCTTCCGAGAGTACCTGGATAAATTCCTGATTGTGTATTTGGATGATATTTTGGTCTTTTCGGATGATTGGGAGTCTCATGTGAAGCAGGTCAGAATGGTGTTCCAGGTCCTTCGTGCTAATTCCTTGTTTGTGAAGGGGTCAAAGTGTCTCTTTGGAGTTCAGAAGGTTTCATTTTTGGGGTTCATTTTTCCCCTTCTACTGTCGAGATGGACCCTGTTAAAGTCCAGGCCATTCATGATTGGACTCAGCCGACATCTGTGAAGAGCCTGCAAAAGTTCCTGGGCTTTGCTAATTTTTATCGTCGCTTCATCGGTAATTTTTCTAGTGTTGCTAAACCGTTGACTGATTTGACCAAGAAGGGTGCTGATGTGGTCAATTGGTCTTCTGCGGCCGTGGATGTTTTTCAGGAATTGAAGCGTCGTTTTTCTTCTGCCCCTGTGTTGTGCCAGCCAGATGTTTCGCTCCCGTTTCAGCTTGAGGTTGATGCCTCTGAGATTGGGGCAGGGGCTGTTTTGTCGCAAAAAAGTTCTGATGGCTCGGGAATGAAGCCATGTGCTTTCTTTTCTAGAAAGTTTTCGCCTGCTGAGCGCAATTATGATGTTGGTAATCGAGAATTGTTGGCCATGAAGTGGGCATTCGAGGAGTGGCGTCATTGGCTTGAAGGAGCCAAGCATCGCGTGGTGGTCTTGACAGATCACAAGAATTTGACTTATCTTGAGTCTGCCAAACGGTTGAATCCGAGACAGGCTCGATGGGCGTTGTTTTTCTTCCGTTTTGATTTTGTTGTTTCGTACCTTCCGGGCTCTAAGAATGTGATGGCTGATGCCCTGTCAAGGAGTTTTGTGCCTGACTCTCCGGGTGTTTCTGAGCCGGCAGGTATTCTCAAAAAGGGGATAATCTTGTCTGCCATCTCCCCTGATTTGCGGCGGGTGCTGCAAAAATTTCAGGCTGATAGACCTGACCGTTGCCCAGCAGAGAAACTGTTTGTCCCTGATAAATGGACTAATAGAGTTATCTCTGAGCTTCATTGTTAGGTGTTGGCTGGGCATCCTGGAATCTTTGGTACCAGAGATTTGGTGGCTAGATCCTTGTGGTGGCCGTCTTTGTCACGGGATGTGCGTTCTTTTGTGCAGTCCTGTGGGACTTGTGCTCGGGCTAAGCCCTGCTGTTCTCGTGCTAGTGGGTTGCTTTTGCCCTTGCCGGTCCCGAAGAGGCCCTGGACGCATATTTCTATGGATTTTATTTTGGATCTCCCCGTCTCTCAAAAGATGTCAGTCATTTGGGTGGTTTGTGATCGCTTTTCTAAGATGGTCCATTTGGTACCCTTGTCTAAATTGCCTTCCTCCTCTGATTTGGTGCCATTGTTTTTCCAGCATGTGGTTCGTTTGCATGGCATCCCGGAGAACATCGTTTCGGACAGAGGTTCCCAGTTTGTTTCGAGGTTTTGGCGATCCTTTTGTGCTAGGATGGGCATTGATTTGTCTTTTTCCTTGGCTTTCCATTCTCAGACAAATGGCCAAACCGAACGAACTAATCAGACGTTGGAAACATATCTGAGATGCTTTGTTTCTGCTGATCAGGATGATTGGGTGTCCTTTTTGCTGTTGGCTGAGTTTGCCCTTAATAATCGGGCCAGCTCGGCTACTTTGGTTTCGCCGTTTTTCTGCAATTCTGGTTTCCATCCTCGTTTCTCTTCAGGGCAGGTTGAGTCTTCGGACTGTCCTGGTGTAGATACTGTGGTGGATAGGTTGCAGCAGATTTGGACTCATGTGGTGGACAATTTGACATTGTCCCAGGAGAAGGCTCAACGTTTCACTAACCGCCGGCGCTGTGTGGGTCCCCGACTTCGTGTTGGGGATTTAGTTTGGTTGTCGTCTCGTTATGTTCCTATGAAGGTTTCCTCTCCTAAGTTTAAGCCTCGTTTCATTGGTCCGTATAAAATTTCTGAGGTTATAAATCCTGTGTCATTTCGTTTGGCCCTTCCAGATTCTTTTGCCATCAATAATGTGTTCCATAGGTCGTTATTGCGGAGATACGTGGCGCCTGTGGTTCCATCCGTTGACCCTCCTGCTCCGGTGTTGGTTGAGGGGGAGTTGGAGTATGTGGTGGAGAAGATTTTGGATTCTCGTATTTCGAGACGGAAACTCCAGTACTTGGTCAAGTGGAAGGGTTATGGTAAGGAGGATAATTCCTGGGTTTTTGCCTCTGATGTTCATGCGGCCGATCTTGTTCGTGCCTTTCATTTGGCTCATCCTGGTCGGCCTGGGGGCTCTCGTGAGGGTTCGGTGACCCCTCCTCAAGGGGGGGGTACTGTTGTGAATTCTGTTGTCAGGCTCCCTCCTGTGGTCATGAATGGTACTTCAGCTGGTTCTGTCCATGGACTTTCTCTGGTGCCTGTGGGTGTTTCTGGGTTTCCTTCCACAGGTGACGAGGCTAATTCGTTAGTGGGCTGCTCTATTTAACTCCACTTAGATCTTTGCCCCATGCCACCTGTCAATGTTGTACTATGGCTCTAGTTCGCTCCTGGATCGTTCTGAGTTCCTGTTGCTCCAGCAGAAGCTAAGTTCCTCTGTGCTATTTTGCTTGTTTGCTATTTTTTCTGTCCAGCTTGCTTTTGTCAATATTACCTTGCTTGCTGGAAGCTCTGGGACGCAGAGGGGTGCCTCCCGCACCGTGAGTCGGTGCGGAAGGTATTTTTCCCTGCACTCTCTGTGTGGTCTTTTGTAGGTTTTTGTGCTGACCGCAAAGTAACCTTTTCTATCCTCGGTCTGTTCAGTAAGTCGGGCCTCACTTTGCTAAATCTATTTCATCTCTGTGTTTGTATTTTCATCTTTACTCACAGTCATTATATGTGGGGGGCTGCCTTTTCCTTTGGGGAATTTCTCTGAGGCAAGGTAGGCTTTATTTTTCTATCTTCAGGGCTAACTAGTTTCTTAGGCTGTGCCGAGTTGCATAGGGAGCGTTAGGCGCAATCCACGGCTATTTCTAGTGTGTTTTGATAGGTTTAGGGATTGCGGTCAGCAGAGTTCCCACGTCCCAGAGCTCGTCCTTATTATCAGTAACTATCAGGTCCATTATTTGTCCAAACCACCGGATCATAACAGTTATGCCATTCGGGCTTTCCAATGCTCCATCAGTATTTCAGTCCTTTATGCATGACATCTTCCGAGAGTACCTGGATAAATTCCTGATTGTGTATTTGGATGATATTTTGGTCTTTTTGGATGATTGGGAGTCTCATGTGAAGCAGGTCAGAATGGTGTTCCAGGTCCTTCGCGCTAATTCCTTGTTTGTGAAGGGGTCAAAGTGTCTCTTTGGAGTTCAGAAGGTTTCATTTTTGGGGTTCATTTTTTCCCCTTCTACTATCGAGATGGACTCATGTGGTGGACAATTTGACATTGTCCCAGGAGAAGGCTCAACGTTTCGCTAACCGCCGGCGCTGTGTGGGTCCCCGACTTCATGTTGGGGATTTGGTTTGGTTGTCGTCTCGTTATGTTCCTATGAAGGTTTCCTCTCCTAAGTTTAAGCCTCGTTTCATTGGTCCGTATAAGATTTCTGAGGTTATCAATCCTGTGTCATTTCGTTTGGCCCTTCCTGCTTCTTTTGCCATCCATAATGTGTTCCATAGGTCGTTATTGCGGAGATACATGGCGCCTGTGGTTCCATCCATTGATCCTCCTGCCCCGGTGTTGGTTGAGGGGGAGTTGAAGTATGTGGTGGAGAAGATTTTGGATTCTCGTATTTCGAGACGGAAACTCCAGTACCTGGTCAAGTGGAAGGGTTATGGTCAGGAAGATAATTCCTGGGTTTTTGCCTCTGATGTTCATGCTGCCGATCTGGTTCGTGCCTTTCATTTGGCTCATCCTGGTCGGCCTGGGGGCTCTGGTGAGGGTTCGGTGACCCCTCCTCAAGGATGGGTACGGTTGTGAATTCTGTTGTCGGGCTCCCTCCTGTGGTCATGAATGGTACTTCGGCTGGTTCTGTCCATGGACTTCCTCTGGTGGGTGTTTCTGAGTTTCCTTCCACAGGTGACGAGGTTAATTCGTTAGCTGGCTGCTCTATTTACTCCACTTAGATCTTTGCTCCATGCCACCTGTCAATGTTCCAGTATTGGTCTAGTTCACTCCTGGATCGTTCTTGTGACCTGTCTTCCCAGCAGAAGCTAAGTTCCTGCTTGTTTTTCTTTGGTTTGCTATTTTTCTGTCCAGCTTGCTATTTTTGTTGTTGTCTTGCTTGCTGGAAGCTCTGGGACGCAGAGGGAGCGCCTCCGCAGTCGGTGCGGAGGGTCTTTTTGCGCCCTCTGCGTGGTCTTTTTGTAGGTTTTTGTGCTGACCGCAAAGCAACCTTTCCTATCCTCAGTCTGTTCAGTAAGTCGGGCCTCACTTTGCTAAATCTATTTCATCTCTGTGTTTGTATTTTCATCTTTACTCACAGTCATTATATGTGGGGGGCTGCCTTTTCCTTTGGGGAATTTCTCTGAGGCAAGGTTGGCTTTATTTTTCTATCTTCAGGGCTAGCTAGTTCCTTAGGCTGTGCCGAGTTGCATAGGGAGCGTTAGGAGCAATCCACGGCTATTTCTAGTGTGTGTGATAGGATTAGGGATTGCGGTCAGCAGAGTTCCCACGTCCCAGAGCTCGTCCTTTATTATCAGTAACTATCAGGTCATTCCGTGTGCTCTTAACCACCAGGTCCATTATTGTCCTGACCCCCAGGTCATAACAGTACCCCCCATTGGAGAAACCACATCCTTGATGGAAAACACTTCAGAATCATAACATTTGTGTACCTTAACCCCTTTACCCCCAAGGGTGGTTTGCACGTTATGGACCGGGCCAATTTTTACAATTCTGACCACTGTCCCTTTATGAGGTTATAACTCTGGAACGCTTCAACGGATCCCGGTGATTCTGACATTGTTTTCTTGTAACATATTGTACTTCATAATAGTCATAAAATTTATTCGATATAACTTGCGTTTATTTGTGAAAAAAACGGAAATTTGGCGAAAATTTTGAAAATTTCGCAATTTTCCAAATTTGAATTTTTATTCTGTTAAACCAGAGAGATATGTGACACAATATAGTTAATAAATAACATTTCCCACATGTCTACTTTACATCAGCACAATTTTGGAAACAAAATTTTTTTTTTCTACAAAGTTATAAGGGTTAAAATTTGACCAGCAATTTCTCATTTTTACAACACAATTTAGAAAACCATTTTTTTAGGGACCACCTCACATTTGAAGTCATTTTGGGGGGTCTATATGGCAGAAAATACCCAAAAGTGACACCATTCTAAAAACTGCACCCCTCAAGGTGCGCAAAACCATATTCAAGAAGTTGATTAACCCTTCAGGTGTTTCACAGCAGCAGAAGCAACATGGAAGGAAAAAATTAACATTTTACTTTTTAGTCACAAAAATGATCTTTCAGCAATAATTTTTTTAATTTCCCAAGGGTAAAAAGATGAAATGGACCTTAAAAGTTGTTGGCCAATTTGTCTTGAGTACGCTGATACCCCACATGTGAGGGGGAACCACTTTTTGGGTGCACGGCAGGGCTCAGAAGGAAAGGAGCGCCGTTTGACATTTTCAATCTAAAATCGGCTGGAATTGAGATCGGACGCCATGTCGTGTTTGGCGAGCCCCTGATGTGCCTAAACAGTAAAAAAAAAACACAAGTGACCCCATTTCGGAAACTAGACCCCCTAAGGAACTTATCTAGATGTGTCGTGAGCACTTTTATCCCCCAAGTGCTTCACGAAAGTTTATAATGCCCGGGTGTGAAAATAAAAATCCTATTTTTTCCACAAACATGATCGTTTAGTCCCCAATTTTTTATTTTCTCAAGGGTAAAAGGAGAAATTGGACCCCAAAAGTTGTTGTCCAATTTGTCCTGAGTACGCCGATACCCCATATGTGGGGGGAACCATTGTTTGGGCGCATGGCAGGGCTCAGAAGGAAAGGAGGGCCGTTTGACATTTTCAAGCTAAAATCGGCTGGAATTGAGATCGGACGCCATGTCGCGTTTGGCGAGCCCCTGATGTGCCTAAACAGTGGAAACCCCCCACAAGTGACCCCATTTTGGAAACTAGACCCCATCAGGAACTTATCTAGATGTGTCGTGAGCACTTTTATCCCCCAAATGCTTCACGAAAGTTTATAATGCCCGGGCGTGAAAATAAAAATCCAATTTTTTCCACAAACATGATCGTTTAGTCCCCAATTTCTTCTTTTCTCAAGGGTAAAAGGAGAAATTGGACCCCAAAAGTTGTTGTCCAATTTGTCCTGAATACGCTGATACCCCACATGTGGGAAAAAATACTGTTTGGGCACACGTCGGGGCTCGGAAGGGATGTGGTGATGTTTTGGAAAGCAGACTTTGATGGAATGGTCTGCAGACGTCATGTTCCGTTTGCAGAGCCCCTGATGTGCCCAAACAGTAAAAAAAAAACCACAAGTGACATTTTGTAAACTAGACCCCCAATGAACTTACATAGATGTGCCCCCTTTTTGGAACTAATTTAGTGTAAAGTAAATTAGTAGTGCATGGAGGTGTGGTACAATCTGAAGCAATCCTTCATACACAGGCCAGGTTTTTCGGGGCAGGTGTCGCATTGATAAATGGTGTCCTTGCGTATTCCCCTTTTGTAACACACTCGGCACCTTTTTTGCGACTTACCTCTTTTTCCAGTTTGCGGGACCACCCCCGGGAAATGCTGACCTGGTACGATACGAGCACCTTCAGTTCCGGAAGTACTGGGGCCAGCTCCTTCCCTCGAGCCAAATAATAGGGCCTTAACCACTACCTCCTGGAACTGAAGGTACGACGTATCGCTGTGGCGTGCACATCGTGACAGCAGGAAAGAGTTGAGCATTGCCATTTGTACGATGTGCACGGACAGCTTTTTGTACCACACCTTGGCCTTCCTCAAAGCACTGTACGGTTGGAGGAGTTGATCGGAGAGATCAACGCCTCCCATGTTTTTGTTGTACCCCAGTACACAGTCCGGTTTGCAGACCTGTGTAGAGGTACCCCGTACAGTGCTGAGGGCACTGCCATCACCGTGTATGGTGGTCAAGAGAAGGACATCCCTCTTGTCCTTGTACTTGACCACCAGCAGGTGGTCGCTACATTGGGCTCTGCTCTCACCTTTTCTGAGCATCTGCCCAAGTAGCGTCTTTGGGAGGCCTATCTGATATTTGCGGACAGTACCGCAGGCTGCGGTACCTCGTGCAGAGAGGGATTTGTAGAGTGGGATGCTGGAATAAAAGTTATCGGTGTAGAGGTGATAACCTTTATCCAGCAGTGGGTGCACCAAATCCCACACGATTTTCCCACTCACTCCCAGGACAGGAGGACACTCAGGGGGTTCAATCCTGGTGGTTGTGAATTCTGTTGTCAGGCTCCCTCCTGTGGTCATGAATGGTACTTCAGCTGGTTCTGTCCCTGACTTTCTCTGGTGCCTGTGGGTGTTTCTGGGTTTCCTTCCACAGGTGATGAGGCTAATTCGTTAGTGGGCTGCTCTATTTAACTCCACTTAGATCTTTGCCCCATGCCAGCTGTCAATGTTGTACCATGGCTCTAGTTCGCTCCTGGATCGTTCTGAGTTCCTGTTGCTCCAGCAGAAGCTAAGTTCCTCTGTGCTATTTTGCTTGTTTGCTATTTTTTCTGTCCAGCTTGCTTTTGTCAATATTACCTTGCTTGCTGGAAGCTCTGGGACGCAGAGGGGCGCCTCCCGCACCATGAGTCGGTGCGGAAGGTATTTTTCCCTGCACTCTCTGTGTGGTCTTTTGTATTTTTTTGTGCTGACCGCAAAGTAACCTTTTCTATCCTCGGTCCGTTCAGTAAGTCGGGCCTCACTTTGCTAAATCTATTTCATCTCTGTGTTTGTATTTTCATCTTTACTCACAGTCATTATATGTGGGGGGCTGCCTTTTCCTTTGGGGAATTTCTCTGAGGCAAGGTAGGCTTTATTTTTCTATCTTCAGGGCTAACTAGTTTCTTAGGCTGTGCCGAGTTGCATAGGGAGCGTTAGGCGCAATCCACGGCTATTTCTAGTGTGTTTTGATAGGTTTACGGATTGCGGTCAGCAGAGTTCCCACGTCCCAGAGCTCGTCCTTATTATCAGTAACTATCAGGTCCATTATTTGTCCAAACCACCGGATCATAACAGTACAGCTGGCCCACCATTTGGCGGTACTATCTGAGCATGGGCCTGAGCCTATGCAGTGTGATAGGACTTTGACCAGAGCTGAACGGCAGGAACACAGACGTCAGAATGGGCTGTGTTTTTACTGTGGTGACTCCACTCATGCTATCTCCGATTGTCCTAAGCGCACTAAGCGGTTCACTAAGTCTGCCACCATTAGTACGGTACAGTCTAAATTTCTTTTGTCCGTTACTCTAATTTGCTCTTTGTCGTTCCATTTTTGTCTATTTCGTCTTCCACTCCTTCTGAAGTTCCAGAGTTTTTGTCGGATTATCGGGATGTATTTGATGAGCCCAAAGCCAGTGCCCTATCTCCTCATAGGGATTGCGATTGTGCAATTGATTTGATTCCTGGTAGTAAGTTTCCTAAGGGCCGATTGTTCAATTTATCTGTGCCAGAACACGCCGCTATGCGGAGTTATATAAAGGAATCCTTGGAGAAAGGCCATATTCGCCCATCGTCATCACCGTTAGGAGCAGGGTTCTTTTTTGTGGCCAAGAAGGATGGTTCTTTGAGACCTTGTATTGATTACCGCCTTCTTAATAAAATTACAGTCAAATTTCAGTATCCTTTGCCGTTGCTGTCCGACTTGTTTGCTCGTATTAAAGGGGCTAGTTGGTTTACCAAGATAGACCTTCGAGGGGCGTATAATCTTGTGCGTATTAAACGGGGCGATGAATGGAAAACAGCATTTAATACACCCGAGGGCCATTTTGAGTGCCTGGTGATGCCATTCGGGCTTTCCAATGCTCCATCAATGTTTCAGTCTTTTATGCATGACATCTTCCGAGAGTACCTGGATAAATTCCTGATTGTGTATTTGGATGATATTTTGGTCTTTTCGGATGATTGGGAGTCTCATGTGAAGCAGGTCAGAATGGTGTTCCAGGTCCTTCGTGCTAATTCCTTGTTTGTGAAGGGGTCAAAGTGTCTCTTTGGAGTTCAGAAGGTTTCATTTTTGGGGTTCATTTTTCCCCTTCTACTGTCGAGATGGACCCTGTTAAAGTCCAGGCCATTCATGATTGGACTCAGCCGACATCTGTGAAGAGCCTGCAAAAGTTCCTGGGCTTTGCTAATTTTTATCGTCGCTTCATCGGTAATTTTTCTAGTGTTGCTAAACCGTTGACTGATTTGACCAAGAAGGGTGCTGATGTGGTCAATTGGTCTTCTGCGGCCGTGGATGTTTTTCAGGAATTGAAGCGTCGTTTTTCTTCTGCCCCTGTGTTGTGCCAGCCAGATGTTTCGCTCCCGTTTCAGCTTGAGGTTGATGCCTCTGAGATTGGGGCAGGGGCTGTTTTGTCGCAAAAAAGTTCTGATGGCTCGGGAATGAAGCCATGTGCTTTCTTTTCTAGAAAGTTTTCGCCTGCTGAGCGCAATTATGATGTTGGTAATCGAGAATTGTTGGCCATGAAGTGGGCATTCGAGGAGTGGCGTCATTGGCTTGAAGGAGCCAAGCATCGCGTGGTGGTCTTGACAGATCACAAGAATTTGACTTATCTTGAGTCTGCCAAACGGTTGAATCCGAGACAGGCTCGATGGGCGCTGTTTTTCTTCCGTTTTGATTTTGTTGTTTCGTACCTTCCGGGCTCTAAGAATGTGAAGGCTGATGCCCTGTCAAGGAGTTTTGTGCCTGACTCTCCGGGTGTTTCTGAGCCGGCAGGTATTCTCAAAAAGGGGATAATCTTGTCTGCCATCTCCCCTGATTTGCGGCGGGTGCTGCAAAAATTTCAGGCTGATAGACCTGACCGTTGCCCAGCAGAGAAACTGTTTGTCCCTGATAAATGGACTAATAGAGTTATCTCTGAGCTTCATTGTTAGGTGTTGGCTGGGCATCCTGGAATCTTTGGTACCAGAGATTTGGTGGCTAGATCCTTGTGGTGGCCGTCTTTGTCACGGGATGTGCGTTCTTTTGTGCAGTCCTGTGGGACTTGTGCTCGGGCTAAGCCCTGCTGTTCTCGTGCTAGTGGGTTGCTTTTGCCCTTGCCGGTCCCGAAGAGGCCCTGGACGCATATTTCTATGGGTTTTATTTTGGATCTCCCCGTCTCTCAAAAGATGTCAGTCATTTGGGTGGTTTGTGATCGCTTTTCTAAGATGGTCCATTTGGTACCCTTGTCTAAATTACCTTCCTCCTCTGATTTGGTGCCATTGTTTTTCCAGCATGTGGTTCGTTTGCATGGCATCCCGGAGAACATCGTTTCGGACAGAGGTTCCCAGTTTGTTTCGAGGTTTTGGCGATCCTTTTGTGCTAGGATGGGCATTGATTTGTCTTTTTCCTTGGCTTTCCATTCTCAGACAAATGGCCAAACCGAACGAACTAATCAGACGTTGGAAACATATCTGAGATGCTTTGTTTCTGCTGATCAGGATGATTGGGTGTCCTTTTTGCCGTTGGCTGAGTTTGCCCTTAATAATCGGGCCAGCTCGGCTACTTTGGTTTCGCCGTTTTTCTGCAATTCTGGTTTCCATCCTCGTTTCTCTTCAGGGCAGGTTGAGTCTTCGGACTGTCCTGGTGTAGATACTGTGGTGGATAGGTTGCAGCAGATTTGGACTCATGTGGTGGACAATTTGACATTGTCCCAGGAGAAGGCTCAACGTTTCACTAACCGCCGGCGCTGTGTGGGTCCCCGACTTCGTGTTGGGGATTTAGTTTGGTTGTCGTCTCGTTATGTTCCTATGATGGTTTCCTCTCCTAAGTTTAAGCCTCGTTTCATTGGTCCGTATAAAATTTCTGAGGTTATAAATCCTGTGTCATTTCGTTTGGCCCTTCCAGATTCTTTTGCCATCAATAATGTGTTCCATAGGTCGTTATTGCGGAGATACGTGGCGCCTGTGGTTCCATCCGTTGACCCTCCTGCTCCGGTGTTGGTTGAGGGGGAGTTGGAGTATGTGGTGGAGAAGATTTTGGATTCTCGTATTTCGAGACGGAAACTCCAGTACTTGGTCAAGTGGAAGGGTTATGGTCAGGAGGATAATTCCTGGGTTTTTGCCTCTGATGTTCATGCGGCCGATCTTGTTCGTGCCTTTCATTTGGCTCATCCTGGTCGGCCTGGGGGCTCTCGTGAGGGTTCGGTGACCCCTCCTCAAGGGGGGGGTACTGTTGTGAATTCTGTTGTCAGGCTCCCTCCTGTGGTCATGAATGGTACTTCAGCTGGTTCTGTCCATGGACTTTCTCTGGTGCCTGTGGGTGTTTCTGGGTTTCCTTCCACAGGTGACGAGGCTAATTCGTTAGTGGGCTGCTCTATTTAACTCCACTTAGATCTTTGCCCCATGCCACCTGTCAATGTTGTACTATGGCTCTAGTTCGCTCCTGGATCGTTCTGAGTTCCTGTTGCTCCAGCAGAAGCTAAGTTCCTCTGTGCTATTTTGCTTGTTTGCTATTTTTTCTGTCCAGCTTGCTTTTGTCAATATTACCTTGCTTGCTGGAAGCTCTGGGACGCAGAGGGGCGCCTCCCGCACCGTGAGTCGGTGCGGAAGGTATTTTTCCCTGCACTCTCTGTGTGGTCTTTTGTAGGTTTTTGTGCTGACCGCAAAGTAACCTTTTCTATCCTCGGTCTGTTCAGTAAGTCGGGCCTCACTTTGCTAAATCTATTTCATCTCTGTGTTTGTATTTTCATCTTTACTCACAGTCATTATATGTGGGGGGCTGCCTTTTCCTTTGGGGAATTTCTCTGAGGCAAGGTAGGCTTTATTTTTCTATCTTCAGGGCTAACTAGTTTCTTAGGCTGTGCCGAGTTGCATAGGGAGCGTTAGGCGCAATCCACGGCTATTTCTAGTGTGTTTTGATAAGTTTAGGGATTGCGGTCAGCAGAGTTCCCACGTCCCAGAGCTCGTCCTTATTATCAGTAACTATCAGGTCCATTATTTGTCCAAACCACCGGATCATAACAGTTATGCCATTCGGGCTTTCCAATGCTCCATCAGTATTTCAGTCCTTTATGCATGACATCTTCCGAGAGTACCTGGATAAATTCCTGATTGTGTATTTGGATGATATTTTGGTCTTTTTGGATGATTGGGAGTCTCATGTGAAGCAGGTCAGAATGGTGTTCCAGGTCCTTCGCGCTAATTCCTTGTTTGTGAAGGGGTCAAAGTGTCTCTTTGGAGTTCAGAAGGTTTCATTTTTGGGGTTCATTTTTTCCCCTTCTACTATCGAGATGGACTCATGTGGTGGACAATTTGACATTGTCCCAGGAGAAGGCTCAACGTTTCGCTAACCGCCGGCGCTGTGTGGGTCCCCGACTTCATGTTGGGGATTTGGTTTGGTTGTCGTCTCGTTATGTTCCTATGAAGGTTTCCTCTCCTAAGTTTAAGCCTCGTTTCATTGGTCCGTATAAGATTTCTGAGGTTATCAATCCTGTGTCATTTCGTTTGGCCCTTCCTGCTTCTTTTGCCATCCATAATGTGTTCCATAGGTCGTTATTGCGGAGATACATGGCGCCTGTGATTCCATCCGTTGATCCTCCTGCCCCGGTGTTGGTTGAGGGGGAGTTGAAGTATGTGGTGGAGAAGATTTTGGATTCTCGTATTTCGAGACGGAAACTCCAGTACCTGGTCAAGTGGAAGGGTTATGGTCAGGAAGATAATTCCTGGGTTTTTGCCTCTGATGTTCATGCTGCCGATCTGGTTCGTGCCTTTCATTTGGCTCATCCTGGTCGGCCTGGGGGCTCTGGTGAGGGTTCGGTGACCCCTCCTCAAGGATGGGTACGGTTGTGAATTCTGTTGTCGGGCTCCCTCCTGTGGTCATGAATGGTACTTCGGCTGGTTCTGTCCATGGACTTCCTCTGGTGGGTGTTTCTGAGTTTCCTTCCACAGGTGACGAGGTTAATTCGTTAGCTGGCTGCTCTATTTACTCCACTTAGATCTTTGCTCCATGCCACCTGTCAATGCTCCAGTATTGGTCTAGTTCACTCCTGGATCGTTCTTGTGACCTGTCTTCCCAGCAGAAGCTAAGTTCCTGCTTGTTTTTCTTTGGTTTGCTATTTTTCTGTCCAGCTTGCTATTTTTGTTGTTGTCTTGCTTGCTGGAAGCTCTGGGACGCAGAGGGAGCGCCTCCGCAGTCGGTGCGGAGGGTCTTTTTGCGCCCTCTGTGTGGTCTTTTTGTAGGTTTTTGTGCTGACCGCAAAGCAACCTTTCCTATCCTCAGTCTGTTCAGTAAGTCGGGCCTCACTTTGCTAAATCTATTTCATCTCTGTGTTTGTATTTTCATCTTTACTCACAGTCATTATATGTGGGGGGCTGCCTTTTCCTTTGGGGAATTTCTCTGAGGCAAGGTAGGCTTTATTTTTCTATCTTCAGGGCTAGCTAGTTCCTTAGGCTGTGCCGAGTTGCATAGGGAGCGTTAGGAGCAATCCACGGCTATTTCTAGTGTGTGTGATAGGATTAGGGATTGCGGTCAGCAGAGTTCCCACGTCCCAGAGCTCGTCCTTTATTATCAGTAACTATCAGGTCATTCCGTGTGCTCTTAACCACCAGGTCCATTATTGTCCTGACCCCCAGGTCATAACAGTACCCCCCATTGGAGAAACCACATCCTTGATGGAAAACACTTCAGAATCATAACATTTGTGTACCTTAACCCCTTTACCCCCAAGGGTGGTTTGCACGTTATGGACCGGGCCAATTTTTACAATTCTGACCACTGTCCCTTTATGAGGTTATAACTCTGGAACACTTCAACGGATCCCGGTGATTCTGACATTGTTTTCTTGTAACATATTGTACTTCATAATAGTCATAAAATTTATTCGATATAACTTGCGTTTATTTGTGAAAAAAACGGAAATTTGGCGAAAATTTTGAAAATTTCGCAATTTTCCAAATTTGAATTTTTATTCTGTTAAACCAGAGAGATATGTGACACAATATAGTTAATAAATAACATTTCCCACATGTCTATTTTACATCAGCACAATTTTGGAAACAAAATTTTTTTTTTCTACAAAGTTATAAGGGTTAAAATTTGACCAGCAATTTCTCATTTTTACAACACAATTTAGAAAACCATTTTTTTAGGGACCACCTCACATTTGAAGTCATTTTGGGGGGTCTATATGGCAGAAAATACCCAAAAGTGACACCATTCTAAAAACTGCACCCCTCAAGGTGCGCAAAACCATATTCAAGAAGTTGATTAACCCTTCAGGTGTTTCACAGCAGCAGAAGCAACATGGAAGGAAAAAATTAACATTTTACTTTTTAGTCACAAAAATGATCTTTCAGCAATAATTTTTTTAATTTCCCAAGGGTAAAAAGATGAAATGGACCTTAAAAGTTGTTGGCCAATTTGTCCTGAGTATGCTGATACCCCACATGTGAGGGTGAACCACTTTTTGGGTGCACGGCAGGGCTCAGAAGGAAAGGAGCGCCGTTTGACATTTTCAATCTAAAATCGGCTGGAATTGAGATCGGACGCCATGTCGTGTTTGGCGAGCCCCTGATGTGCCTAAACAGTAAAAAAAAAACACAAGTGACCCCATTTTGGAAACTAGACCCCCTAAGGAACTTATCTAGATGTGTCGTGAGCACTTTTATCCCCCAAGTGCTTCACGAAAGTTTATAATGCCCGGGCGTGAAAATAAAAAATCCAATTTTTTCCACAAACATGATCGTTTAGTCCCCAATTTCTTCTTTTCTCAAGGGTAAAAGGAAAAATTGGACCCCAAAAGTTGTTGTCCAATTTGTCCTGAGTATGCCGATACCCCATATGTGGGGGGGAACCATTGGTTGGGCGCATGGCAGGGCTCAGAAGGAAAGGAGCGCCGTTTGACATTTTCAAGCTAAAATCGGCTGGAATTGAGATCGGACACCATGTCGCGTTTGGCGAGCCCCTGATGTGCCTAAACAGTGGAAACCCCCCACAAGTGACCCCATTTTGGAAACTAGACCCCATCAGGAACTTATCTAGATGTGTCGTGAGCACTTTTATCCCCCAAGTGCTTCACGAAAGTTTATAATGCCCGGGTGTGAAAAAAAAAAACCCTATTTTTTCCCACAAAAATGATCATTTAGTCCCCAATTTTTAATTTTCCCAAGTGTAACAGGAGAAATTGGACCCCAAAAGTTGTTGTCCAATTTGTCCTGAGTACGCTGATACCCCACATGTAGGAGAAAACTACTGTTTGGGTACACTTTGGGGCTCGGAAGGGAATTAGTGACGTTTTGAAAAGCAGACTTTGATGGAATGGTACGCGGACATCATGTTCCGTTTGCAGAGCCCCTGATGTGCCTGAACAGTAGAAATCCCCCACAAGTGACTCCATTTTGGAAACTAGACCTAATTGGGAACTTATCTAGGTGTGTGGTGAGAATTTTGAACCCCCAAGTGTTTCACTTAAATTTATAACGCCCGGGCATGAAAATAAAATATCCTATTTTTTCCTACAAAAATGATCATTTAGTCCCCAATTTTTAATTTTCCCAAGTGTAACAGGAGAAATTGGACCCCAAAAGTTGTTGTCCAATTTGTCCTGAATACGCTGATACCCCACATGTGGGAAAAAATACTGTTTGGGCACACGTCGGGGCTCGGAAGGGATGTGGTGATGTTTTGGAAAGCAGACTTTGATGGAATGGTCTGCAGACGTCATGTTCCGTTTGCAGAGCCCCTGATGTGCCCAAACAGTAAAAAAAAAACCCACAAGTGACATTTTGTAAACTAGACCCCCAATGAACTTACATAGATGTGCCCCCTTTTTGGAACTAATTTAGTGTAAAGCAAATTAGTAGTGCATGGAGGTGTGGTACAATCTGAAGCAATCCTTCATACACAGGCCAGGTTTTTCGGGGCAGGTGTCGCATTGATAAATGGTGTCCTTGCGTATTCCCCTTTTGTAACACACTCGGCACCTTTTTTGCGACTTACCTCTTTTTCCAGTTTGCGGGACCACCCCCGGGAAATGCTGACCTGGTACGATACGAGCACCTTCAGTTCCGGAAGTACTGGGGCCAGCTCCTTCCCTCGAGCCAAATAATAGGGCCTTAACCACTACCTCCTGGAACTGAAGGTACGACGTATCGCTGTGGCGTGCACATCGTGACCGCAGGAAAGCGTTGAGCATTGCCATTTGTACGATGTGCACGGACAGCTTTTTGTACCACACCTTGGCCTTCCTCAAAGCACTGTACGGTTGGAGGAGTTGATCGGAGAGATCAACGCCTCCCATGTTTTTGTTTTACCCCAGTACACAGTCCGGTTTGCAGACCTGTGTAGAGGTACCCCGTACAGTGCTGAGGGCACTGCCATCACCGTGTATGGTGGTCAAGAGAAGGACATCCCTCTTGTCCTTGTACTTGACCACCAGCAGGTGGTCGCTACATTGGGCTCTGCTCTCACCTTTTCTGAGCATCTGCCCAAGTAGCGTCTTTGGGAGGCCTCTCTGATATTTGCGGACAGTACCGCAGGCTGCGGTACCTCGCGCAGAAAGGGATTTGTAGAGTGGGATGCTGGAATAAAAGTTATCGGTGTAGAGGTGATAACCTTTATCCTGCAGTGGGTGCACCAAATCCCACACGATCTTCCCACTCACTCCCAGGACAGGAGGACACTCAGGGGATTCAATCCTGGTGTCCTTCCCTTCGTAAACTCTAACGCTGTGGGTGTACCCTGAGCTACTCTCACACAGCTTGTAGAGTTTGATTCCATACCTGGCCCTCTTGCTGGGCAGGTATTGACGGAATCCAAGCCGCCCCTTAAAATGAACCAAGGACTCATCCATGCAGATGTCCCTTTTGGGCACGTACACTTCACCAAACTTTTTGTTGAAGTGTTCGATGACAGGCCGAACTTTGAACAGACGGTCAAAGTTGGGGTCATCTCGTGCGGGACACTGTGCATTATCGTTATAATGCAGAAATTTGTGGATGGCCTCAAAACGCGTTCGGACCATGACCATTCGGAACACTGGAGTGTTGAATAAAATATCAACACTCCAATATTGCCGAACTTCTGGCTTCTTCAGGAGCCCCATATGAAGCATCAGGCCCCAAAACTGCATCATTTCAACTGCGTCTACAAGAGACCAGTTAGAATATGATGAACCGGTGTTTTGCTCCAAAAATTGACGAGCGTACAAATTAGTTTGCTCCACCATGAGGTTAACAAAATCCTCAGAGAAAAAGACTTTGAAAAAGTTTATTTCTGTGAGGCCGGTGGTGTCAAACCTGATTCCTGATTCTGCCACAAAATCAGGAATCAGTGGCTCGTAATTTTCGGGGGGCGAGGTCCATACGGGGTCCGAAGAGGGGCGCGCTGGTTCATCTTCAGGAGTGGGCCCTGCCTCATCTTCATCTTCATGAATGATGGGCACTTCTTCTGTCCTGCGGCGTCTGCGAGGCGGTTCCGCAGGGCCGGAGGAGGAAGATGAAGAGGGGGAAGAGGATGAGGAAGAGGATGAGTAAGAATCAGAAAAATAAAGAAAAGTGGGATCCTCTCCCTCGCTATCAGTGTCGGAGGCAAGGAAAGCATATGCCTCCTCCGCTGAATAGCGCTGTTGGGACGAACGGGACGAACGGGACATTTTTTTTGTGAGTATGGTGCTTTTGTGTACTTTATTGGGAACTATGTGTACGTGTGGGGGGATAGTGTTTGGTGCAAACTATTCTAAAAAGAAAAAGCTAAAGGAAAAAAAAAGCAAAGGGGAGAAAAAAATACCTGTGAAAGAAAAGTCTAAAACAGCAGGCCCTAGCTCTGATAAGTGAACCGCATCACTTATCAAATTTCGGCGCCTGCTGGGTGTACGAACGGGGATGTGGAAAAAACGCCAGGCACGAGAGCTCTGATAAGTGACACGGTTCACTTATCACAGTTCGGCGGCTGCTGGGTGTGCGAACGGGGATGTGAAAAGGGAAGGTACAGATTAGACGCAGCGGCTGGGGGAGCGCAAGGGGATGGGGGGAAAAAAAAAAAGAAAAGGCACGGATTAGATGCAGCGGCTGGGGGAGCGCACGGGAATGGGGGGAAAAAAAAAAGAAAAGGGAAGGCACAGATTACACGCGGCGGCTGGGGGAGCGCAAAGGGATGGGGGAAAAAAAAAAGAAAAGGCACGGATTAGACGCAGCGGCTGGGAGAGCGCACGGGGATGGGGAAAAAAAAAAAGAAAAGGGAAGGCACAGATTACACGCGGCGGATGGGGGAGCGCAAGGGGATGGGGGAAAAAGAAAAGAAAAGGCACGGATTAGACGCAGCGGCTGGGGGAGCGCACGGGGATGGGGAAAAAAAGAAAAGGGAAGGCACAGATTACACGCGGCGGCTGGGGGAGCGCAAGGGGATGGGGAAAAAAAAAAAGAAAAGGCACGGATTAGACGCAGCGGCTGGGGGAGCGCACGGGGATGGCGAAAAAAAGAAAAGGGAAGGCACAGATTACACGCGGCGGCTGGGGGAGCGCAAGGGGATGGGGAGAAAAAAAAAGAAAAGGGAAGGCACCGATTGCACGCGGCGGCTGGGGGAGTGCAAGGGGATGGGGAAAAAAAAAAGAAAAGGCACGGATTAGACGCTGCGGCTGGGGGAGAGCACGGGGATGGGGAAAAAATGAAAAGGGAAGGCACAGATTACACGCGGCGGCTGGGGGAGCGCAAGGGGATGGGGGGAAAAAAAAAAGAAAAGGCATGGATTAGACGCAGCGGCTGGGGGAGCGCAAGGGGATGGGGGAAAAAAAAAGAAGAAAAGGCACGGATTAGACGCAGCGGCTGGGGGAGCGCAAGGGGATGGGGGAAAAAAAAAAAAGAAAAGGCACGGATTAGACGCAGCGGCTGGGGGAGCGCACGGGGATGGGGAAAAAAAAAAAGAAAAGGGAAGGCACAGATTACACGCGGCGGCTGGGGGAGCGCAAGGGGATGGGGGAAAAAAAAAAGAAAAGGCACGGATTAGACGCAGCGGCTGAGGGAGAGCACGGGGATGGGGAAAAAAAGAAAAGGGAAGGCACAGATTACACGGGGCGGCTGGGGGAGCGCAAGTGGATGGGGGAAAAAAAAGAAAAGGCACGGATTAGACGCAGCGGCTGGGGGAGCGCAAGGGGATGGGGGGAAAAAAAAGAAGAAAAGGCACGGATTAGACGCAGCGGCTGGGGGAGCGCACGGGGATGGGGAAAAAAAGAAAAGGGAAGGCACAGATTACACGCGGCGGCTGGGGGAGCGCAAGGGGATGGGAGGAAAAAAAAAAGAAAAGGCACGGATTAGACGCAGCGGCTGGGGGAGCGCAAGGGGATGGGGGAAAAAAAAAGAAGAAAAGGCACGGATTAGACGCAGCGGCTGGGGGAGCGCAAGGGGATGGGGGAAAAAAAAAAAGAAAAGGCACGGATTAGACGCAGCGGCTGGGGGAGCGCACGGGGATGGGGAAAAAAAAAAGAAAAGGGAAGGCACAGATTACACGCGGCGGCTGGGGGAGCGCAAAGGGATGGGGGAAAAAAAAAAAGAAAAGGCACGGATTAGACGCAGCGGCTGAGGGAGAGCACGGGGATGGGGAAAAAAAGAAAAGGGAAGGCACAGATTACACGCGGCGGCTGGGGGAGCGCAAGTGGATGGGGGGAAAAAAAAGAAAAGGCACGGATTAGACGCAGCGGCTGGGGGAGCGCAAGGGGATGGGGGGAAAAAAAGAAGAAAAGGCACGGATTAGACGCAGCGGCTGGGGGAGCGCACGGGGATGGCGAAAAAAAGAAAAGGGAAGGCACAGATTACACGCGGCGGCTGGGGGAGCGCAAGGGGATGGGGGAGAAAAAAAAAAGAAAAGGCACGGATTAGACGCAGCGGCTGGGGGAGCGCACGGGGATGGGGAAAATAAAAAAGAAAAGGGAAGGCACCGATTACACGCGGCGGCTGGGGGAGCGCAATGGGATGGGAAAAAAAAGAAGAAAAGGCACGGATTAGACGCAGCGGCTGGGGGAGAGCACGGGGATGGGGAAAAAAAGAAAAGGGAAGGCACAGATTACACGCGGCGGCTGGGGGAGCGCAAGTGGATGGGGGGGAAAAAAAAGAAAAGGCACGGATTAGACGCAGCGGCTGGGGGAGCGCAAGGGGATGGGGGGAAAAAAAAGAAGAAAAGGCACGGATTAGATGCAGCGGCTGGGGGAGCGCACGGGGATGGCGAAAAAAAGAAAAGGGAAGGCACAGATTACACGCGGCGGCTGGGGGAGCGCAAGGGGATGGGGGAGAAAAAAAAAGAAAAGGCACGGATTAGACACAGCGGCTGGGGGAGCGCACGGGGATGGGGAAAATAAAAAAGAAAAGGGAAGGCACCGATTACACGCGGCGGCTGGGGGAGCGCAATGGGATGGGAAAAAAAAAAAGAAAAGGCACGGATTAGACGCAGCGGCTGGGGGAGAGCACGGGGATGGGGAAAAAAAGAAAAGGGAAGGCACAGATTACACGCGGCGGCTGGGGGAGCGCAAGGGGATGGGGGGAAAAAAAAAAAGAAAAGGCACGGATTAGACGCAGCGGCTGGGGGAGCGCAAGGGGATGGGGGAAAAAAAAGAAGAAAAGGCACGGATTAGACGCAGCGACTGGGGGAGCGCAAGGGGATGGGGGAAAAAAAAAAAAGAAAAGGCACGGATTAGACGCAGCGGCTGGGGGAGCGCACGGGGATGGGGAAAAAAAAAAGAAAAGGAAAGGCACAGATTACACGCGGCGGCTGGGGGAGCGCAAGGGGATGGGGGGAAAAAAAAAGAAAAGGCACGGATTAGACGCAGCAGCTGGGGGAGCGCAAGGGGATGGGGGAAAAAAAAAGAAGAAAAGGCACGGATTAGACGCAGCGGCTGGGGGAGCGCAAGGGGATGGGGAAAAAAAAAAAGAAAAGGCACGGATTACACGCAGCGGCTGGGGGAGCGCACGGGGATGGGGAAAAAAAAAAGAAAAGGAAAGGCACAGATTACACGCGGCGGCTGGGGGAGCGCAAGGGGATGGGGGAAAAAAAAAAGAAAAGGCGCGGATTAGACGCAGCGGCTGGGGGAGCGCACGGGGATGGGGAAAAAAAGAAAAGGGAAGGCACCGATTACACGCGGCGGCTGGGGGAGCGCAAGGGGATGGGGGAAAAAAAAAAGAAAAGGCACGGATTAGATGCAGCGGCTGGGGGAGCGCAAGGGGATGGGGGGAAAAAAAAGAAGAAAAGGCACGGATTAGACGCAGCGGCTGGGGGAGCGCAAGGGGATGGGGAAAAAGAAAAGGCACGGATTAGATGCAGCGGCTGGGGGAGCGCACGGGGATGGGGAAAAAAAAAAGAAAAGGGAAGGCACAGATTACACTCGGCGGCTGGGGGAGCGCAAGGGGATGGGGGAAAAAAAAAAAAAAAGAAAAGGCACGGATTAGATGCAGCGGCTGGGGGAGCGCACGGGGATGGGGGAAAAAAAAAAGAAAAGGGAAGGCACAGATTACACGCGGCGGCTGGGGGAGCGCAAGGGGATTGGGGAAAAAAAAGAAAAGGCACGGATTAGACGCAGCGACTGGGGGAGCGCACAGGGATGGGGAAAAAAAAAAGTGAGCACGAGTGTTGATAGGTGAACTGCGTCACCAATCAACGCTCGGCGGCGCTAAGGGGGTGAAAAAAAAGCGAGCACGAGTGTTGATAGGTGAACTGCGTCACCAATCAACGCTCGGCGGCTGCTAAATTTGGGCACGGATATGGCAAAAGGAGGGGGGATGGGAGAAGGGGGGGATGGGAGAAGGGGGGATGGGAGAAGGGGGGATGAATAGAGATCGGGCCGGGATCGGGGTATCAACACTAACGGTTTGTAGTCTCTCTTCTTTCTTTTTTCTTTAGCTAGAATTGTGGTGTCACAGGCTACTGTGGCACCACAAGTCTCAGCACAGGAGGGGATCTCGCAGCGTGACCGCTCTGAAGGAATCCTCACCGCCGCTGTGTCCTGCGATTAGCGCGATCGATGTGATCGTCGATCGCGCCAATCAGACTTGAATGCTCCGGAGCCATGGCAGGGGATCCGGAGCCATGGCCCGGGGCTGCAGAGCGCGCAGGTACAGGCAGGGCACAGAGCGGTAAGTATTTAACGTGACTACCTTCACTTAGTAATGGGCTGTACTCTTCCACCTCTCACTGTTTTATAAGAAATCCTGTCAATACAGGTCCTTCTCAAAAAATTAGCATATAGTGTTAAATTTCATTATTTACCATAATGTAATGATTACAATTAAACTTTCATATATTATAGATTCATTATCCACCAACTGAAATTTGTCAGGTCTTTTATTGTTTTAATACTGATGATTTTGGCATACAACTCCTGATAACCCAAAAAACCTGTCTCAATAAATTAGCATATTTCACCCATCCAATCAAATAAAAGTGTTTTTTAATAACAAACAAAAAAACCAACAAATAATAATGTTCAGTTATGCACTCAATACTTGGTTGGGAATCCTTTGGCAGAAATGACTGCTTCAATGCGGCGTGGCATGGAGGCAATCAGCCTGTGACACTGCTGAGATGTTATGGAGGCCCAGGATGCTTCAATAGCGGCCTTAAGCTCATCCAGAGTGTTGGGTCTTGCGTCTCTCAACTTTCTCTTCACAATATCCCACAGATTCTCTATGGGGTTCAGGTCAGGAGAGTTGGCAGGCCAATTGAGCACAGTAATACCATGGTCAGTAAACCATTTACCAGTGGTTTTGGCACTGTGAGCAGGTGCCAGGTCGTGCTGAAAAATGAAATCTTCATCTCCATAAAGCATTTCAGCCGATGGAAGCATGAAGTGCTCCAAAATCTCCTGATAGCTAGCTGCATTGACCCTGCCCTTGATGAAACACAGTGGACCAACACCAGCAGCTGACATGGCACCCCACACCATCACTGACTGTGGGTACTTGACACTGGACTTCAGGCATTTTGGCATTTCCTTCTCCCCAGTCTTCCTCCAGACTCTGGCACCTTGATTTCCGAATGACATGCAAAATTTGCTTTCATCAGAAAAAAGTACTTGGGACCACTTAGCAACAGTCCAGTGCTGCTTCTCTGTAGCCCAGGTCAGGCGCCTCTGCCGCTGTTTATGGTTCAAAAGTGGCTTTACCTGGGGAATGCGGCACCTGTAGCCCATTTCCTGCACACGCCTGTGCACGGTGGCTCTGGATGTTTCCACACCAGACTCAGTCCACTGCTTCCTCAGGTTCCCCAAGGTCTGGAATCGGTCCTTCTCCACAATCTTCCTCAGGGTCCGGTCTCCTCTTCTCGTTGTACAGCGTTTTCTGCCACATTGTTTCCTTCCAACAGACTTACCATTGAGGTGCCTTGATACAGCACTCTGGGAACAGCCTATTTGTTGAGAAATTTCTTTCTGGGTCTTACCCTCTTGCTTGAGGGTGTCAATGATGGCCTTCTTGACATCTGTCAGGTCGCTAGTCTTACCCATGATGGGGGTTTTGAGTAATGAACCAGGCAGGGAGTTTATAAAAGCCTCAGGTATCTTTTGCATGTGTTTAGAGTTAATTAGTTGATTCAGAAGATTAGGGTAATAGGTCGTTTAGAGAACCTTTTCTTGATATGCTAATTTATTGAGACAGGTTTTTTGGGTTATCAGGAGTTGTATGCCAAAATCATCAGTATTAAAACAATAAAAGACCTGACAAATTTCAGTTGGTGGATAATGAATCTATAATATATGAAAGTTTAATTGTAATCATTACATTATGGTAAATAATGAAATTTAACACTATATGCTAATTTTTTGAGAAGGACCTGTATATGTGTTTTTAATATATCCATGTCCTGCTTTTCACAACATTAACTAAATATATTTACTTTGCCTATTAAAAGGCAACCAGAATTAACTACTGAGTAAGATAAATGCTTTGTAGCAAATCTGTGGTAGTTAGTGTGGATAGAAAATGACTAAATAAGTAATCTGGGAGTCCTTCATGTAATTTTAAGCAAACTCTATGCAGGCCTTCATATGTCTTGCACTGAGGAGAGGCTTCTGTCAGGCCACTCTGCCATAAAGGCCCAACTGGTGGAGGGCTACAATGATAGTTGACTTTGTGGAACTTTCTCCCATCTCCCTACTGCATCTCTGGAGCTAAGCCACAGTGATCTTGGGGTTCTTCTTTACCTCTCTCACCAAGGCTCTTCTCCAACGATTGCTCAGTTTGGCTGGACGGCCAGGTCTAGGAAGACTTTTGGTGGTACCAAACTTCTTCCATTTAAGGATTATGGAGGTCACTGTGCTCTTAGGAACCTTGAGTACTGCAGAAATTCTTTTGTAACCTTGGCCAGATCTGTGCCTTGCCACAATTCTGTCTCTGAGCTCCTTGGCCAGTTCCTTTGACCTCATGATTCTCATTTGGTCTGACATGCACTGTGAGCTGTGAGATCTTATATAGATAGGTTTGTGCATTTCCAAATCAAGTCCTATCAGTTAAATTAAAAACAGCTGGACTCCAATAAAGGAGTAGAACCATTTCAAGGAGGATCATAAGGAAATGGACAGCATGTGACTTAAATATGACTTTTTAAGCAAAGTGTGAATACTTATGACCATGTGATATTTCAGTTATTCCTTTTATTAAATATGCAAAAACTTCTACAGTTCTGTTTTTTTCAGTCAAGATGGGGTGGAGAGTGTACATTAATGAGAAAAAAAATCAACTTGTGAATTTACCAAATGGCTGTAATGAAACAAAGAGTGAAACATTTAAAGGAGTCTGAATACTTTCCGTACCCACTGTATATGATAAAAATTACCCCAAAGTGTCACCATTCTAAAAACTGAACCCCTTAAAGTCTTCAAACCCACATTCAAAAAGTTTAATAACTCTTCAAATCCTTCACAGGGAACTAAAGCAATGTGGAAGGAAAAAAAATAACAATTTACTTTTTTTTCACAAAAATTTTAATTGATCCCTAAATTTTTTTATTTTTATAACAGTAACAGGAAAAAATGGACTCGAAAATTGGTTGTGCAGTTTCTCCTGAGTACGGCGATACACCGTATTTGGGTGAAAACTACTGTTTGGGCACACAGCAGGTCTCGGAATGGAAGGAGCACCGCTTGGCTTTTTGAATGCAAAATTACTGGAATTGAGCACGGGTGCTAGGTCACATTTGGAAAGGCCCTGATGTGCCTCAACAGTAGACTCCCCCACTAGTAACCCTATTTTGGAAACTAGACCCCTCATGGAATTAAGCTAGGGGTCTACTGAGCATTTTTAACGTACAGGTGATTCACAAAACTTTATAACATTTAGATGTAACAACAAAAAAATTTTAGTTTTTCCACTAAAACACTGATTTAGCACTAAATGTATAATTTACACTAGGGGCAATTGGAGAAACTGAACTCCACATTTAGTTATGCAATTTTTCCATAATGTGGCAGTACCCCATATGTGGTTGTACACTACTGTTTGAGCACACAGCAGGAATCGGATGGAAAGGAGAGCTACTTGGCTATTAGAATGCAGATTCAGTCTGAATAGATTGTAGGTTCCATTAGCCGAGCCCCTGAGGTACCAGAACAGCAGACCCCCTCCCCCCATGTGACCCCTTATTGGAAAATTAAATGTGTAGAGAATTCAGCTAGGGATGTAGTGAGTATTTTGAACCTATAAGTGCATCACAAAATTTAATAACATTGAGATGTGGAAAATATAACGTTTTAGTGGTAAAAAATGTAATTTTTGTATTTGCAGCAAATTTGTCAGGAACACAAGGTTTAATAGGTGAAACTGGACCCCATAATTTATTGCACAATTTTTCTCAAACACGACAATGCCCTATATGTTGTCAGAAATTATTGTTAGGCCACATGACAGGGTTCAGAAGGAAGGAGCGCTATTTGGCTTTTGCGGCACAGATTTTGCTAGAATAGTTTGCAGGTATCATTCGCTGAGCTCCAAAGGTGTCAGTACAGCAGAAAAACCTCAAAAGTGACCCCACTATAGAAACTTCACCACTCAATGAATTAATCTACAGCTGCAGTGACTATTTTGTAACATTCGCGTCAGGCTTTTTTTGGGAGAATTGCAAATATTCCAGTTTACTGCCGATACATTGTGTGCCATACAGTGTAGTACCCCCATATATTGTAGCTCTACCATACATTGTGCCCATCTTGTGCTTCTGGCGATATGCACCTCGTAGATTGTTAACTGTAATCTCCCTGCTACAATAATTTCAAACATGTGGCCACTTAGAAGGAGGAGGATTTTATTTGAGTGGGTGGGAGCCATGTCGCTTTTCCAGAGTCTTTGTTCTACAAGTAACATGGGAACCCCTTATAGTTCCAGAGACAGGTGATGGTCCTGAGTGAGGGATGGGCACCGTCTACCAATGCACAGTACCTACAGGCCTTTAAATTGACTCTAGCAAGATGCTCATTCTTGATGAAAAGAGTGACCTAGTAACTCCAAGAATCTGCCCCTATTTTTGGATGCCAATTTTCGGTAGTGCTGTTTTTGCTAAAGTGACAAATTTCCTGCTACTTTGACTCCCGCGATGTTGGCTCCTGACTGAGCCAACCAGCAAGGGGTTTATAGTGCGTCCTTGTCCTTTCAGGATTTTGAAGGATTGTTTCCGCGCTTGCTGACAGTTAATTAGACATACAGTGGGGGAAATAAGTATTTGATCCATTGCTGGTTTTGTAAATTTGCCCACTGACGAAGACAAGAACAGTCTATAATTTTAAGGGTAGGTTAATTTTAACATAGAGAGATAGAATATAAAAAATAAAATTCAGAAAATCACATTTTATAAATTATATAAATTTATTTGCATTTTGCAGTGAGAAATAACTATTTGATCCCTCTGGCAAACAAGACTTAATCCCTGGTGGCAAAACCCTTATCGGCAAGCACAGCAGTCAGACCTTTTTTTGTAGTTTTGATGAGGTTTGCGCACGTTGTGATAGTTCACAGGGAGGATATCTTTATCTTCTCCACCCCTCACACCAATTTGTCATGAACTGGGGTTGTTTGGTTGCCTCTGGTTCCTTTCTGAAGGGGATTTATCTATATGCCACTTCCCAGTTCCGGTTTGAAACTTGCAGCTCTCTGGCACCCCCTTACCCTCAGGTCAGATATGGTACTGCACCTAGGTTAGTTAGTCGCCAGAAAGGCTACCTTATTTTGTACTGGCTAATGGGCACACTGCAGTGAGAGCGATATAACTACTCCCACTCAGGCGGGAACAATAATTATCAATGCCATCCCTCGTGACAAAGCCTCCCAAATGCACAGGACAAATCAGCTGCCACCAGCTCCGATTAACAGGTCCAGAGCCAACCCAAATTAGTAGCGTAATTCACTTCAGAGGATGTGACATTACATTATAGAGCAAGGAGAGACAAAGCTAATAATTTTATATATTTTACTCCAAATAAAGGTAGGCAGTGTTTACAGAAGTATAAAACGATATTATAAAGACATGTATCGTATGTACAGTACAATTACAAATAAAATGGGATTAAAGTTGAAAAAACACTTACATTTTGTTCATATCATTTCATCTCATGGCTGACCGTGTGCTGTGGGGGAGGGGCACACATCTAGATACATCACACATCTATCTCGCAGCTAGACCCAGCACAAAGACACCTGAAGACTGATGTCTCAATCACTTATCTCCCAGCCTAAAACCAAGGCATTCCCCTGTGGTGACCTCACTCAGAGGCTGAATCCTCCCCTTTCTTAGAGTTATGACAAACCATTTCTATACATAACTCGCTGTATGAACCTCGTATACGACACAATGATCAGTATGTTCACCACGTCAGGGGTTTTTTTTTTTTTAGTATAATCATGACCCACTTATGGAGAAATCCGCTCCTTGAAACTCATTGGGTTTATCTCCTAGCGATTTCAGTGAGCTATAGATCTCTTGGTGGCCATCCAGAATATATAATCCTTATATCTCCAATCCTGATCGGTGCCAGTGTACATAACTTTAAAAGAACAAAAGAGTCCCATGCAGTTTCTGTACCAGTTTTGGCTGGTATTAGGTGGGAGGGGGAATGAGGAGTTTAGGGAGACTGGCTTTCGCAGCACAAAACCATAAATATTCCTGGCAGCTGGTCTCATATTACAAATATATAGCAGGGGGAGGGAGTTGCCTGCAGGCTAAGAGAGTGAAGAGATTTCTAGGCAGAGTGAAGAGTGAAGGTCGGAAAAGCCCCAGCGTGTATCTAAAAAGTCATGGACCTTTTAGGTATATACTCAAAACATGGCATGTTCATATTATTGTGACACACGTCAGGTGGAATTTTGGTCCACTCCTCTTTGCAGATCATCTCTAAATCATTAAGATTTTGAGGCTGTCGCTTGGCAACTCAGAGCTTTAACTCCCTCCATAAGTTTTCTATGGGATTAAGGTCTGGAGACTGGCTAGGCCACTCCATGACCGTAATGTGCTTATGTTTGGCTCAGACTGTGACTGAATGGACCAGAGCTTATTCCACTGAACGCCTACTCTCCTTTTTCCATGGTCATAATACTACTCTGACAAGACAAGGTGAGGGTAAAACAGAGTAGCAACACTTTATTCAACCACCAGACAATAACATGTAGAACAGTCCCAGCAAATACACAGGATAGTACAAAATTACAGTCTCAGCCTTCCACTAACTCGCCAGGATTAGAGCAGCTGCAACTTCGGGGCTTCCAGGGCTGACTACCCCCACCAGTGGCAACCTGCTTCCTGCTTTTGGAGGGCACCTACAGAGAAGACTAGCTTAGGAAGCTGACAGTCCATTGAATCACGTGGCCAGGTGACCAAATGGTCCCAACCTGGCTTCTTCGAACATCCCCATGGAGCCAGGTGACAAGATGATTCCAACTTGGCTTCTCCAAACATCTCCATTGGATCAGGTGATCAGATGGTCCCAACCTGGATTCTCCAAACATCTCAATGGGGGCCAGGTGACCCAATGGTCCCAATCTGGCTTTTCCGAATGTCTTCATGGGGGCCAGATGACTGCATGGTCACAACCTGGCTTCTCCGAATGTATCCATGGGTTCTGTAATAGTTAATGGAGCAGATCTGTATTCCGTGGTCCCTTAAGCTGGCATTCTGTAGAATCCCAATCTGTGTCCCTCTTGAAGGAGCCGTGGTGTTCTTGCTTTGGGTTTGTCAAGTCACACTGATACAGAGAGATATCCCTTTTATATAGTTCACAGTTGTCCTTCAAGCCATCATCCACAGGTCATGGGGAAAGAATGAGGAGATTAACTCACATTATTAGAGTATTTAATCAGTCTGCCTAGTTTGTACTTCTGTTTTGCAGGTCAACAAACTAGCTGGCCTGGTACAATGTGTAATCAAAAAAATTAGCAAACATCTATTTTTCAATGACCCTACGTCCCTGCCCCTCAAAGATAGCAGACAATAAGTTACAACAAACTTCAACTCAAGTGTCAACATTCCGACAAAAGCCTATGTTTTGAGCCTACTGAATTTATGTCTGGATGATTAAGACTAAATACCGTGTCATCACAGTGCTCTTCATAAAAAAAGTGGTAGAGATGTTTCATTGTTTATATATAAAAAACAGTAATATGGTGAGTATAGGTCACGTTACCTTTCTCTGTGGGGTTGTTTGAATCCAGATCATTGCTTCATTTTGCAAAATGTAAGCAAACAACAAGGTGAGTATATTATTTGCTATGTGACGTAAAACAGAGAAAGAACTGGCCTCCTATAATGTTACATCTGATCTAGTATTACATAGTGACATTAGCTTCAAAAAGAAATTCATAGACCGCACCTTGGAAGAACAGTAATCTCTGGAGCCTGCTCATTTATTTATTCAGATACATTCTACTGACTAAAGATAACATGTGATCTGTATGTACCAATGTACTCTAAAACCATTGTCTATAGAGGGAATATCTCATGTACACGCTTGACAAAAAATGAGAACACCCTCTTTGAATTGTTTGGTTTTATTTTATGCATCAGGACATTAAAAAAAACTGGTCCTTAGAAGGTCTTAAAAATAGGCTAATACAAATTCAGATAATCAACACACTGTACACACACCAAAAATTACACCATGTCTTTATATATATTTAACCTCTTAACAACTGCTGATACACCTTTTAACTGCGGTCATTAAGGGCATTATTCCTCAGCACCGCTTTTTACCGGTGCTGAGGAATAAGTGAATAGTATCACCACGTGGCCAAAATTCCCATGGGTGACAGCTGACCTCCTGCGGTATCAGCCCTGACCGGTTTTGCTACCTATCGGGGCCGATCAACCACTTAAAGACCACTGTCATTTGCGGCAGTGGTAGCTAAGTGGTTAAAAGGTGGTTAAAAAAACCTCTGGCAGGATCGACCCCCCATGATCCTAATCACAGATACCGATCATTGCCATGTTACCCTGAGGTCATCTAACGACCCCAGGGTACGTTGACCTGTGAGATCCAGCTATAAGCTAGGTCTCACAAGCACAGTCAGTGAGTCACTAACAGGTCTCTTGCACACGCGTACTGCAGTGTATGAGACCAACAATCAAAGTGAAAAATATTCAAAAACACAGCTTTTGTGATATAACAATGACAAACAAAAAACAGTACACATATTTGGTATCACCGCAACCGGAACAACACAATCTATAAAACTGTCATGCTATTTATGCCATAAAAAAAGCAAAGCAAAAATGTCGCTTTTTCGGCAAACTAACTCACAAAAAATTTAAACAAATTTATCTTTGTAAA
Source organism: Ranitomeya imitator (assembly GCF_032444005.1). NCBI lineage: Eukaryota > Metazoa > Chordata > Amphibia > Anura > Dendrobatidae > Ranitomeya > Ranitomeya imitator. Next base: position 525,885,239 of record NC_091286.1, read on the forward strand.
ATATTGTTTGTAGTCTGTAAAAGCAGGAAAGCACTACAAATCCCATATAAATCTGGAATTGCTGTCATCACACTGACCCAACAAACAAAAAAGTCTTATCATTTTTATGGTGAAAAGCTCAAAAATAAAAACAGTAAGTGAATTGCTGTTTTTTGTTCATGCTGCGTCTAAAAAATCTAATTAAAATGAGATCAAAAAATTGTTATGTGCCCCGAAATGTTACCAAAAACATCTCCAACTCATTGCAAAAAAAGTACACCCTCATACAGCTCTGTTCGCAAAAAAAAAGCTACAGCTCTCAGCATATGGCAATGAACAAAACATTTTTTTAAATAAAAAAAGCATTTTTACTGTGTGATAGCTGCAAAACATAAAAACCCAATATAAATCTGGTATCACTGTTATTGCACCAATCTGAAAAATAAAGCCACCTAATCACTTATACTGCATGGTGAACAGCGCAAAAATAAAAATAACAATGTTCTTGTACTGCTGTCTATTTGTTCATCCTGCCTCCCAAAAATCGGGACAAGACTTGGTTCACATTTATCCCCAAAAATGTGATTCAGACGAAACCCCCAATGCTACCACTCACTTATGGGGCACTTGGAGTCCCTTCGGACTCCGTCTGATCTCTGGTCCGTATCCCATAATTTTAGGCATCTTTTTAGCACACAAGTGTGAATGACTTCAGATCTGCGCATTCTTAAAAAGATGGATACCACTGAAGCAGATGCCAAATGGACTCCAAAGTGTCTCCTTCTGCCTCATTATACTGTATATAAATATTTTTCCAATAAATACATTTATTTATGTAAATAAAAAAATAAACAATAAAAGTACACATATTTGGTGTCCCCTCGTCCGAAACAACCCACTCTATAAAACTGTCCCACTAGTTAACCCCTTCAGTGAACACAGTAAAAAAAGGAAAGAAAAAATGAGGGAAAAAAATGCTTTATCATCCTACTGCCGAGCAAAAGTGCAATAAAACGTGATCAAAAAGATGAAATGTAAATAAAAATGGTACAGCTGAAAATGTCATCTTGTACCACAAACAACAAGCCACCAATCGGCTCCATCAGCAGAAAAATAAAAAAGTTATAGCTCTCAGAATAAAGCGATGCAAAAATAATTATTTTTCTATAAAATAGTTTCTTTAAAAGCACCAAAACATAGAAAACGATATAAATTGGGTATAATTGTAATTGTACTGTCCCAAAGAATAAAGCTGACTTACCAATGTTACCACACGCGGAACGGTCTAAGAAAAACAAACGAAAAGCATTTCCTGAATTGCTATTTTTTGTTAATTCTCTATCACAAAAATCAGAATAGAAAGCAATCAAAAAATGTCATGTGCCTGAAAATGATACCAGTAAAAACGTCAGCTCGTGACACAAAAATCAAGCCATAACATAACTCTGTCAGCTGAAATATGGAAAAATCATAGCTCTCAAAATATGGTGATGCTAAAACTAGTTTTCACAATAAAAAGCATATTTTAGTGTGTGACAGCAGCCAAACATAAAAACTCAACAAAACTGGTATCGCTGTAATCGCACCGACCCAAAGAATAAAGTTGCCTAATCACTTATACTGCACGAGGAATGGCGTAAAAAATAAATAAAACCAATTCTTCTTTTTTAATTCTGCCTCCCAAAGATCGCAGTAGGGCTCGGTGTACATTTATCCTGCGCTCTACGCTGAGGTACATCGGGGTTTCCGTGTAAATCTCTGAAATACGTGATTCAGACAGAACCCCCAAAGGAAGATTCCCTATAAAGAGGCAGATGGAGACACTGTGGATGCCATAGGACCTTGTGCACTTCTGAAAAGAAGGACAACGCTGAACAGAAGCCAGATGGAGTCTAAAGTAACTCTGCTGTCTCATTATAGTGAATGGATTCATCTAGCAAATAGATTAATGGCTGCACTCAAAATTAATCTGTGCTAAAGCAAGGAAATGTGCGATACATGAAATGGGAATAGCATAATGGCTTGTGAAATATATGAAAAAAACACATGAGATTCTTAGCACAAGATTTGGCTAAAAGTTGTGAGCCCATCCCCCAATTGTCAAGGTAATCTCAGAACGGATGGGTACCTGAGCTGACTGCCTAGTGTGAACACTTACCTATGGCTAATAACGTGGTAAAGCCTGCTTATATAGGAAGCTCAGAACCAACTGTGTTAGGATGTAATTAAAATCACAGCATTGCCATGCGCAAAAAACGCTGAAACACCCTGCCTACGGAGGAGCTACGGACCACTATTTTGGGGACTTTTCAGCGTATTACAGCCGTAATATACGGACCGTATTGTCTTACGCTGAGTGTGACTCCAGCCTTAGGCCGGCGTCACACACAGCGTAAAACAATACGGTCCGTATATTACGGCCGTAATACGCTGAAAAGTCCCGAAAAAAGTGGTCCGTAGCTCCTCCGTAGGCAGGGTGTGTCAGCGTTTTTTGCGCATGGCATCCTCCGTATGTAATCCGTATGGCATCCGTACTGCGTGGTTTTCTCGCAGGCTAGCAAAACCAACATACCGCTATAGAAGTGATCCATGTGTCCCAAAAAGAAAAGAAAATATATATATACTGTCTATATATATATATATATATATATATATATATATATATATATATATATGTCAGTAGACACATATATTAGAGAGAAAAGCCGGTAATTCAGTGCGGTGTACAGTAAAATCACACTGACAGCTTACAGTAGAATAGGTATATAGGTATATATATATATATATATGTCAGTGAGACACATATATGTATATATATTAATATTTATTCCAGCGCTAGACAGCTTGAAAGCCGGTAATTCAATTACCGGCTTTTTCCTTCTCCTTCCTAAAACCCGACATGATTTGAGACATGGTTTACATACAGTAAACCATGTCTTCTCTCCATTTTTTTTGCAGATTCCACACTACTAATGTCAGTAGTGTGTATCTGCAAAATTTGGCCGTTCTAGCTCTTAAAATAAAGGGTTAAATGGCGGAAAAAATTGGCGTGGGCTCCCGCGCAATTTTCTCCACCAGAGTAGTAAAGCCAGTGACTGAGGGCAGATATTAATAGCCTGGAGAGGGTCCACGGTTATTGGCCCCCCCCTGGCTAAAAATATCTGCCCCCAGCCACCCCAGAAAAGGCACATCTGGAAGATGCGCCTATTCTGGCACTTGGCCACTCTCTTCCCATTCCCGTGTAGCGGTGGGATATGGGGTAATGAAGGGTTAATGCCACCTTGCTATTGTAAGGTGACATTAAGCCTAATTAATAATGGAGAGGCGTCAATTATGACACCTATCCATTATTAATCCAATACTAGTAAAGGGTTAAATAAAACACAAACACATTTTTTAAAATTATTTTAATGAAATAAAAACAATGGTTGTTGCAGTATTTTATTCAACGCCCAATCCAGTCACTGAAGACCCTCGTTCTGTGAGTAAAAAAACATAATAAACCAACAATATACTTACCCTCCGCAGATCTGTAACGTCCAACGATGTAAATCCTTCTGAAGGGGTTAAAACATTTTGCAGCAAGGAGCTGTGCTAATGCAGGCTGCTCCTCACTGCAAAACCCCAGGGAATGAGGCTAAAAATAGATCAATGATCTATATTTAGCTTCATTTGCGGTGAGGCGCCCTCTGCTGGCTGTTCATAGATCGTGGGAAATTACCTAGAAAGCCAGGGAGCTTTCGTAATTAAAATCACAGCATGGTGATTGTTATATGACTTTTTTGGTTATGCACCAGTTCAGATTAGATTGCTGTTCAGTCAGTTTTTCTATATCTACTATGTACTATTTTTTCTGACTTGAACGCCCCGCCCTTCACCATGCTGTGATTTTAATTACATCCTAACACAGTTGGTTCTGAGCTTCCTATATAAGCAGGCTTTACCACGTTATTAGCCATAGGTAAGTGTTCACACTAGGCAGTCAGCTCAGGTACCCATCCGAATGGATTCATCTGTCACGTCACTCGGAGATTTAGATGGACCCCCGATGTAAGTGTTCAGCATAGAGCACTGGATATGGCCGGCGTCACACTAGAGAGTTTTACGGACGTAAGAGAGGCGCAAAAACAAAGCATTACACACGGACCAATGATTCTCTATTGGGCAGCTCCTATCTGCAGTATATTTCGCAGCCGTATTTTACTGCGATTGTCAGCTTATTGCGCAAAAAACATGCCAATGAAAGTCTGTGGGGCGAGAAAAATACGGATTGCACACAGACCACAAGTGTGACTTGAGAGAAATCCGCAGCAGTGTTCTATAGAAAAGCCGGCAATTCAGTGTGGTGTACAGTAAAATCACACTGACAGGTTAGACTAGAATAGATAAAATAAATGTCTACACATAGTATAGAGGTATATATATATATATATATATATATATATAGTCAGTGAGACACACATATATACAATATATATTTATATTTAATACAGAGATAGATAGCAGAAACGCCGGTAATTCAATTGCCGGCTCTTGCTATCTTCTTATGAAACCCGACAGGATATGAGACATGGTTTACATACAGTAAACCATTTCATATCCATTATGTTTTACATATTCCTTACTAATAATGTTAGAAGTGTCTGTGTGCAAAATTTGGGAGCTCTAGGTGTTAAAATAAAGGGTTAAATCACAGAAAAATGATGTGCCCCCTGCTGGCATAACCTCATATGAACACGAGCATGGGAAAATATTCTGAAAAATTCCCATGCTCGAGTTCATATTAGGTTATGCCAGCAGGGGGCGCAGCACCACAAGTCTAGGTAGCTACGTTCCCCTGCATTCCATTCATTCCCCAGTTTTTACAGCCAGGGGCAGCTGCATTAGCAGGCTCCTGGTTGTAAAATTATTTAACTCCTTCAGATGGATTTACATCGTGGGACACGACTGTACGGCGGAAAGGTATGGGATATTGTTGTTTGTTTTTTTTTTACTTTTTTACATAAGACAAGGGTTGCCAGTTGGATTGAGCGTATAATAAAGATATTACAACACCATGTGTATTTATTTCATTACAATAATTTATTCCAAATGTGTGTGTTTTTTTAACGCTTTATTACTATCGGATTAATAATGGAGAGGTGTCTTATTGACACCTCTCCATTATTAACCCGGCTTAATGTCACCTTACAAGTGGGAGTGGGAAGAGAGTGGCCAAGTGCCAGAATAGGTGTTTTTAGCTGGGGGGGGGGGGGGCAATAACCATGGTCCCTCTCTAGGCTATTAATATTTGCCCTCAGTCACTGGCTTTCCCACTCTGGTGGAGAAAATTGTGCAGGCGCCCACGCCAGTTTTTTCCGTGATTTGACCATTTATTTTAACACTTGGAGCTCCCAAATTTTGCACACAGACACTTCTAACATTATTAGTGAGGAATATGTAAAAAATAAGGGATATGAGATGGTTTACTGTATGTAAACCATGTCTCATATCCTGTTGGGTTTGATAAGGAGATAGCAAAAGCCGGCAATTGAATTACCAGCTTTTCTGCTATCTAGCTCTGTATGAAATATAAATATATATATATATATACAGTATATATATATATATATATATATATATATATATATATATATATGTGTCTCACTGACATACAGTGGGGCAAAAAAGTATTTAGTCAGTCAGCAATAGTGCAAGTTCCACCACTTAAAAAGATGAGAGGCGTCTGTAATTTACATCATAGGTAGACCTCAACTATGGGAGACAAACTGAGAAAAAAAAATCCAGAAAATCACATTGTCTGTTTTTTTAACATTTTATTTGCATATTATGGTGGAAAATAAGTATTTGGTCAGAAACAAAATTTCATCTCAATACTTTGTAATATATCCTTTGTTGGCAATGACAGAGGTCAAATGTTTTCTGTAAGTCTTCACAAGGTTGCCACACACTGTTGTTGGTATGTTGGCCCATTCCACCATGCAGATCTCCTATAGAGCAGTGATGTTTTTGGCTTTTCGCTTGGCAACACGGACTTTCAACTCCCTCCAAAGGTTTTCTATAGGGTTGAGATCTGGAGACTGGCTAGGCCACTCCAGGACCTTGAAATGCTTCTTACGAAGCCACTCCTTCGTTGCCCTGGCAGTGTGCTTTGGATCATTGTCATGTTGAAAGACCCAGCCATGTCTCATCTTCAATGCCCTTGCTGATGGAAGGAGGTTTGCACTCAAAATCTCACGATACATGGCCCCATTCATTCTTTCATGTACCCGGATCAGTCGTCCTGGCCCCTTTGCAGAGAAACAGCCCCAAAGCATGATGTTTCCACCACCATGCTTTACAGTAGGTATGGTGTTTGATGGATGCAACTCAGTATTCTTTTTCCTCCAAACACGACAAGTTGTGTTTCTACCAAACAGTTCCAGTTTGGTTTCATCAGACCATAGGACATTCTCCCAAAACTCCTCTGGATCATCCAAATGCTCTCTAGCAAACTTCAGACGGGCCCGGACATGTACTGGCTTAAGCAGTGGGACACGTCTGGCACTGCAAGATCTGAGTCCATGGTGGCGTAGCGTGTTACTTATGGTAGGCCTTGTTACATTGGTCCCAGCTCTCTGCAGTTCATTCACTAGGTCCCCCCGCGTGGTTCTGGGATTTTTGCTCACCGTTCTTGTGATCATTCTGACCCCACGGGGTGGGATTTTGCGTGGAGCCCCAGATCGAGGGAGATTATCAGTGGTCTTGTATGTCTTCCATTTTCTAATTATTGCTCCCACTGTTGATTTCTTCACTCCAAGCTGGTTGGCTATTGCAGATTCAGTCTTCCCAGCCTGGTGCAGGGCTACAATTTTGTTTCTGGTGTCCTTTGACAGCTCTTTGGTCTTCACCATAGTGGAGTTTGGAGTCAGACTGTTTGAGGGTGTGCACAGGTGTCTTTTTATACTGATAACAAGTTTAAACAGGTGCCATTACTACAGGTAATGAGTGGAGGAAAGAGGAGACTCTTAAAGAAGAAGTTACAGGTCTGTGAGAGCCAGAAATCTTGATTGTTTGTTTCTGACCAAATACTTATTTCCCACCATAATAAGCAAAAAAATGATAAAAAAACAGACAATGTGATTTTCTGGATTTTTTTTTCTCAGTTTGTCTCCCATAGTTGAGGTCTACCTATGATGTAAATTACAGACGCCTCTCATCTTTTTAAGTGGTGGAACTTGCACTATTGCTGACTGACTAAATACTTTTTTGCCCCACTGTATATATATATATGTATGTATATATATGTATGTATGTATATGTATATATATATACAGTGGGGCAAAAAAGTATTTAGTCAGTCAGCAATAGTGCAAGTTCCACCACTTAAAAAGATGAGAGGCGTCTGTAATTTACATCATAGGTAGACCTCAACTATGGGAGACAAACTGAGAAAAAAAAATCCAGAAAATCACATTGTCTGTTTGTTTAACATTTTATTTGCATATTATGGTGGAAAATAAGTATTTGGTCAGAAACAAACAATCAAGATTTCTGGCTCTCACAGACCTGTAACTTCTTCTTTAAGAGTCTCCTCTTTCCTCCACTCATTACCTGTAGTAATGGCACCTGTTTAAACTTGTTATCAGTATAAAAAGACACCTGTGCACACCCTCAAACAGTCTGACTCCAAACTCCACTATGGCGAAGACCAAAGAGCTGTCAAAGGACACCAGAAACAAAATTGTAGCCCTGCACCAGGCTGGGAAGACTGAATCTGCAATAGCCAACCAGCTTGGAGTGAAGAAATCAACAGTGGGAGCAATAATTCGAAAATGGAAGACATACAAGACCACTGATAATCTCCCTCGATCTGGGGCTCCACGCAAAATCCCACCCCGTGGGGTCAGAATGATCACAAGAACGGTGAGCAAAAATCCCAGAACCACGCGGGGGGACCTAGTGAATGAACTGCAGAGAGCTGGGACCAATGTAACAAGGCCTACCATAAGTAACACACTACGCCACCATGGACTCAGATCCTGCAGTGCCAGACGTGTCCCACTGCTTAAGCCAGTACATGTCCGGGCCCATCTGAAGTTTGCTAGAGAGCATTTTGATGATCCAGAGGAGTTTTGGGAGAATGTCCTATGGTCTGATGAAACCAAACTGGAACTGTTTGGTAGAAACACAACTTGTCGTGTTTGGAGGAAAAAGAATACTGAGTTGCATCCATCAAATACCATACCTACTGTAAAGCATGGTGGTGGAAACATCATGCTTTGGGGCTGTTTCTCTGCAAAGGGACCAGGACAACTGATCCGGGTACATGAAAGAATGAATGGGGCCATGTATCGTGAGATTTTGAGGGCAAACCTCCTTCCATCAGCAAGGGCATTGAAGATGAAACGTGGCTGGGTCTTTCAACACGACAATGATCCAAAGCACACCGCCAGGGCAACGAAGGAGTGGCTTCGTAAGAAGCATTTCACGGTCCTGGAGTGGCCTAGCCAGGCTCCAGATCTCAACCCTATAGAAAACCTTTGGAGGGAGTAGAAAGTCCGTGTTGCCAAGCGAAAAGCCAAAAACATCACTGCTCTAGAGGAGATCTGCATGGAGGAATGGGCCAACATGCCAACAACAGTGTGTGGCAACCTTGTGAAGACTTACAGAAAACGTTTGACCTCTGTCATTGCCAACAAAGGATATATTACAAAGTATTGAGATGAAATTTTGTTTCTGACCAAATACTTATTTTCCACCATAATATGCAAATAAAATTAAAAAAACAGACAATGTGATTTTCTGGATTTTTTTTTCTCAGTTTGTCTCCCATAGTTGAGGTCTACCTATGATGTAAATTACAGACACCTCTCACCTTTTTAAGTGGAGGAACTTGCACTATTGCTGACTGACTAAATACTTTTTTGCCCCACTGTATATATGTTTTCAAGAATATTTGAGCCCATGGATTCATTCTATGTAAGCTGGAGAGAAATTCTATTGCAAAATCTTGCCGTAGGGATGCCATACGGATGCCATACGGATGACACACAGATAATTTTATAAGAAAGAATTCCATCCTCACGTTGAATACGGAACACTGTTCAGGAAATTTTCTGTTCAGTAGAAATTGTGTGACAAATTTTGCTGCCATTTTTACCCATTTCCCAGTATGAAAATGTAAAACTTGGGGCTAACACACAATCTTGGTGGTAAAAATGTAAATGATTTTACCTTCACTGCCCAATGGTATAAAAGTCTGTGACACACCTGTGGTGTCAATATAATCACTGCACCCCTAGAGGAATTCATTGTGAGGTTTCGTTTGTAAAATGGGGTCATTTATAGGGGGTTCTGCTGTGTTGGCACATCAAGGGCTCTGCGAATGTAACATGGCACCCTCAAACAAATGAGGCAAAATCTGCACTATAATATGGCATTTCTTCCCTTCTGAACTTTGCACTGTGTCTCAAAAGAAGCTTTCAATCACATATGGTGTATTGGTCCAGTTTCTCCTGTTACCCTTATGAAAATTCAAAATTTGGAGCTAAAAAACATTTATCTGGAAAAAATGTGATTTTTTTTTTCATTTTCACGGCTCTACCTTATAAACTTCTGTGATGCACCTGTGGGTTCAATGTGCTCAATACACAACCGTGACAGTGCATTTTCCCACGGTCCATAGTTAACCGCTAGTCACTGAAGCTCCAGTCGCAGCATCTCCTTCACTAGTGGTTTTCAGCTGGCATGGTCACACCATCCAGGTTGAAAACTGCGTATATTCCCCAGATATGGATTACTGCGTGGGATACAATGACGGACAGTTATGGGTATATTGCTGGTTTGTTATTTTACTTTTATTACAGGAGATCGAGGGCTTTGCAGGAATTAGGTGTAGCTGTAAGTATGATTTAATTAAGATTAATAAAAAAGTCTGTGTTTCTTTCAAATAAAGGACTTTATTTTGGGTGTCTGTGTTTTCTTACAATGTGACTATGGGGTTAGTAATGAGGGCGACATATTGGGGTAAAATTGGTGACATCTACTGTTATTCCAGGGGCTGTAGAAAAAGGTTGAATTTGAGGGGAAAATGAAGTGTCATTATACCACAGTAGTGGGGGGGCCGCGATACTTGGTCCTGCCTCTGAAGCTTCAGCAGAGATGACTGACTATGCTACCATCGCACTGTGGGATCCTGCGGAGGAAGAGTCGTCATCACTGCCTGAAAACTACTCTACTTCAGAGGCAGTTTCCGTTTCACTGCAGGAGCAAAGCAGGCTGTACGCTTGCTCCGTGCTGAATGCTTTGCAGGATATTTATTTATTTGCCTGCCTAACGAAAAACTAACCCTAATCTAGCACTAGTATTTTTTTACTGTGCAACCCTAACCCTAATACGTGTAACACTAACCCTAATACGTCTAACCCTAATCCTAAACCTAACTGCAAAAAATTGTTAAAAAAATATACCGTATTTTCCGGCGTATAAGACGACTGGGCGTATAAGACGACCCCCCAACTTTTCCAGTTAAAATATAAAATCTTAAAAGTCGGGGGTCTTCTTATACGCCGTATGTCATCTTATACGGCCGGTGACTAATGTGCCTTTTTTTTGGGGGGGGGAGTGGTCCCGAGGGGGCGTCTCACAGGGAAGTGTGAGTATGCCCCATTACCTCATATTGTAGCTGCAGCGTCAGCGTGGGGTACTGGGGAGCGGCAGCGGCTGTTCCTCTTTATGCCGCGTGGGTGCTGTGGGGCGGCGGTTCCTCTTGGTACAGCGTCGGGGCTCTGTGCTGTGGGGCGGCAGCGGCGGCGTATCTTCAGGGAGAGTCAGTCGGGGCTCCTCCGGCATCTCCTGAAAGCCCGGAGGCGCCGGGAGCTCCATTGCTGCGATGCGGTGGCCTCCGGGAAAATGGCCGCTGGGGGCGGCGCAGGCTCAGATTCAGATCTCGTCCCGAGATCTCGGGAGACGAGATCTGAATCTGAGCCTGTGCCTCCCCCAGCGGCCATTTTCCCGGAGGCCACCGCATCGCAGCAATGGAGCTGCCGGCGCCTCCGGGCTTTCAGGAGATGCCGGAGGAGCCCCGACTGACTCTCCCTGAAGATACGCCGCCGCTGCCGCCCCACAGCACAGAGCCCCGACGCTGTACCAAGAGGAACCGCCGCCCCACAGCACCCACGTGGCACAAAGGAGCAGCCGCTGCCGCTCCTCAGCACCCCACGCTGACGCTGCAGCTACAATATGAGGTAATGGGGCATACTCACACTTCCCTGTGAGACGCCCCCTCCGTCATCGGGACCACTCCCCCCCCCCCACCATAGATACCCGGCGTATAAGACGACCCCCGACTTTTAAGAAGATTTTCAGGGGTTAAAAAGTCGTCTTATACGCCGGAAAATACGGTATATATATTTTTTTAGAATCCCCTGACAACGGGGATGTGGGGATTACAGAGAACGGGGGTGGGTAATTGGACGTTTTATGGGGTTTGCGGACGCAGAAATTATTTTTCATAATTCTGACAGGGAAGCGCTTGAACGTAGTGTATTTCTCTTCTCTCCAAGAACAATTTCAAAGAGAGAAGAGAGAGGCACAGCCCAAGTGCTGCCATATTTACTAAATATTGGGGAGTTTTGATCGTGATAGGGTCTATCACAGTAATCAAACCCAGCAGCCAATGAGAAGATTCTCATCGGTAGCCGGATGCAGGCAGGCAGATCTTTGTGGGCACATTGCGCATGCGCCCGCCATTTTCTTTCTGCCGGAGGAAGGAGGGGGACCAGGGGACAACTGATCCTGTATATAAGGTACCGTGGGGGGCTTGGGGGACCCTATTTCTCTCACTTCTGATGTGTGATCACATCACAGGAGAGAGAAATTAAATGGAAAACCGGTGCGCCTGCCATTGCCTTTGTGCCGGAGGAAGGAGGGTCCGGATACCGGGGGACTACTGATCCGGTACATAAGATACTGTGGGGGACTTGGGGGACCCTATTTCATATAAATATATATATTATATATATATATATATATATATATATATACATATATATATATATGTGGAAGACTTTTTTTTTTTTTTGCAGTCGTTGATATACCATTAATAATGGGATCGCAACACCGAGGTTGGTAAAAATCGACCCAAATCATGTTTTCTGGGGTCTCAGTTACCCCCGGAGAAATTCCGACGCTGGGGAGGCACTATACACTTAAACCTCAGCGCCGTTAAAAAGCGGTGCTGTGGTTTAAGTACCCTTAACTGCCGCCGTTAAAAGGGTATGTGCACACGCTGCGGATTCTCTGCGGATCCGCAGCGTTTTTTGCAGTGCAGAAATGCTGCAGATCTGCAATTGATTTACAGTACAATGTAAATCAATGAGAAAAAAAAATGCTGTGCACACTCTGCGGAAAATTCGCTGCAGAAACACTGCAGTTTAACCCCTTCCCGACCTGTGACACAGCGTATGCGTCATGAAAGTCGGTGTCAATCCGACCTGTGACGCATATGCTGTGTCACAGAATGATCGCGTCCCTGCAGATCGGGTGAAAGGGTTAACTCCAATTTCACCCGATCTGCAGGGACAGGAGGAGTGGTAGTACAGCCCAGGGGGGGTGGCTTCACCCCCCAGTGGCTACGATCGCTCTGATTGGCTGTTGAAAGTGAAACTGCCAATCAGAGCGATTTGTAATATTTCACCTATTAAAACTGGTGAAATATTACAATCCAGCCATGGCCGATGCTGCAACATCATTGGCCATGGCTGGAAACACTGGTCTGCACCCCCCCGCCACTGATCTCCCACCCCAGTCCTCCCATCAGTCCTGTACACAGCTCCGCTCCCCTCCGTCCTCCTGTCCGCTCCCCCTGTGCTCTTGTCCGCTCCCCCCGTGCTCCAATCCCACCCCGTGCTCCAATCCACCCCCCTGCACTCCGATCCACCCCACCGATGCTCCAATCCACCCCCCCGTGCTCCAATCCACTCCCCCATGCTCCGATCCACACCGTGCTCCGATCCACCCCCCGCGCTCTGATCCACCCCCCATGCTCCGATCCACCCCCCCCCCGTGCTCCCCCCCCCACCCTATCATACTTACCGAGCCTCCCGGGGACCGTCCGTCTTCTCCATGGGCGCCGCCATCTTCCAAAATAGCGGGCCGGCAGATTCGTTTCAAGTGCATTTTGATCACTGTAACATAGTAACATAGTAACATAGTTAGTAAGGCCGAAAAAAGACATTTGTCCATCCAGTTCAGCCTATATTCCATCATAATAAATCCCCAGATCTACGTCCTTCTACAGAACCTAATAATTGTATGATACAATATTGTTCTGCTCCAGGAAGACATCCAGGCCTCTCTTGAACCACTCGACTGAGTTCGCCATCACCACCTCCTCAGGCAAGCAATTCCAGATTCTCACTGCCCTAACAGTAAAGAATCCTCTTCTATGTTGGTGGAAAAACCTTCTCTCCTCCAGACGCAAAGAATGCCCCCTTGTGCCCGTCACCTTCCTTGGTATAAACAGATCCTCAGCGAGATATTTGTATTGTCCCCTTATATACTTATACATGGTTATTAGATCGCCCCTCAGTCGTCTTTTTTCTAGACTAAATAATCCTAATTTCGCTAATCTATCTGGGTATTGTAGTTCTCCCATCCCCTTTATTAATTTTGTTGCCCTCCTTTGTACTCTCTCTAGTTCCATTATATCCTTCATGAGCACCGGTGCCCAAAACTGGACACAGTACTCCATGTGCGGTCTAACTAGGGATTTGTACAGAGGCAGTATAATGCTCTCATCATGTGTATCCAGACCTCTTTTAATGCACCCCATGATCCTGTTTGCCTTGGCAGCTGCTGCCTGGCACTGGCTGCCCCAGGTAAGTTTATCATTAACTAGGATCCCCAAGTCCTTCTCCCTGTCAGATTTACCCAGTGGTTTCCCGTTCAGTGTGTAATGGTGATATTGATTCCTTCTTCCCATGTGTATAACCTTACATTTATCATTGTTAAACCTCATCTGCCGCCTTTCAGCCCAAGTTTATAATAATAATAATAATAATTCCAACTTATCCAGATCCATCTGTAGCAGAATACTATCTTCTCTTGTATTAACTGCTTTACATAGTTTTGTATCATCTGCAAATATCGATATTTTACTGTGTAAACCTTCTACCAGATCATTAATGAATATGTTGAAGAGAACAGGTCCCAATACTGACCCCTGCGGTACCCCACTGGTCACAGCGACCCAGTTAGAGACTATACCATTTATAACCACCCTCTGCTTTCTATCACTAAGCCAGTTACTAACCGATTTACACACATTTTCCCCCAGACCAAGCATTCTCATTTTGTGTACCAACCTCTTGTGCGGCACGGTATCAAACGCTTTGGAAAAATCGAGATATACCACGTCCAATGACTCACCGTGGTCCAGCCTATAGCATACCTCTTCATAAAAACTGATTAGATTGGTTTGACAGGAGCGATTTCTCATAAACCCATGCTGATATGGAGTTAAACAGTTATTCTCATTGAGATAATCCAGAATAACATCCCTCAGAAACCCTTCAAATATTTTACCAACAATAGAGGTTAGACTTACTGGCCTATAATTTCCAGGTTCACTTTTAGAGCCCTTTTTGAATATTGGCACCACATTTGCTATGCGCCAGTCCTGCGGAACAGATCCTGTCGCTATAGAGTCCCTAAAAATAAGAAATAATGGTTTATCTATTAGATTACTTAGTTCCCTTAGTACTCGTGGGTGTATGCCATCCGGACCCGGAGATTTATCTATTTTAATCTTATTTAGCCGATTTCGCACCTCTTCTTGGGTTAGATTGGTGACCCTTAATATAGGGTTTTCATTGTTTCTTGGGATTTCACCTAGCATTTCATTTTCCACCGTGAATACCGTGTAGAAGAAGGTGTTTAATATGTTAGCTTTTTCCTCGTCATCTACAACCATTCTTTCCTCACTATTTTTTAAGGGGCCTACATTTTCAGTTTTTATTCTTTTACTATTGATATAGTTGAAGAACAGTTTGGGATTAGTTTTACTCTCCTTAGCAATGTGCTTCTCTGTTTCCTTTTTGGCAGCTTTAATTAGTTTTTTAGATAAAGTATTTTTCTCCCTATAGTTTTTTAGAGCTTCAATGGTGCCATCCTGCTTTAGTAGTGCAAATGCTTTCTTTTTACTGTTAATTGCCTGTCTTACTTCTTTGTTTAGTCACATTGGGTTTTTCCTATTTCTAGTCCTTTTATTCCCACAAGGTATAAACCGCTTACACTGCCTATTTAGGATGTTCTTAAACATTTCCCATTTATTATCTGTATTCTTATTTCTGAGGATATTGTCCCAGTCTACCAGATTAAGGGCATCTCTAAGCTGGTCAAACTTTGCCTTCCTAAAGTTCAGTGTTTTTGTGACTCCCTGACAAGTCCCCCTAGTGAAAGACAGGTGAAACTGTACAATATTGTGGTCGCTATTTCCTAGATGCCCAACCACCTGCAGATTTGTTATTCTGTCAGGTCTATTAGATAGTATTAGGTCTAAAAGTGCTGCTCCTCTGGTTGGATTCTGCACCAATTGTGAAAGATAATTTTTCTTGGTTATTAGCAGAAACCTGTTGCCTTTATGGGTTTCACAGGTTTCACTTTCCCAGTTAATATCCGGGTAGTTAAAGTCCCCCATAACCAGGACCTCATTATGGGTTGCAGCTTCATCTATCTGCTTTAGAAGTAGACTTTCCATGGTTTCTGTTATATTTGGGGGTTTGTAACAGACCCCAATGAGAATTTTGTTACCATTTTTCCCTCCATGAATTTCGACCCATATGGACTCGACATCCTCATTTCCTTCGCTAATATCCTCCCTTAAAGTGGACTTTAGACAAGACTTTACATAGAGACAAACCCCTCCTCCTCTCCAATTTTTACGATCCTTTCTAAACAGACTGTAACCCTGTAAGTTAACTGCCCAGTCATAGCTTTCATCTAACCATGTCTCGGTTATTCCCACTATGTCAAAGTTACCTGTAGATATTTCTGCTTCTAGTTCTTCCATCTTGTTTGTCAGGCTTCTGGCGTTTGCGAGCATGCAGTTTAGAGGATTTTGTTTTGTTCCAATCTCCTCGCTGTGGATTGCTTTAGAAATGTTCTTACCTGTGATAAAAAATAAAAAAATACTAAATGACCCCACCCCCTTTGTCACCCCTATAGGTAGGGACAATAATAAAATAAATAATTTTTTTTTTCTTCCACTAAGGTTGGGGTAACTAGGGTTAAGGTTAGGGTTTGGGTTTCAGTATGTGCACACGTATTCTGGTCCTTTGCGGATTTTTCTGCAGCGGATTTGATAAATCCGCAGTGCTAAACCGCTGCGGATTTATCGCGGATTTACCGCGGTTTTTCTACGCATTTCACTGCGGTTTTACAACTGCAGTTTACTATTGGAGCAGTTGTAAAACCGCAGCGGAATCCGCAGAAAGAAGTGACATGCTGCAGAATGTAAACCGCTGCATTTCCGTGCAGTTTTTCTGCAGCATGTGTACAGCGATTTTTGTTTCCCATAGGTTTACATTGAACTGTAAACTCATGGGAAACTGCTGCGGATCTGCAGCGTTTTCCGCAGTGTGTGCACATACCTTTAGAATTAGGCTATGTGCACCCTGTGCAGATTTGGCTGCAGATCTGCAGCGGATTGGCCGCTGCGGATTCGCAGCAGTGTTCCATCAGGTTTACAGTACCAAGTAAACCTATGGAAAACCAAATCCGCTGTGCCCATGATGCGGAAAATACTGCGCGGAAACGCTGCGTTGTATTTTCCGCAGCATGTCAATTCTTTGTGCGGATTCCGCAGCTTTTTACACCTGCTCCTCAATAGGAATCCGCAGGTGAAATCCGCACAAAAAACACTGGAAATCCGCAGTAAATCCACAGGTAAAACGCAGTGCCTTTTACCCACGGATTTTTCAAAAATAGTGCTGAAAAATCTCACACGAATCCGCAACTATTGGGGTCAAATTTCTCCTGTTACTCTTGGGAAAATTAAAAAATTCTGGGCTAAAAAATTATTTTTGAGGAAAGAAAATGTATTTATTATTTTCACGGCTCTGCGTTATAAACTTCTGTGAAGCACTTTGGGGTTCAAAGTGCTCACCACACATCTAGATAAGTTCCTTTGGGGGGCTAGTTTCCAAAATGGGGTCACTTGTGGGGAGTTTCTACTGTTTAGGCACATCAGGGGCTCTGCAAACGCAACGTGACGCCCGCAGAGCATTCCATCAAAGTCTGCATTTCAAAACATCACTACTTCCCTTCCAAACCCCGACGTGTGCCCAAACAATGGTTTACCCCCACATATGGGGTATCAGCGTACTCAGGAGAAACTGGGCAACAACTTTTGGGGTCAAATTTCTCCTGTTACCCTTGGGAAAATAAAAAATTGCGGGCTAAAAAATCATTTTTGAGAAAAGAATTTTTTTTTTTTTTCATGGCTCTGCGTTATGACCTTCTGTGAAGCACTTGGGGGTTCAAAGTGCTCACCACACATCTAGATTCGTTTCTTTGGGGGTCTAGTTTCCAAAATGGGGTCATTTGAGGGGGATCTGCAATGTTTAGGCACACAGGGGCTCTTCAAACGCGACATGGTGTCCGCTAATGATTGGAGCTAATTTTCCATTTAAAAAGCCAAATGGCGTGCCTTCCCTTCCGAGCCCTTGCCGTGCGCCCAAACAGTGGTTTACCCCCACATATGAGGTATCAGCGTACTCAGGACAAACTGGACAACAACATTTGGGGTCCAATTTCTCCTATTACCCTTGGCAAAATAGGAAATTCCAGGCTAAAAAATAATTTTTGAGGAAAGAAAAATTATTTTTTATTTTCATGGCTCTGCGTTATAAACTTCTGTGAAGCACCTGGGGGTTTAAAGTGCTCAATATGCATCTAGATAAGGTCCTTGGGGGGTCTAGTTTCCAAAATGGGGTCACTTGTGGGGGAGCTCCAATGTTTAGGCACACAGGGGCTCTCCAAACGCGACATGGTGTCCGCTAACAATTGGAGCTAATTTTCCATTCAAAAAGTCAAATGGAGCGCCTTCCCTTCCCAGCCCTGCCGTGTGCCCAAACAGTGGTTTACCCCCACATATGAGGTATCGGCGTACTCGGGAGAAATTGGCCAACAAATTTTATGATCCATTTTATCCTGTTGCCCATGTGAAAATGAAAGAATTGAGGCTAAAAGAATTTTTTTGTGAAAAAAAGTACTTTTTCATTTTTACGGATCAATTTGTGAAGCACCTGAGGGTTTAAAGTGCTCACTATGCATCTAGATAAGTTCCTTGAGGCGTCTAGTTTCCAAAATGGGGTCACTTGTGGGGGAGCTCCAATTTTTAGGCACACGGGGGCTCTCCAAATGTGACATGGTGTCCGCTAAAGAGTGGAGCCAATTTTTCATTCAAAAAGTCAAATGGCGCTCCTTCCCTTCCAAGCCTTACCATGTGCCCAAACAATGGTTTACCCCCACATATGAGGTATCAGCGTACTCAGGACAAATTGGACAATAACTTTCGTGGTTCAGTTTCTCCTTTTACCATTGGGAAAATAAAAAAATAGTTGCTAAAAGATCATTTTTGTGACTAAAAAGTTAAATGTTCATTTTTTCCTTCCATGTTGCTTCTGCTGCTGTGAAGCACCTGAAGGGTTAATAAACTTCTTGAATGTGGTTTTGTGCACCTTGAGGGGTGCAGTTTTTAGAATGGTGTCACTTTTGGGTATTTTCAGCCATATAGACCCCTTAAACTGACTTCAAATGTGAGGTGGTCCCTAAAAAAATGGTTTTGTAAATTTCGTTGTAAAAATGAGAGATCGCTGGTCAAATTTTAACCCTTATAACTTCCTAGCAAAAAAAAATGTTGTTTCCAAAATTGTGCTGTTGTAAGTAGACATGTGGGAAATGTTATTTATTAACTATTTTGTGTCACAGAACTCTCTGGTTTAACAGAATAAAAATTAAAATTGTGAAAATTGCGAAATTTTCAAAATTTTCGCCAAATTTCCGTTTTTAGCACAAATAAACGCAGAATTTATTGACCTAAATTTACCACTAACATGAAGCCCAATATGTCACGAAAAAACAATTGCATGCGTTCGCCCGCGTTTGCTTACGCATGCGTCTTTTCACGATGTGCGGCTGGGCATGGCTAATGCACCATGTTGCATTTTTTGTGGCGGCAAATTTCCGCCGCCATACGCATGTGGACGCTAGCGGAAGTAGTGCATAAAAAAAACACATTACAGTCTATGGGAACGCATTGGTACGCAAGGACATGCATATGATTGCGCTTGCGTACGCATGCGTTTTCATAAGTAAACATGTCTAGGAACTGGTTTTAAGCCAACCCCCAATCAAAGCTTATAAAAGAAGGTGTGGGCAGTGGATGTCCAGTACTTTCAAGACTCTACAAGCATTGGAAGACTTTTTTGGAAGCATTGGAAGACTCTGACTATAATGTGAGTATACAAGCTATAGGTCTGCCTGTCTGTTTTCCTTCCTGCCGTCTGTAATCATTTGTCTCTCTGGCAGCATTCCTCATCATGTCCTCCAGTGGACAGGAGACTGAAGTCTGAAGTGGGTACATTTGCTACTGATTGGTAAGTATTCACTGTCACTATTACACATGTGGCACAATATTTATTTTTCTTTTTACAGAACCATTCCAGTGCAGATGAGCAGGAGCAGCAGGCTCAGGGCCAAGTTCCGGTGGCAAGTATTCTTGACTCTTTTTATTTATTCTTGACTGTTTTTGGTACTCTTCACTGTTTTTTTTTTTCTTTTTGCCTTTTTTTAAGTGTTTTATCTTTCCAACATTAATGTCTTTCTTTCATTTCTAGGTTCCACAATGGGAGGAGGAATTCCTTGACAACGACCTCCTCATCACATTGGTGCAGGAGCAAGTTGCGTTGTGTGACACCCGGGAGCAGCAGCACTCGGACGCTGTGGAAGGCCGGGATCAAACAACCATGTGTGATGCGATAAACTCTTGCGAGGTTCTCGCATGACATACGGTTGTGTGATCCCGCCCTAAAGTGCATTGTTTAAATAATGTTTTTATTTCCCTATTCACAGTGACCAAAGTCAAAACCCATTGGCGTGCAATGAAGGATCGCTTCCACAAGGACCTGAGACAGGAGATCCAAGTTTGCAGTGGTGCTGCAGCAAGGATCGGGAAATACAAATACCACCGGGTGCTAGATTTCCTGAGGCCTGTCCTTGCTCAAAGAACGTAAGTATTTTTGTGTTGTATTCCATTTTGTTGTATTCCCTAATCTGAATTTTTATATTCCACAGGAGGTGGCACTTTTACAATTGTTATTTTTTTGGTGTAATGTTTTACTTTTCTTTTCACAGAACCTGGTGCAGCACCCTCGAACCTGGATTGTCCTCTGGAGCACAGCCACCACCACTAGGCCGTGTCCAGATCCTGCACGGCTGTCCACTGCCACCACCAGGCCAGGTCCACATTCTGGACGCCCTGCTGACCACACCACTCCCGCCCTCCCAAGGAGTCACAAAAAAAGAAGGCAGCCACCTAAGATGGGCCAGAAAGCTAAAAAGAGTCGTTCCACCAGAACTGTCGTACTACCTCCACACTCACCTCCCAATGTGTCTATGTTGTACAGTTTTTCTCTCCCTTCCAATGTGTCTCTCCCGTCCCATGCTTCCACTCCTAATGTGTCTACTTCCATCCTCGACCTCCCAGACCCCACAAGTTTAGTTAGCCCTTCCCCTTGAACCCCGTTCATCGTCCACACGTAGCCAATCCCCTCAGCTGCACACTCCCCAGGTCCATACCATTTCCCCCTCATTGTTTCGGAAAAGTTAATTTTTTTGTTTGGTTGTTTAATTAAATTTGTGTTGTTTTTCCCCAATCACTGCTTGTTCTTTGTCTCTTTCGTCGCCAGCAACACACACCGTGCGCCGTCAACACATATGTCACTGTCTACACACACGTTTTTTTTGCCACCTCATAGCTCCATGACACACAATCTGCTGCCCCTCCTCTTTATTTGCTTTACACTGCAGCTTTGCTTCTTGTGTAATGGAGCTATGAGGTGGAAAAAACACAAAGAGGACTGAAAGTCCTCCAAAAATATATATTAATACAGCACAAAAGGTCAGCAATGCTCACCTGTCCAGGTGTCAGCATTAGTGCACTCAGGATGCTGTGTTTTCTGCATCCTGAGTGCACTAGTTCTGACAAATGGGCAGGTGAGTAAAGATATGAGGTGGATTAGTGCCATCATCTCTTCAGTCTGCATTAATGTATAAAACTATAGAAATGCAGACTGAAAGAACGATGGAGCTAATCCAAGGTCACCTACCATAGTACTGACCTCAGAGAGAAAAGGTGAAGTGTAAAGCATGGGTTACATAACCCAATTTGGTTATAATCCAATCCCTGTCTCATGCAATCTACATGATACAGTGAGTTGATTTTATAAAAACTGTAGTTGTGAACTGGTGATCACCTTATTAAACTTTAAAAAAAATATATTGTAATATAGAGGGCACTTGGAACAGGTGTTTAACTAGGGATGTTTTATTGTCAGCAAACATTAAAGTTACATTTTAATAATTACAGGTACATAACATTACATAACATTACAAGAACACTAAACCATTTCATGTTGCCAGGACACATGTCCATTCTCAGAAACAAAGTAGGATGCAAATGTATCCCTCATTTGGGCAACTTCAACTGTTTTCCTGAGATGGTGATGAGGTAATCTGGCAATGGGTTACTTACAGGTTCATCAAGTTCAACGTTGGGTCGTTCTTTAGCCATTATGTAGTTGCGCAGAACCATACACGCCTTGACCACGTCATCGACTGTCTCAATTTTCAGATTAATGGCTGTCCCTAAAATGCGCCTTTCGAGACAAGGATACCAAAGGCACACTCAAATGATCTTAGTGCCCTGGTCAGTCGGTAATAAAAATCCTTTTTGTAAGAAAGAGAGGGGGCACCACAGATACCAAGAGATCCAAGCAGGTCTATATGATATGTACCATTTCAAAAAAGAAGAGAAAGAAATAGACCAAAAATCAGGGATCACCGGAGGCACGGATCAAGTAAAAAGAGCAAATTTTATTCAAAAGTGTATAGACGAACACAGAAAGCCACATAGAGCACACATTAAAAACATTTAAAACATTGGTCATCCATGTGACCTATACATGGTACACTTAGGCCCAAAATGGAGCCATCCCCCTGTATGAGCCAACTCTCCAGTATCAACAGATGACAAATATAAAGAAAATCCTTACTATTACCGAGTGTGATGTCTATGTGAACAGCACCTTATTTTATAATACAAAGAAATACTGAAGATATTGATTAAAGAGAGCTAAATGGTAAGTACACATATAGTCATATAGCTAGCACATTCAGCATGTGTCACAATGACTTGTAAGGAGATCCACATTGCCTAGATGCACCATGTTATAATGAAAGCAATATCCATGGTGCAAACACATGAAAAAATGAGTCATCTAGACATGAACCCCAATTGCCATAGAAATAAATAAAGATACATATGGAGATGTAGATAGCCAGCCCAGCTGAGGGCACAATCAGGTTCAAAGACTAATATATCTATCAGCAGAGTAAGTACGATACTCAATGTGCCAAAGCTGCAAAGACTCCCATGCTGACGAAGCCACTGAGTGTGGCGACACGCGTCGGGTCAGAGTACCCCCTGTCTCCACTCCCCAGGTGGTCCCGTGTGTGTCCAGCAGCCCTTGGCTTTACTTTATATGCCGTGATTGAGCTTTGGTCATCTAGCCCCAGAGGCTTTGGTAACTGTGTGTATGTCTCTTCAGCATGGGAGTCTCTGCAGCTTTGGCACATTGAGTCTCGTACTTAGGCTGGGTTCCCATTGCGTTATGGGAACGCGCTTAACGGACAGCGTTGCACGGCGAAATTAACGCCGTGCAATGCGTCCGTTAGCGCGCCCATTCACGGCAATGGGAACACGCAGCACTAGCGCGTGCCAAGTTCGGCATGCGCTAGCGACGCGCTGGTGTCTCCTGGCGCGCCACGGACGCTGCTTGCAGCGTCCGAGGCGCGCCCGCGGTCCGTTCCCCGCTCTCGCAGATCGGGGATCTGCGAGAGCAGGGACGTTACCGCGACCCCAGGACGCGGCCCCATTAAAAACATTGCGTTAGCGCAACCCGCTAGCGCTAGCGCTAAACGGGTTGCACTAACGCAATGTGACCCTAGCCTTACTCTGCTAAAAGATATATTAGTCTTTGAACCTGATTGTGCCCTCAGCTGGGCTGGCTAGCTACATCTCCATATGTATCTTTATTTATTTCTATGGCAATTGGGGTTCATGTCTAGATGACTCATTTTTTCATGTGTTTGCACCATGGATATTGCCTTCATTATAACATGGTGCATCTAGGCAATGTGGATCTCCTTACAAGTCATTGTGACACATGCTGAATGTGCTAGCTATATGACTATATGTGTACTTACCATTTAGCTCTCTTTAATCAATATCTTCAGTATTTCTTTGTATGATAAAATAAGGTGCTGTTCACATAGACATCACTCTCGGTAATAGTAAGGATTTTCTTTATATTTGTCATCTGTTGATACTGGGGAGTTGGCTCATACAGGGGGATGGCTCCATTTTGGGCCTAAGTGTACCATGTATAGGTCACATGGATAACCAATGTTTTAAATGTTTTTAATGTGTGCTCTATGTGACTTTCTGTGTCCATCTATACACTTTTGAATAAAATTTGCTCTTTTTACTTGATCCGTGCCTCCGGTGATCCCCGATTTTTGGTCTATTTCTTTCTCTTCTTTTTTGAAAAAATCCTTTTTGTGTGTGTCAAGTCCCGACTGGAGTATGGTTTAAGGAGGTTTCCACACATCTGAAAGGCCTCATTCCCAACCACAACAAATGGCATTGGCGGGCCTTGAGTGTTGGGAAAAGGTTATGGCAGGGGGAAATTGAAATGATTGCCATACAACCGTTGGCCCAAGTCCGAGTTTTTAAATGTCTGGGAGTCATTAGCATGGCCAAATGATCCAATGTCCACGGCAACAAAACTACAGTTCGCAGCTGCAATTGCCATGAGCACTATGGAAAAATATTTTTTATAATAAAAGGACTCGGATCCATTTCCAGCCGGTTTGGTAATTCTAATATGTTTTCCATCCACTGCTCCCAAACAGTTGGGGAAATTACAAATTTGCCAGTATTTATCTGCATTTTCCTGCCAGATTTCCATGGTGGGTAGGGGGATAAATTCCTCACAAAGAACATTCCACAAAGCCCGGCAGGTGTCTGTGACATTCCCAGATACTGTAGTGTGGAAATTTCTATCCGGAACTGGAAATGGAGCGATGATAGGCTGTCTCCGGTTGCCAGGAATCTGCCGAACAGAGAAAGAAAAAAACATTCAGAACAATAATATTTATGACAGGGGTTTTGCAAAACAGAGAAAGAGAAAAAAAAAAAGAAAAAGGACATGTGTCAAGGAAATTCTCCTTGAAAAATGTTTTCCCATCAAAGACGTGTGCATAAAAAACGCAAACGCATGCAAAAACGCATGTAAACACATGCAAGCGTTGCGTTTTTTCCGTCATGCGTTTTTGCATGCATTTGCGGTTGTGAACCTAGCCTTATATGAGCAGTACTTGATACAATATACTGGAATCACTATATACAGACAGAGGCGGAATTTTATTCATTTATCAATCTACTAATGTCACATTTACATGTAGCTTAAAAGTGGGGCCCTGGACTTGGTTACTGGTGGGCCCTTGGCACCTCAGTCTGACACTGGCTGCATACATACCGTATGGCCGATCCGTGAGCCCTGCTGAAGCATGAACTCCTCTATTAGCCAATAATGCAATAGTTTATTAACCTTTGGAAGTACTGCTGTGATAATATACCTAATAAACTTCAAGGTCTGTTTAATAATTTACAATTTCTAGCAGTGGCTATTTCTTAGGTAATACCTAATTTGGTCAGTCGTACTGTGCTCTTTGTTAGAACAGATATTGGAGTGCCTTATATATTGACTGCAGTCTCACAATAGCAGTGTCAGATCTCTTAGGACTCACATAGGTCAGAGGTCACAGAGATAATAGAAATGGATCACAGATTTAAGACATATATTTAGAATTGAGGGTCCTCAGTGGTTGATACCTTTTAATGGCTAACTGAAAAGATGGTAACAAATTGCGAGCTTTCCAGACTACACAGGTCTTTTCATCAGGCAAAGACTAAAACAAATTCTGAAAAATCACATATTTATGCACAACATAGTATAGTTATTATTATTTTTTTTTCTATACTATGTTGTGCATAAATATGTGATTCTTCAGAATTTGTTTTAGTCTTTGCCTGATGAAGAGACATATGTAGTCTCGAAAGCTTGCAATTTGATACCATCTTTTCAGTTAGCCATTAAAAGGTATCAACCACTGAGGACTCTGAATTGTAAATATTTTTCTTTCTACTGGCTAACACGGTACCAAGATATATTTCTTTCCTAGATTTAAGACATCTAATTTTCTCTTGCCTTCTGTTCAGTTACTCATGTTTCCAAGCACTATGATAATACAGGAGTTGTGATTATAAAAATCTTCTAAATTATTCACGTCAAATTCAGATGGTGTTTTTTGCTTAATAAATACAGTGTATCGTACATTTATATATTTTCAATGATTGGGATCTTATATGACAATGCCAACAAGCACCAAACCAATAATTAGTGTGTGAACTGAAGATTGTGTATGATGGTGGCACATAAGGTCCATGATTGAGTAAGTGATGGGCGTAAGTATAAGTTGTGCAAAGATTGTCCAAGAGCCCATAGGGGCCCATAATGGCCCTTTGCTCCACAGAAAAAGAAAAGTACACAATGTTGTGTGCAATACTTAGTCAACATTGCATTGTTTCTGAGTAAAATAAGTATAAGGAAACCCAGGCCACTGGTGAGCCGGACAGACCAGACAAGGACGCAAAGCATAAGCCAAACCATTGAATTCATTCATCCAGATCTTCCTCATAAGAGGGGATTCATTTTACTTTGGGGGTTTCATAGGTAAGTAACACATTGTGGAGCAGTTGATGTGCAGTAATCATAATTATGCAGGTATTGGTAAGGAGTAGAGATGGAATAATCGATTACAGGACTCAGGTCCAGCAGCGAAGGTCAGTAATCTCTGATTCCTAGGTGGGAGCCTTGTGAATAGGGTCTTACTTTCCGACATACCATGTTCTTTTGATGGCATGGCATGACATCATCATTGTGGCGTGATGCACAGCGGACATGGAGCCAGCTAATAAAAAGGAGAACCCGGAACGTCGGGAGTTAAGTGGTACTTTGCAGTCCTCCCGTCCACCAGTCACAGATTACTGACCTGGCTGCTGGACCTGAGTCCTACAAATCAATTCTCCCCACTCTAGTCAAGAATAGAGACATATTTAGACAGAATCCAAGGCAGAATCAGGGACACAACATGGATTAAATTGGTGAGTTTATCATATTTACTAATTTTAGAAGAATTGCTTCCTCTAGGCTGGTTTTAAATGACCTTGGACAATCCCTTTAAAGGTACAGTATGTCTGATCTCACAACCTGTTGAGTAGTATATTGTGGCCAGAGGTATGACACGGTTGGGGCTGATAAAGCATGTGCCCCATCTGTTGGGTAACTTTTAACTTTATATGGTACAATACCTTCAGCTGAATATGGTATGATTTTTTTCAATTTTCTTTATTTATTTTTTAGAACAGCAGTGACGTTCTGTCAATGTATTAATAAGGTTGTATTTGCCATGGTGTTAGATTCTCATCCATCAGATTCACGTTGTTACCTGACAGGCAGTAGTCTATAATTTGTATGCTGACTTGCTTTCATTAAAAAAAAACGATGTACACCTGCTTATTGACTGCTCAGGTCTATTAATACGGGGGATAACAAATTATATTCACTAATAACTCTATAAGAATTGAAAGCCAGTTAAACCAGAGCCTAAAAGGTACAGAACGTTTACAGTAAATGTTCTTTAAATCCAAATAAGTGCAATGAACAAACAATACCAGATAAGAAAAGGTTGAAGTCCCATGTAGCTGCGCCGTATAAAGGTAGCTGAATCTGTCAGCAGAATTTCACTTCCCAAACTATTTATATGCACAAGTTGCTCTTCCAAAGACAAATCCAGCAATACCGTTACACATCCAGTTTGTTCCTCCGTTACTAATAAATACACGTTTAAATTGATATGCAAATGAGGCTGAAGGACTATGGTAGATCTGAATCCTCTGTCACTTCGGCTCTACCTCCTGCTTTACTGACGGTTCCTTTGTCTGAAGTAATGTAGCATAGAGGCTATCAGTCAAACGGAAGGAAGTGGCGCTGGGCGAGAAAACGAGCTGGAGTGACAGAGGCTTCAGATTTACAGTCTCTTTTGCATATCAATTCAAACGCTGATTGGCAGGTTTGGCAAACAGTCTAATGTGTTTGGGGACTCCCTGTTCTCACCTGAAAAAGATGTCGGGGAAGATAAGGATCCAGCATGCTTGATTTCAGATTGCCGATCTTTTTGTTCTGTAAGTGACAAGCTGCCACCATAGATGTCTGGCTGTAGTTCTCGCGAAGAATACAGAAGTGCTTGTCTCAGTGAGCGCTTCTGTGTATGGGATGGTCATGTTAGATAACTGCAGGATGAAAGATTGGCCAAACCATCATGTAACCATAACTATCTACAGTGTGAGTGGGGGCGTTAAAGGTTTTGTGTGTTCATGTTATCAGCCAAAGCCACTACAACGATTTATTAAGGAAAATATTGGGAATTTTGT
Organism: Ranitomeya imitator; assembly: GCF_032444005.1. NCBI lineage: Eukaryota > Metazoa > Chordata > Amphibia > Anura > Dendrobatidae > Ranitomeya > Ranitomeya imitator. The sequence continues at coordinate 525,913,101 of NC_091286.1, forward strand.
GAGCTAATTTTCCATTTTAAGATGTACAGTTCATGACAACGGGTATCCGTGACTCCTGTGAGCTCCAATGTAAAACCATTTACCTTACCTTATAACACCCCGGGATAACGGCCACCTCCCCCTTCCAACGACATAGGAATACCCCCTATTAAACACACGACAAATAAGTTGGATTAATTGGCCACAGCAGCCGTTTATTAACATTTAACATACAACAATTTAAATAACAGTAAAACCCCGGAAGTGGATGATCCTCAAAGCCCGAAACCAGTATTAACATTTTCCAGCCAACCGTCCCACCTATTTTGGCCTTATAACCGCCTTACCCCCAGCCGCTAAGCACCAGCTCGGAGGCAAACTCCAAACGCCAGGCCAAAACCGCACACCAGTTTGTGGGTCCCCTAATAATCCCCTCCACGGGATTATCTATACCCCTTTTACCATTACAAATCACCCCGGGGAGTCCAGGACCTATTGAGATCCCCCCTCACCAATCCGCCATTTTCCACTTCCACCAACTTCGAGGACCACCACCCCAGCCATGCTGCCGCGACATACGATCTTCCATATCTACATATACATAAATACATTCATCATGTTAAGCATCCTGGCTCTAACCTCCTACTAACAACAGTTAATTCTACCCTTAAACCTTAACTACAAAAAGGGAGGGTGGATGGGAGCTTCTCTTCTGTGGCTGGTGAGTACCCAAATGGTTGCCCCCTCCACGTGGCCACCCCCTTTTATACAGCCCCCCCCCCTGAACCCTCCTTCCTTTTCAAATTCAAAAAACTCCATCCCTCCCCTTATCTCCTGTTAACCCTATAACCCCCCAGCTTCCTATGAGCTCCCTTTTGTCCCACGTCACCCTGTCATGGCGGCCTCCCCCAAGGGCCAGGGGCCCAGTACGGCCTTTCTCACACGTTTACACATGAGATGAATGACTTTCCATATGTTAAAGGGGTTGTCTGACCTTAGGAAACAAGTCTGTAGTTCCTCTATTTGACTGTAGACTTGTGACTTCTCACATTGTGCCCTCTGCGCACTGTGAAGATTCTCTGGTGCTGAGAGCGGCAGTCGTGACCGTAAGCATGCGATTTGTATACTTCCAGCCACATACTGACTAGACTGTGTCCTGCCTTGCTCAACACACTTACATTGAGCTATGCTGTACCTAACTAGTTGGCATATGACCAATGTTTGCAAATCGTATACTTACAGTCCTGCATCCACCTCTCCCAGTATCAGCACCGAAGTGTCTTTACAGTGTGAAATGCATGTGATCATGGTATGAGGATTTACATGTCTGCAGTTACATAAGTGACTGCAGACTTGTAGCATAAGGCTAGACAATCCCTTTAATATCTGTATATGCAGTTGGAGCTCCTGTCAGGGCCTAGGGGTAATCGGTACCGGGTCTGGTGGTCATTAAAGGGGAAGTCATGGTGGCAGAGACCCGATCCGTGGCCCTGGGCATCCAAATTAAAGGGAAGGTCTTTAAAGGGGTTACAGAAATAAGATTATTTGTGACGCCACCTGTGGTACTTGGTCAGGGGTGACCGACGCTGCTTAAAGGGGTCCTCTGGGGAGTGATGTGAGAGAAAACACCGTGTGCACAGCTATACTGTGGTGCTTAGACTAGGTTCCCAGACCTTCAATACAAATAGAAAGAAGTCTAGCACTCAACTTAAGCGGCGAAATATTTGATTTATTTGTAGCACTCGAAACATTTCAGTCCATAAGGACTTTCATCAGTCACGTGCCGTTAGAAGCCCGTAGGGCTGGGTTCAGAAAGAGCAGGGATGCACAGAATGTGCAAAAAGCACCGCCACAGCTTGCATTATAGAGAATGGAGATAAAATAGAGCTTAGTTAGAGTGCTGTAATGGTGGGGCAATGGCCGCACATCAGGATGTAGCACCCACAAGCTGAAAGCGCTGGTGTTCGGGGTGAGGGGCACTGCCTCCAGACACGGTATCCACCGCTAGTTTTCAAGTTTGCATGTTCTAGCGCTGCAGTGTGGTGCCTTGTTTACTTAACTATATACGAGTTGGCGACTCTAGGTTCAGCACCTGTTCACACTTAGTCTATGTTTGGATGTGCAGGTCAGGTTTTTGAAATGTATTCTTTAGCCTTCTGATCGTGCACTCCGCCTCCTAGCTTCAGGTGTTTTAATTACAGCAGGTCCAATACCCCTCCACAGAGAGAGAGAATTTTAGTCTAAGAAGAGGTTTCACATGTACCCGTTCAGATGGAGACGTTTATTCTCAGCGAGGTAAGGCAAGTTTAGGACCTGGTATAAGAGACATGCCGTAAAGGGGCTACCAGGTACACATAAAATTGGCCATTTTTATGCGCTAAACGCTCTCATTTTTCATATTTCTAGTGCAGTAATGCAGTTCAAATTTCGTGTTTTCAAGTTTGCATGTTCTAGCGCTGCAGTGTGCTGCCTTGTTTACTTAACTTTATACGAGTTGGCGACTCTAGGTTCAGCACCTGTTCACACTTAGTCTATGTTTGGATGTGCAGGTCAGGTTTTTGAAATGTATTCTTTAGCCTTCTGATCGTGCACTCCGCCTCCTAGCTTCAGGTGTTTTAATTACAGCAGGTCCAATACCCCTCCACAGAGAGAGAGAATTTTAGTCTAAGAAGAGGTTTCACATGTACCCGTTCAGATGGAGACGTTTATTCTCAGCGAGGTAAGGCAAGTTTAGGACCTGGTATAAGAGAGATGCCGTAAAGGGGCTACCAGGTACACATAAAATTGGCCATTTTTATGCGCTAAACACTCTGATTTTTCATATTTCTAGTGCAGTAATGCAGTTCAAATTTCGTGTTTTCAAGTTTGCATGTTCTAGCGCTGCAGTGTGCTGCCTTGTTTACTTAACTATATACGAGTTGGCGACTCTAGGTTCAGCACCTGTTCACACTTAGTCTATGTTTGGATGTGCAGGTCAGGTTTTTGAAATGTACACAGAAGTATAACGTCTGTCACCACGCCGTCCACCGCTGTCCCCGACGCGCGTTTCGGTTAAGAAACCTGCCTTTCCAGGCATGGCATCACCCTCCCCGAAAGGAAGGCAGTACCACTGTGGTACCCGAACTCCTGGGGTGCCACACATCCAATTCCAGGTTGTATCTTGGGAACAAGAATATAGAGACCCTTCAGAGTCAATTCTAGACAATACTACATCACAAAATATAACTCAAGTGCGGATTCAAAAAGTACAAATTTACGCAGCTGCAAGAAGACGTTACACATGTCTATATGTGTCGAGAGATTACTTCAGCATCTCCATTCCACAGGTCATTGATAGGAGACTATTTAATTATTGAGATAGCCACCAATTATTCATCCCAGTGAATAATTGAACCATTTCCTTTCACTATCAGGTGTCCTGACCTTCTGCTAAAACCCTTTCATGTGTATTGCACCTCTTTTTGTTTTTCACATGGAAATCTTTTGTCCTTTGATATTGGTGTCAAGGGTTTTCTTGCTAACAAAATTTTTTATTGTACTGAAAAATGCTACGAATAATATTAGTGTATTACTTATTTTAATTTGATCAGCAGGTTAGGGCACACAATTAATGAGATTATTATGATTTAATTAGGCAATTAGGATTTTTGCTCGTGCTAAGGCTTACGAGGCTACTTTCCGATAACAATATCACAGGAGAAGTTTAGTGTCCTTATTACAGGCTTCCACAATTGTAAAGCACAGGACTTACTGAGTTCAGCACCAGATTCATGTACAAACACAATTTAAAAGATTTTGCAAGCACTGACGTCTCTCATGTGCACCGATGTCTATTATATGTTGGCGTTAAACATCCAAATAGGAAAAAGCACTGACAGGCACCCATTGCTTTTCAGTTAAGAATACATTGGGAAGTAGAGTTAATAATAATAATAATAATTTTATTTATATAGCGCCAACATATTCCGCAGCGCTTTACAAATTATAAAGGGGATTTGTACAGACAATGGACATTACAGGATAACAAAAATCAGTTCAAAATATATACCAAGAGGAATGAGGGCCCTGCTCACAAAGAGCGGTCAGAGAGATAGGAGAACCAGGAGAGAACGGTGTCCTGGAGGCCGATGGAGTGGAGCATAGTGAGGAGGAGCTGATCATCCACAGTGTTGAATGCTGTGGAGAGATCCAAGAGAATTAGCATGGAGTAGTGACCATTAGATTTAGCTGTTAGTAGATCATTAGAGACTTTAGTGAGGGCAGTTCCAGTAGAGTTTTCAGTAGAGTTTAAAGAGCGGAAACCAGATTGAAGAGAGTTATCTGAGAGATAGCGGATGAGATGGGAGTGGACCAGGTATTAGAGGAGTTTAGAGATGAAGGGAAGATTAGAGACCTGTCTATAATTAGCGGCACAGTTTTGATCGAGGGATGGTTTTTTAAGTAATGGATGCATGATGGCATGCTTAAATGAGGAGGGAAAAATACCGGAAGAGAGAGAGAGGTTGATTATTTTTGTTAGGTGACAGCAGGGGAAAAGGATTGGAGGAGATGTGATGGAATGGGGTCAATGATGCAAGTGGTCGGGCTAGAAGATGCAAGGAGCCTGATTACTTCTTCTTCTGTAACTGGATCAAAGTCAGAGAGTGAGCTAGATGCCGTGGGGAGGGGAGGACAGTGCATGGTATGAAGGGATTGGGAGATAATTTCCTGTCGGATGTGGTCAATATTTTCTTTGAAGTAATTGGGCAGATTGTCAGCGCGGAGATCCATGGTTGGGACCTGCACTCTTGGGTTGAGTAGGGAATGGAAAGTGTAAAAGAGACGTTTAGGGTTATTGGACAGTTAGGTGATGAGGGTGTTAAAATAGGTTTGTTTGGAGAGGTGAAGGGCAAAATTGTATGTTTTAAGCATGAACTTATAATGGATGAAATCTTCGGGTAGATTAGATTTTCTCCACAGACGTTCTGCGCACCTGGAGCACCGCTGCCGGAAACGTGTTTGCAGCATGTGCCACGGTTGTCGCTGTCTGTGCCGAGCTGAAGGAGGTGCAATTTCATCCAGGGCACGTTGCAGTGTTTCACTATAGTGCTTCAGTGCAGAATCAGGACATGAGATGAAGGAGATAGGGGCCAATGAGGACTGCAAGTTCTTCATAAGTTTCTGGGTCTTAATAGCCTGTATGTTTCTATACGTGGGGAAAGTGGGGGTGACCTGAGCAGGATGGCCGTTCTTGATAGAGAATGAAAGAAGGTAGTGGTCAGAAAGCGGGAGAGGGGAGTTTGAGAAATCGTCCACTGAGCAAATCCAGGAGAAGACCAAGTCGAGGGAGTTTCCGTCTTCATGCGTTGGAGAGTTAGTATGCTGTGAGAAGCCGAAAGAGGAGGTTAGAGATAAAATGTGAGAAGCAGATGGGGAAAGGGGAAGAGCAATGGGGATGTTGAAATCACCCATGATGAGGGTGGGGATCTCACAGGAGAAAATGTCAAAGCCATGTGGCAAAGTGATCCAGGAACTGATGAGAGGGGCCAGGAGGACGATACACCACCGCCACTCGCATGGAGAAGGGGATATAGAGTCTGACAGCATGGACTTCAAAGGAAGGGAAGACAAGTGAGAGTACTTGGGAGATAACTTGGAAGGTACATTTGGTTGATAGGAGCAGACCAACTCCTCCACCTGCTCTGTTGTCTGATCTTGGGGTATGAGAAAAGTGTAGTCCACCATATGAAAGAGCAGCAACAGCAGTGGTGTCTGACTGCTGGATCCAGGTTTCAGTAAGAGCCAGGAGGTTAAGAGAATTAGAAAGGAAGAAGTCATGGATGAAAGGGAGTTTATTGCACACAGAGCGAGAATTCCAAAGGGCACAATTGAAAGAGGCAGAAGGCATGCATGGAATATTAATAAGGTTAGAGGGGTTTCTGAGTGTAGAAGTTGGGAGGTTAGACTTGCTATAACATGGGGGGCCGGGGTTGGGAGAGATGTCACCTGCGCCTAGGAGAAGGAGGATAGAGTGAGCAGATGATTAAGTGATTTGTGAGAGCGTCTCTTGTGTTGGATGGTGGGAATAAAACAAAATAGAGCTTTTTGGCAATGCAAAACAACAGTTTGTTTACAGATGTCAAAATGAAGCTTATAAGGAAAAAACACCCTGCTTGCAGTTAAGCATCGCGCAGGATCCATAATGCTGTGGGGTTGCTTTGCTGTGTCTGGCACTGGAGGCCTTAACCGTGTCACAGGAATCATTAAATCAGAGAATTATCAAGAGATTTTAGAGCAAACCAGTGTAAGAAAACTTGGTTTGAGTCGAAGATCATGGGTCATCCAGCAAGACAATGACCCAAAGCACACGTTCAAAAGTACACAGGAATGGCTGAAAAAGAAAAAATGGTCTTTTAAAACGGCCAGCAATGAGTCCTGACCTCAATCCCATTGAACATCTTTGGGGTGATCTGAAATCTGCCATTGGGAAAAAGCACCCTGCAAACATTCAATAGCTTGAACAAACCGCAAAGGAAGAGTGGAAGAAAATACCAGCTGAGAAGTGCAAGAAGCTTATAGATGACTGCAATAAACATTTGGAGACTGTCATCAATGCCAAAGATTAGGCAACCAAGTATTACTCAGGGGTGCCTTTATTGCTGCAAATGCTGATTATTTTATTTCTTCTTTGAAATTGCAACATGTTAGTTGAAAAACAATGTTTTATTGTTGTATTACTTTGGATTACTAATTAAAAAATCCTGAGGCTATAACTTTGGGACATTTCCATTTATTTCTGAAGACATTGTACAGTCTATGAAAGGAATGAAAGGGTGCCAAAAATGGTGAGCAACACTGTACCTTTCAAAGGCTAATCATGCCACAGACCTCTGCTTCAACATCTCCCTCTGAGTCTATACAGACCCACCTTAGGACACGAGCATATCATTAACTAAAAGCTGAAAATAAAGATTAAAGAACAACCACAAGACGGATTTCATCAACCAAGGTATCATTGTAATCAGTATATTGGCGCCGACCTGACACTGTGTGTAGGTTAATATGCACAATCCTGCTGACAGGTTCACTTTAAGTAGCTCAGATTTGCTCCATTTAGTTTAAACATGTACCATGTTCCATTTGAGACTATTACTAATTTAACAATATTATATAAGTTTTGTGTACTTAGGTGAAATTAAAAGAAGCACTCTCACTAACTTTTTTTATTAGTGTATTAATATACTCACCTACTGCTGCTCTCTCCTGTGTCCAGCATCGTTCTTCTCTGCTTCTCTGTGGCGTCACTACTCTGCAGAGTGCAGCGTGACCCAGAAGTCGATTTTACAATGAAAGCCTATGGAGCATGATAACGAGGCTCTATATGCTTTCATTGAAAAATCGACTTCCGGCTTATGTGTAGCGCATAGAATGTTCCTGTTAGTTGTTCATAAGCAGAGAACAGTGCAGGACACTGGAGAGTGAGCTGGTAGGTGAGTATATTAATGCACTCACAGTATATTACATGCATGTACACACACATTTAATGAATAAAAAAGATAGTGGGATTGGTTCTTTAAGGCCTCCATACACATCAGATTAAAATAACCCGAACACTCAGACTTCAAGTAATGTTATTAAAAGGGTTGTATGGGCTTAGGCTACAAGTCTGCAGTCACTAAATGGGACTCATTTAGACCTCAGTGCAAGCGGTCATGTGACTGCAAGTATGCGAATTGCAGAGATTTCTGGCGACATTCCGACTAGACATGTCCTGCCTCGCTTAATGCACCTGGATTGAGTGAGGCTGCGCACATCGAGTCACGAGCTTGCTGGTCCTGGAAATGTAGAATACTCACAGCATGCAGTGCAAATGATGTGAGAATTTACAAGTCTGCAGTCACATACTGTAGAGTGACTGCAGACTTGTTGCCTAAAGTCGAGCAATCCTTTTACGTTCATATTGGGTATAATGCCCCTGGCCTGCCAGTTCTTTCTACTGATATGTCAGCAGGTGACCAGATGCAATGCAAAGATGAGCATGAGGCAGAAACAGACAAGAAACTAGTTATTGCTTCCAATATGGCGTCATCTTGCAGAACTTGAGAAGCAGTTTAACAATAGAAAATAACACAAACACAAGTGGATAATACAATGCAGAACGTACAATAAGTCTTAAAGTTCAATTTTAAAAACAGAGAAGTTTCTTAAAGGATTATACTGATGTCTTTCTGACAAGGGTGGTGTATCCGTTGCTGGAAGAGCTGCAAAGCTAGCTCCACTTAAGAAAATGGCACTACTAGGGGTCACTAGGTTTTCCCACTAGGCCGCAAGTGTTCCTAACAAAGTCTATCAAGGAATGCTGAACCTCCATTGCCTCAGCTGAACCTCACCCCTTCTGTTGTCCTTTCCCAGACCGACCCCAGTTCTGTACTAGGTGCCAGAGGTGACAGCTTGACTGAATCGTGTCTCCCTTCTATCACAACAGACGCTTTCCCCTGGTCAAAGTCTCCTTTTGGATCCTCTGTGCTTGACCAACAAAGAATGTCTCCTATGCCTGAGCAAAAAAGGGCTAGGCTCCAGCTCTCGGCTGGTGTCATCTGGACTCTGGAACTTGACCGGTGTAAAGTGGGGATTCTGTTGTGAATTCTGTTGTCGTACTCCAGGCAGGTTGAGCCTTCGGACTGTCCTGGTGTGGATGCGGTGGTGGACAGGTTGCAGCAGATTTGGACTCATGTGGTGGACAATTTGACATTGTCCCAGGAGAAGGCTCAACGTTTCGCTAACCGCCGGCGTTGTGTTGGTCCCCGACTTCGTGTTGGGGATTTGGTTTGGTTGTCATCTCGTCACGTTCCTATGAAGGTTTCCTCTCCTAAGTTTAAGCCTCGTTTCATTGGGCCATACAAGATTTCTGAAGTTCTTAATCCTGTGTCATTTCGTTTGGACCTTCCAGCTTCTTTTGCCATCCATAATGTGTTCCATAGGTCGTTGTTGCGGAGATACGTGGCACCTATGGTTCCCTCCGTTGATCCTCCTGCCCCGGTGTTGGTCGAGGGGGAGTTGGAGTATGTGGTGGAGAAGATTTTGGATTCTCGTGTTTCGAGACGGAAACTCCAGTACCTGGTCAAGTGGAAGGGCTATGGTCAGGAAGATAATTCCTGGGTTTTTGCCTCTGATGTTCATGCTGCCGATCTGGTTCGTGCCTTTCATTTGGCTCCTCCTGATCGTCCTGGGGGCTCTGGTGAGGGTTCGGTGACCCCTCCTCAAGGGGGGGGGTACTGTTGTGAATTCTGTTGTCGTACTCCCTCCTGTGGTCGTGAATGGTACTTCGGCGAGTTCTGTCTTTGGGCTCCCTCTGGTGGCTATGAGTGAAGCTGCTGCTTCTGAGGTTCCTTACACAGGTGACGTGGTTTATCCTTTGGTTGGCTGCTCTATTTAACTCCTCTCAGATCGTTACTCCATGCCAGCTGTCAATGTTTTTGCATTCGTTCAGTTCGCTCCTGGATCTCTCTGGTGACCTGCCTTCTCCTGCAGAAGCTAAGTTCATTATAGTCTTATTTTGTTCTCTGTTGTCTTGTCCAGCTGGTTTTCATGATTTTGTCTTGCTAGCTGGAAGCTCTGGGATGCAGAGTGGTCCCTTCGCACCGTGAGTCGGTGCGGAGGTCTTTTTTGCACACTCTGCGTGGTCTTTTGTAGGTTTTTGTGCTGATCGCAAAGTTACCTTTCCTATCCTCTGTCTATTTAGAAAGTCTGGCCTCCCTTTTGCTGAAACCTGTTTCATTTCTGTGTTTGTGATTTTCATCTTTACTCACAGTCAATATATGTGGGGGGCTTCCTTTACCTTTGGGGAATTTCTCTGAGGCAAGGTAGGCTTTATTTTCTATCTCTAGGGCTAGATAGTTCTTAGGCTGTGACGAGGCGCCTAGGTCTGGTCAGGAGCGCTCCATGGCTATTTCTAGAGTGTGTGATAGGATTAGGGCTTGCGGTCAGCAGAGCTCCCACATCTCAGAGCTCGTCCTGTATGAGGTTTAACTATCAGGTCATTCTGGGTGCTCCTAACCACCAGGTCATAACAGGATTCGGACCTTGACTGGCACAGTCTGGGCTCTTGCTTTTGACTGGTAGAGATCTGGTCCTCAGGTCTTGATCGGCATAGTCTGGTCTTAGGATCTCACTTGGCGACTTCTGGGCCTCTGTCTGACAGCGGCCATCACCCAGCTGTCACACGTTTTCCACTGATGCCTGTCACTGACTTTAGAGCTGTCCCGGATCCATGTCTGCACCTATCTCTTGGTGCCAAATTCCCCTGCGGTTTGGCATGCAGGACCTTTATATCAAGGAACTTCTTCATGCAAGGCACCAGACGGGTGCCGCATTGGAACTTGTCCCCCTGCAACTCTTCCTGTGCCAGTTGGTTCCGCAAGGTCCTATCTAGCCAGGATGTGGCAGCCATCTCACACTAATAATGCATCACACAGTGACTTTTCAGTAGTAACGTCGTCTCCTCTTACAGATGCCCAATACATGATTCAAGGTAGAAAACCAAAGACAAGCACAGAAACTGTCTCTCTCTCTCAAGCTGTCAATGTTCCATTGGGTTTGCCAGTATAATTTTTTATCAGATGTGTACAGATGTATCATATCCTAACCTTTCTTCTGAGATAATTGGTCTAAGTATGACCCACTTGGAAAATAATTTACTTTTGTGTTAATCATGATGCCAAATAAAGTAATTAAAAAAAATCTTTTTTTCCTTTTTTTCCCAAAACTATTTATTTCATGTCACTTGCCTCAATATATCTTGAACCAAAAGGAAAGGTAAAGAAGGTCAGTCAAGAATATCGAGCTATAGATTACGATGTCACATTCATCTAATATCTATGGCATTTGGAGCTGAGAATCTTCTGGAGAGCAGTTATCTAAAAATGTCATCAGCCACATCAAAAATCAATTTGCTTTCTCAGCAAGAAATAGTCGATACAGACCATCTGAATTCATTATGGCTATTATTATTGACATTTAGTGTTGAGAGATACCTTCCGATATCCAGAAGTATCGGTATCGGATTGGATCGGCCGATATCCAAAAAATATCGGATATCGCCGATACCGAAACCTGATACCAATGCAAGTCAATGGGACACAAATATCGGAATGTAAACAAGCCCTATTTGTCCTTCTACATCCCGTTCCAGAGGGGGGAAGAGTGTGGGCGGTGCGTGGGCGGACACTGTGCGTGTCTGTGTGTGCAGGCGTGGTCTGTGCGGGCCTGCCGGGGATCTGTACGGGCCTCTCAGGGGTCTGTGCGTGCCTGCTGGGGGTCTGTGCAGGCCTGCCGGGGGTCTGTGCGAACCTGCCGGGGCTCTGTTCAGCGTGCCGGGGCTCTGTGCGGTCTGTGCGAACCTGCCGGGGCTCTGTTCAGCGTGCCGGGGCTCTTACCTGTTCACACAGGTAATATACAGATGATCAGGTTTTTAAATACATCAGATAGGGATTGCATACATTAGTTAGGACTGCTCTGATATGGGTATACCGTGAAGTTTGGTAGAGCAGCTTAGTATACATTTTTTGCAAAAAACGTATCAACCAAATACCCTGTTTTTTACAACTTTTACTAGCACTTGCGGATTACTGCAATTTTTTTCAAACTGAGTGTTTTTGGTTTTACTATTCTCTTTTGTGTCTTCAGGTTTCTTGGTGGTGTGTGAACATGTTCCTACAGACTTGTTCACTGTGCAAGTAGCCCATGTGTTTCTGTTTCCATAATTGTTCTCTTGTGTCTACAAGACTGGGGAGTTATCCACCACCACTCCTCTTGGGCTATCTGCACAAAAGCTGTTCTACTCTGTATGCACACATGGATTTTTCCTCTCTGAACCCTGTTCACACAGGTAATATACAGATGATCAGGTTTTTAAATACATCAGATAGGGATTGCATACATTAGTTAGGACTGCTCTGATATGGGTATACTGTGAAGTTTGGTAGAGCAGCTTAGTATACATTTTTTGCAAAAAACGTATCAACCAAATACCCTGTTTTTTACAACTTTTACTAGCACTTGCGGATTACTGCAATTTTTTTCAAACTGAGTGTTTTTGGTTTTACTATTCTCTTTTGTGTCTTCAGGTTTCTTGGTGGTGTGTGAACATGTTCCTACAGACTTGTTCACTGTGCAAGTAGCCCATGTGTTTCTGTTTCCATAATTGTTCTCTTGTGTCTACAAGACTGGGGAGTTATCCACCACCACTCCTCTTGGGCTATCTGCACAAAAGCTGTTATACTCTGTATGCACACATGGATTTTTCCTCTCTGAACCCTGTTCACACAGGTAATATACAGATGATCAGATTTTTAAATACATCAGATAGGGATTGCATACATTAGTTAGGACTGCTCTGATATGGGTATACCGTGAAGTTTGGTAGAGCAGCTTAGTATACATTTTTTGCAAAAAACGTATCAACTAAATACCCTGTTTTTTACAACTTTTACTAGCACTTGCGGATTACTGCAATTTTTTTCAAACTGAGTGTTTTTGGTTTTACTATTCTCTTTTGTGTCTTCAGGTTCCTTGGTGGTGTGTGAACATGTTCCTACAGACTTGTTCACTGTGCAAGTAGCCCATGTGTTTCTGTTTCCATAATTTTTCTCTTGTGTCTACAAGACTGGGGAGTTATCCACCACCACTCCTCTTGGGCTATCTGCACAAAAGCTGTTCTACTCTGTATGCACACATGGATTTTTCCTCTCTGAACCCTGTTCACACAGGTAATATACAGATGATCAGGTTTTTAAATACATCAGATAGGGATTGCATACATTAGTTAGGACTGCTCTGATATGGGTATACCGTGAAGTTTGGTAGAGCAGCTTAGTATACATTTTTTGCAAAAAACGTATCAACCAAATACCCTGTTTTTTACAACTTTTACTAGCACTTGCGGATTACTGCAATTTTTTTCAAACTGAGTGTTTTTGGTTTTACTATTCTCTTTTGTGTCTTCAGGTTTCTTGGTGGTGTGTGAACATGTTCCTACAGACTTGTTCACTGTGCAAGTAGCCCATGTGTTTCTGTTTCCATAATTTTTCTCTTGTGTCTACAAGACTGGGGAGTTATCCACCACCACTCCTCTTGGGCTATCTGCACAAAAGCTGTTCTACTCTGTATGCACACATGGATTTTTCCTCTCTGAACCCTGTTCACACAGGTAATATACAGATGATCAGGTTTTTAAATACATCAGATAGGGATTGCATACATTAGTTAGGACTGCTCTGATATGGGTATACCGTGAAGTTTGGTAGAGCAGCTTAGTATACATTTTTTGCAAAAAACGTATCAACCAAATACCCTGTTTTTTACAACTTTTACTAGCACTTGCGGATTACTGCAATTTTTTTCAAACTGAGTGTTTTTGGTTTTACTATTCTCTTTTGTGTCTTTAAAAATGTCATCAGCCACATCAAAAATCAATTTGCTTTCTCAGCAAGAAATAGTCGATACAGACCATCTGAATTCATTATGGCTATTATTATTGACATTTAGTGTTGAGAGATACCTTCCGATATCCAGAAGTATCGGTATCGGATTGGATCGGCCGATATCCAAAAAATATCGGATATCGCCGATACCGAAACCTGATACCAATGCAAGTCAATGGGACACAAATATCGGAATGTAAACAAGCCCTATTTGTCCTTCTACATCCTGTTCCGGAGGGGGGAAGAGTGTGGGCGGTGCGTGGGCGGACACTGTGCGTGTCTGTGTGTGCAGGCGTGGTCTGTGCGGGCCTGCCGGGGATCTGTACGGGCCTCTCAGGGGTCTGTGCGTGCCTGCTGGGGGTCTGTGCAGGCCTGCCGGGGGTCTGTGCGAACCTGCCGGGGCTCTGTTCAGCGTGCCGGGGCTCTGTGCGGCGTGCCAGGGCTCTGTGCGTGTGTGCCGGGGCTCTGTGCAGCGTGCGGGGCTCTGTGCAGCGTGCCGGGGCTCTGTGCGTGTATGCCGGACCTCTGTGCGGCGTGCCAGGACTCTGTGCGGCGTGCCAGGGCTCTGTGCGGTGTGCCAGGGCTCTGTACGGGCTGCCGGGGCTCTGTGTGGTGTGCCGGGGCTTTGTGCGGTGTGGCGGGGCTCTGTGCGTGTGTGCAGGCATCGTCCGATGGGACTACAGTGACAATGGCTCCTGCAGTGCATCACTGAGAGGTTACCTTAGGACAAAGTCTCACTTTATGGCAATTGCGCTTTGGATAAATTGGTATTCATTTCAAATCACTTTGGACTAGTAATTTACACTGTGCATATTTTATATTTCATTCATTTGCATGATAGAAAATCTAAATTATGCACAATTGTCAATGGTGAGCTGAAATTTAAATTATGAGACCCTGTAGGACTATTCTACTGTGAACCCTGCCATAAATAACTAAAATTCAAATGTAAATGCAGGATTTCTTGAACCAGAGAAGTATAACGATTAAATTATAAGTGTTTTCCCAATGACTACACCAGGGCTGGAAGCCATTGGCTCTAAAATCTCCTCTTTAACCCCTTAATGTCCAAAGGTATACCCATTTTTACATTTCCATACCATATCATATCCTGGAAAATGGGGGGAAAATTCTACATGTGGTGAAATTGCAAAAAAAAGTGCAATTCCACAATTGTCTTTTTTTTTTTTTTTACCATGTTCACTATATACTAAAACTGACCTGCCATTATGATTACCCAGGTCATTACACATTTGTAGACACCAAACATGTCTAGGTTCTTTTTTATTTAAGCTGTGAAAAAAAACAACAAAGTTTGTAAATAAAAAAAGCGCCTTTTCCAAGACCTGTAGCATGTCCATTTTTCAGGATCTGGGTCTTACTAATGGGTTATTTCTTGCACACCGAGCTGATGTTTTTATTGATACCATTTTGGGATAGATGTTTTGATCGCTTGTTATTGCATTTCATTGCAATGTTGCAGTGACCAAAAAAACGTAATTCTGGCGTTTTAATTATTTTTCTCGTTATGACATTTACTGATCGGATGAATCCTTTTCATATCTTGTTAGAGCGGGCATTTCTGAATACGATGATACCAATTATGTGGTTTTTTTATTGTTTTATTTTGGATGGGGCAAAATGGGGGAGGTGATTCCAACTTTTGTATTTTATTAATTTTTTTATATTTTTAAAAACTTTTTTTTACTTGCTTGAATAGTCTCCAGAAGCTGCAATCATCTGATCGCTTATGTTACACATAGCAGAGCTGCAACCATCCTATGTTTAACAAAAATGCTCATCTGCTATGAGCGCCACATGGAGGCCAGCACTCATAGCAGTTCGGGAATGAAAACCACAGGGGTCTCCGGCAGTCCCCAGATTGTCATGCCAACCCATTGGCGCCCCACAATCATGTGACAAAGGTGCCGATGAGCGAAACTAAGACGCACATCCGGTTAGAGCTAGTTAAATGCCGCTGTCAGAGATTGACAGCGGCATTTAACTAGTTAACAGCCGTGGGTGGATCGCAATACCACCCGCAGCGGTTAAGAGCACATGAGGTAGATGCAGAACAGGTGTAGGAAGAGGTGGATAATCATTACCTGGCTGTGGTAACAGACTTAGCGCCCAGCCATAGAGGCTTCAAAACTAAACACTCTAAACACTCATGCAGTGGGCCATGAAAGAAATATATCATCCCTATCCATGCTGGCCACTCGAAATATCTGCGGCACAGTGCACTTTCAATCTCGGTGCCAGGTTGAGATAGCAGCCCATATTCTTCTGCACCTGAAATCACAAAGTGGGCATCCTTTTTTGTGAGAAATAATGAAGGCTTGATAACTTCCACTATGGCTGAGCTCCATCATCTCTTGAAAGGCAGTGGAGTCCACTAAGTAGTATGGCAGAAAGTGTGTGACAAACAACCTGACAAGGTGGGAGTTGAATTGGCACAACATTTGATGACTGGGATCATAAGCTTTTTTCCTTGCCACAAAATTTGCGCTATGAAAGAGGAGGATAATTTGGAAGAGTACAACAAGCAGTAGTTGAGGATGATGATGATGATGATGACACCAACCGCGTACCACTTGAGGATATTGTCTGACTTGAGAAAGATGAGCGAGTGTTACAGGGTATAAAGACTAGATTCCTTGATAGGGCGTTGATCCAGGGAACTAGTCTGATTGCCGTATGTGGAGTCGGGAAGGAATTTTTTTCCCCAAGGTGGAGCTTACTCTTTGCCACATGGGTTTTTTTTGCCTTCCTCTGGATCAACATGTTAGGGCATGTTAGGTTAGGCTATGGGTTGAACTAGATGGACTTATAGTCTTCCTTCAACCTTAATAACTATGTAACTATGAGAGAAGAAAGGATTGGACAGATTGAGCTTTGCTCATATTGCTGTCAATATCAGATGGTAAATTATTAGCTAAATACATGTACAAATTTTTCTTTTTTTATCTTTAAAGCAACATATGGGGTCCACTATATGGGGCCCATTCGGTTTGGAGCAATATATGGGGCCCATTGTATACTGGAACATTATGGAGGCCCATCATATACTGTATGGAGCATTATATTGGGCCCATTATATATGGAACAATATATATTTGGCCCATCATATACTGGTGCATTATATGGAGCCAATTCTGTATGGAGCATTATATGGGGCCCATCATATGCTGTATGGAATTTTATTTGGGGCCCATTATGTAGCATTATATGGGGCCCATCATATATTGTATGCAGCATTCCCTTGGCGGGATTTCAACCCAGGACCCCAGTGCTGCAAGGGCAACATGGCGGCTTAGTGAATAGCACTGCAGCCTTGCAGCACTTGGGTCCTGTTTACCTATTTAGTTACCTATTCATTGTGTGTATACATGTGGTCAATCCTGAGGATGAAGTAATTTTGTACTTCAAAATGTGTCGATTAAACCACCACCTTTTCACTTATTATACCGAAGTATACATCCCAAGTTCATCTAGCAGCTTTTGAAACCATTCACAAATATCCCTTTATTTGATGTCTAATGGTCACTGACTGACCCGTGGATACCTAAGGTAATACCTTATTGTGTATATCGGATAAGACCCTGGGCAGCACGGCAGCTTAGTGGTTAGCACTGCAGTGCTGGAGTCCTGGGTCCAAATCCCACCAAGGACAACATCTGCTAGGAGTTTGTATGTTCTCTCCGTGTTTGCATGGGTTTCCTCCGGTTTCCTCCCACATTCCAAAAACATACTGATAGGGAATTTAGATTGTGAGCCCCATCGGGGACAGCGATGATAATGTCTGTAAAGTGCTTCGGAATATATTAGCGCTATATAAAAATAAAGGTTATTATTATTATATAGGGCAGATTATGTATGGAGCATTATATGGGGCTCACTATACTGTTTGGAGCATTATATGGGGCCCATAATACTGTATGTGCAATATATGGCGCTCATTTTACTTTATGGTGCAATATATGTGGCTCATTATACTGTATGGAGCATTATATGTGGTCAATTATTCTGTATGGAGCACTACGTGGTACCCATAATACTGTATGGAGGAATATATGGGGCTCATTAGTCTGTATGGAGCACTATCACTTCAGTGTTCTTATGGTACTTTGTGTTTGCTAACTGTGTAAGAAGGCTACTGGATGATTAGAATACACTTCAAAACCATTGTGCAAGTATGTTAGCCAGCTAAAAACAGTTTGGCTGATTAGAGAACCTATAAACCTGACCTTCCTTTGAGCTAGTTGAGAATCTGGAGAAACTTTCCTGTGAAACTCGACAGTCTATTCTTGTTCTTAGAAATGAAGGCTATTCCATGAGAGAAATTGCCAAGAAACTGAAGATTTCCTACAACGGTGTGTACTACTCCCTTCAGAGGAGAGCACAAACAGGCTCTAACCAGAGTAGAAAGAGAAGCGGGAGACCCCGCTGCACAACTGAGCAAAAAGACAAGTACATTAGAGTCTGTAGTTTGAGAAATCGATGCCTCACAGATCCTTCCTCAACTGGCAGCTTCATTAAATAGTACACGCAAAACGAAAGTGTCAACGTCTACAGTGAAGAGTTGACTCCAGGATGCTGGCCTTCAGGACAGAGTAGCAAAGAAAAAGCCATATCTGAGACTGGCTAATAAAAGGAAAATATTAATATGGGCATAAGAACACAGACATTGGACAGAGGAAGATTTGAAAAAAGTGTTATGTGGATCACACAGAAGAACATTTGTGAGACGCAGAACAAATGAAAAGATGCTGGAAGAGTGCCTGACGCCATCTGCCAAGCATGGTGGAGGTAATATGATGGCCTGGGGTTGCTTTGGTGCTGGTAAAGTGGGAGATTTGTACAAGGTATTAGGGATATTGAATAAGGAAGGCTATCACTCCATTTTGCAACGCCATGCCATACACTGTGAACAGCGCTTGATTGGAGCCAATTTCATCCTACAACAAGACAATGACCCAAAGCACACCTCCAAGTTATGCAAGAACTATGTAGGGAAGAAGCAGGCAGCTGGTATTCTATCTGTAATGGAGTGACCAGCGCAGTCACCAGATCTCAACCCCACTGAACTCTTGTGGGAGCAGCTTGACCATATGGTACGCAAAAAGTGCCCATCAAGCCAAACCCAAATTATGGGAGGGGTTTCTGGAAGCATGGGGGGAAATTTCTCCAGATTACCTCAGCAAATTAACTGCTAGAATGCCAAGGGTCTGCAATGCTGTAATTGCTGCAAAGGGAGCATTATTTGAAAAAAGCAAAATTTGAAGGAGAAAATTATTATTTCAAATAAAAATCTTTTTTATTTTAACCTTGTCAATGTCTGAACTAGATTTTCAATTCATTTTGCAACTCTTTTCATTAATAAAAGTATGAGTTTTTATGGAAAACACAAAATTGTCTGGGTGACCCTAAACTTTTGAAGGGTAGTGTATGTTCAACTACTTTTACTGTTGGCTGTGATATACTCACTTCTCTCTTATTAAATTGATTATGTTTCACTTACTCATGACTCTTTTGTTTCTTTATTGATAATCACTTTGCTTGATTCATTGGTCACAATTTCATGTTCACTTTGTTAATGTTTCTCACTTAGTCACTCATATTATACAGCTCTTGCAAAAATTAAAAGGCCACTGCAAAATTTTCAGTTTGCCTGATCTTTCTCTATATAGGTATATTTTTGAGTAAAATGTAAATTGTTCTTTTATTCTATAAACTACTGACAACATGTCTCCGAATTTCCAAGCCCTAAATTTTGTATTTATTTTCTGAAAATTATTATTTATTTATATAGTACCATTAATTCCATGGTGCTGTACATGAGAAAGAGGTTACATACAGGGTTGTAGATATCATTTACAGTAAATAGGTTTACAGTGACAGACTAGTACAGAGGGGAGAGGACCCTGTCCTTGCGGACTTACATTCTATGGGAAAATGAGAAATAGCCAAAATAACAAAAACACGCATTGCTTGCAGACCTCAAATAATGCAAACAAAACAAATTCATAATCATTTAGAAACAACAATACTAATGTTTTAACTCAGGAAGAGTTCAGAAATCAATACTTTGTGGCATAACCATGATTTTTAATCACAGCTTTCATGCGTCTTGGCATGCTTTCCACCAGTCTTTCACACTGCTTTTGGGTGACCT
Source organism: Ranitomeya imitator (assembly GCF_032444005.1). NCBI lineage: Eukaryota > Metazoa > Chordata > Amphibia > Anura > Dendrobatidae > Ranitomeya > Ranitomeya imitator. The sequence goes on from NC_091286.1 coordinate 525,932,715, forward strand.
TATGCCACTCCTTGTAAGCAGTTCTTATTTGTTTGATGACTTGTGACTATCCATCTTCCTCTTGATTACATCCAGAGGTTTTCATTGGAGTTCAGGTCTGGAGATTGGGCTGGCCATGACAGGGATTTGATGTGGTGCTCCTTCATCCACACCTTGATTGACCTAGCTGTGTGGCATAGCGCATTAACCTGCTGGAAAAAAACAGTACTCATAGTTGGGGAACATTACCTGAGCAGAAGGAATCAACTGTTTTTCCAGGATAACCTTGTATGCGGCTTTATTCATACATCCTTCGCAAAGATTAAGCTGCCCAATTCCAGCCTGGCTGAAGCATCCCCAGATCATCACTGATCCTCCACCAAATTTCACAGTGGGTGCAAGACACTGTGGCTTGTATGCCTCTCCAGGTCTCCGTCTAACCATTAGACGACCAGGTGTTGGGCAAAGCTGAAAATTAGATTTATCAGTGAAGATTACCTTACTCCAGTCCTCTATGATCCAATCTTTATGGTCTTTGGCATCTTCAGTGTGACTCTCCTTTGCTTCTCATTCATGAAAGGCTTTTTTCTAGCTTTGCATGACTTGAATCCTGCCTCTAGGAGCCTGTTACAAACTGTTCTTGCCGTGCATTTCACCCCAGCTGCCATTTGCCATTCCTTTTAAGGTCACTTGATGTCATCCTGTGGTTGCTGAATGACATTCGAATAAGATGATGGTCATCCAGGTCAGTGGAGAGTCGTTTTCACCCTCTGCCAGCCTGTAGCTTTGTTGTCCCCAATGTCTGCTGCTTGACCTTGTTGTAATGGACTGCCGTCTTACAAATTATAAGGATGGAGGCAATGTGACGCTCACTGTGTCCCTCTGCTAGGAAAGCCAGAATTAAGCCCTTCTTTTCCTCCCTCAAGACTTTTCTTTTCAACTCCTTTGACATGGGTAAAAGTTTTTTTTCATTCCTATTACTTTTGGGATATTACTAGCTCTTATTTTGCCATCCAGCTTGTAGTATTGCAAGAGGATATTGAATACCACAGCAGTGTTTTTTTATACTTTCCTTCGTTAAATAAGATTTGGTTCAGGTGATCACCTAATCAGAAGCACATAAAGTAGAATGAGGTGTACTCTGGTTGGAATTCAACTGACACTGGAATGGCTGTCAGACATGTAGAGAAGCTGATTTTTATAAAACTGTGGACTGGTGTCTTAGTTTTTGCCAGAGTTGTATTTGGTTCTAGTGATTCTCCTTTAAATGTATTGCTATCTATTTAGATTTATACAATATTGGGACTTTTCATTAATCAAATAAACATACCCTTTTTGTTGTACTATATATTGCACACTTTATGATTTTATACACTACAGTATATTCTATTAATTTTCATTTTCAATTTATAATATGCACTTTTATTGTGTCCTGTATGTGAACGAGAAACACTCTCATTTTTTCATGCACGCATATCTAGTATTACATATATGTATACCATCAGGTCATATTAGCTAAAACAATATTCATATAGCACAAATTTAGTAGCAGGGCTGAGAGCATATTAAGTTACTGCTTTCCCCAAGAGTTACCTTCAAGACATTGTAGTACTTCCAAAAATATTACATCACCAAAGAAAAATGGAGTAAGCCATAAACCACCTGGCAGTAGTATAAAAAGCGGGTTTTATTTTAACATTACATTAAAAGCGTACTGAATGCAAAATAGGTAAGGAGAGGGCATAGGTTCACTGAGACATGGGAAGGCAAAAAACGGGGAGTCGCTAGGACATACAAAGACAGCTCCGAATATATGTGAACATACCCAGATCAATGCTGGGTCGACTAGTCAAGTGACATGATGTGCACACTAAACACATGAGCTGCCATGGAAGCACATTTGCATTTGATATACCCCTTCGATAAACCAGGTACATGAAACAAGCATCAGGGGCTGCGAGGAGGACTTCAGTGGTCCAGGCTAACTAGAGGTAAGAAATTGTGTATTTTACTTGTGTATACATTATGTCCTGATTTTTCCACCAATTTGCCTCATCTGTAGTTTTTTCCTGTTTATATGTATTTTTGTCATTTTTATGGCTTAGTTTTATGAATTTCTCTATAAAAACTATTTATTTTTATATTTCATTTGGCTTGTGTATAAAGTATTTTCTCTTAGTGCTTATTCTGGGAGGGGGGCAATATCTATGTCCCCTTCCTAGGCTATTAATATCAGCCCACAACTGTCTGCTTAGCCTTTGCTGGTTATTAAAAATTAGGGGAACCCACATCATTTTTTTGGGGGGGGATCTCCCTTGATAATAACCAGTAAAGGCTAAGTGGACAGCTGTGAGATTACAATAATAATAGCAAGGGAAGCTCCATGCTTATTACACCCTTCCCAGATTATAAACAACAGCCCCCAGCTGTCAGTTTTCCTTCATCTGGTTAAGAAAAATAAGGGGGACCCCGGCTAATTTTTTCTTTTATTTTTATTATTAGCTAAATGCATGTACAGTAAGCTATGCACACACTGCACTGATTACATATCTCAATGAAATCTATCATCTATTTCTGTATACATTGTTTTATTAGTTAGAAAACTAGTTGGAATGACATAAAGAAATCACTGTATGTAAAAGCTGATGTTAAAAACGCATTGTCTGGAGACTGCATACACATGTCATATGGATGCTAGGTGAGGAAACAACACACACGCGCATAGCACGCGCATGGCATAGGGATGCTAGGTGAGAAAAAAAAAACACATGACACTCTCCTGACACTGTCCAACTTTTTTGGCTGTGAATCTCAGCTACTTTATAAACGCAGATGTGATAGTGACTCACTCTCTGCAGTCTTGACTTTACTCCACATTTATTAATGTACTTATAATGAAACACTTCATGTTCCCTGAAGCGGCTACTGGAAGAAAGACATCTGAGCAGCCAAAGCTTCCCCAGAGTTTTTAGAAGTTTTCTTTTTCTTTCAGCATCAGTTTTAAGCAACTTTCTGTCTATCACAAGATCAATTCCTTTATATTTCCACAGATTTCCATGAAAATGACATTATTGGAAAAAAGTCTGTAACTTCTCCAGTAGCAGAGAGTGGTGTTTTTTCATGAATTGTTCATCAGCCAGAGTGTGAAGCTGCCTTTATTGTACTTCTGTCTGGTGATTTGGGATCTCATCTCCTGTCTGGTCATATAAATAATTCAGCGCAAAATCTCTCTTAATGTATCCATCCATTGTTATCTTTCTGGAACAAGTGCTGATTCTTAAGCAGGGCATCCCTTACAATGTTTATACGTAGATACCTTTATTCTGTCATCTGGTGAAACTCATCATATTTAATGCTGAATAGATAATGGGTGGAATTAAAGTAGATTTGTCACCATGTGTCAGAATACAGATGGCCTACATTATTAAAGAAGCACTTTTCCTCCCATCCCTTTTTTATCCTCTTAACATACATATTGCAATCATCATATTATATAGCACTGTATACTTAAAATAGCTCATTTTACCCTCCTACCCAGCTAATTCTTGTCTTTTCCATTATGACATCACCTGATTAAAAACTGACTAGCTGAATCCTTCTAAGCTCTATGAAGAAGCAGTAAGTCTATTTTGCCTGCATGAGTCATAAGTCACTGCAAAAGTTTCTACATAGAGCAAAGAAGAGAAAATAGTTATTTGGGTATAAAGACAAAATGAGTAATTGTAAATATATATTACCATATAATATGAAGATTGCAATAAATTAAGAAGATATAAACTTTGATGGGAGTGCTTCTCTATATACAGTAGGTCTTTTAGATCTGATGGTGCACTTTGCAGCTCCATTTCAGCATGGTTGTACAATCCTTTTTGAAATTTTAATTTTCTGATATTAAATGGGCATTTTATAAGTCCACATTATATTAACATCAGGATTTTATCTCCACTCTTAGGACTCATTCTAGAAAGGAGCACAAGTAAATCAAGACAGATATCAGGGGTGGGCAGCTAGGAACAGCCTGGAACAGGTCATGCCCCCTGCTATTTCAGGAAACTGGCTGTTCTATACAGGGGGGAGCTGCACACTAGTGTGTGATGTAATGACCCAAGTTGGAGGGGGACCAGTGATGAGCAGCTCCTGTCACACAGAATTAAAAGGGTTAGAAAGATAATTAAATCACACTGGGCCTCTCATCTTTGTAGTGTATGAGTGCAGGAACAGTCAAACATTTTTTATCTCCTAGAGTACCTCTTTAACAATAACACATGCGTGAAAGGAAAACTGCTGGAGCGCCTGTGATGTTCGTGGAATTTCAAAATCGTATACCAGCAGGGGCTTTAGATTAACCAAAACCAAAATTATTAGGGTATCAGCAGATTTGGGATATTATTATAAAACTTAACCTTTACTATTACGGTTTCTAAAGTGCAAAACAACTTGTGCATATAAAGTGCTAGTGCAAAAAATAATACAAAAAGTACAAATAAAATAGTACAGTACTAATAAGGAGGGGTTTTACCATTCTTAGTATAGTCTCATACATGGTCTCTTTTCCCAGTGTTTTCAATGTTTGGATTTTTTATATGTGTTGAGTGGTTTCCATTGATATGGTGGGTAACCTGTCTTTTTTAGAACTCTTGGACTTATAACATGAATATAATGTCCTGTTTAGTATTTAGCAATACACATGTAAGTTTAATCGGGGTCTGGAGTGCCCCCAAGGGCGGCGGAGTACTCGGAGCCGGGCCCTTTGGTTCTCAAGGGGGATGTCACGGTGGCTGACCTGGTCCGTGGCCCTCGGGAGGTCCGTTGTAAAAGGGGAAAGATCTTTAAAGGGATATGTTTGTGACGCCACCTGTGGTATTCGGTCAGGGTGACCGACGCTGCTTAGGGGTCTGCTGGGGTGATGTGATGGAAGCTAGATGGTAAACCTTCCCACAGGCGAAGTATGTCCCCAGGGCTTCCCAGAGTGTAGATGGTGGATGGTGTGAGGCGCAGTGAAGAACGAGGACACAAGGTTGCAGTCTCTTTACCTTTTTACTGAAGGCTTCAGTGTCCACAGTCCAGAGCTCCGGATCACCGGGCAGGCAGAGTCCGGCCGGTCTGAAGGCTAATCCAGAGTCCCTTTATCCATGTGGAAATCAGTAGCCTTCCTCTAGCGCCTGGATGTTGTAGTACCTTATTGCTGAGCCTCTCATAAGGTCCTCACAACTGTTGTTGGTGTTCTAGATGTTATGTCTTTCTCTCTGTCCCACAGATGGATAGGAACAACCCATATGACTGATGGCCTGAGGCTTTTTACAGGGACTCTAGCACGCCCCAGCCTCCACTAGTTGCCACCGTGCCTCCTGGGTATAGGTCGGGCAGGTAATATGGAATTAGCTGTCCTGCCGGTCTCTGGAGCCAGGCTTGGAGACGATGACTCCCTCGGTGTTCCAGCTACCGGCTTCTGTGCCTCAGAAGGAGGCAGACTTTTACAGTGCAGAACTCCTTCTGGTTTCCTCTCCTTTTGCTATGACTTCGTTTCTCACGCTCTGCAACGCAATTCCCTTCAATGTCTCTTTCTTTGGATGCTGCCACATCAGTAAGCAGGCGCAGCTCTGTGTCCTTCTATCTAGGCCTCTGACAGGATCCCACCCCTGTCAGGGACCCACTACCTAAGTGGAGCTCAGATAGCAGCTAACTTGGTGAAGCCCAGCCAGCGTCTGCCAGACTGGTGCTGCATGGGTGAAACCCAGTCAGCTTCTGCCTAACTTCCTATCCAAACCACCAGTTTTACCTAATTGTGAAGAGTGCCCTACTAAATAGGAGCATAGCTCCCCCTGGTGGACCGGAGTGTGAAGTGTGTTGTGTGGTTTGTGATACCTGGCAAAGTGATCTCCTGTATTGCCTTCAAACATAACATCACTCCCCCTGGTGGAAGAATGACATTACTGCAACGACCTGGACCCTGGGGCGCTGCATTTCCCCCCCCTGTTAAATCCAGTACTCCGGAACTGGGAAAAGAAAACAACAATACATTAGCAAAAAGACATGCACATTTTTGAAATGCTATAAAACAAGTTAATTTAACTCTGCTTCCATTTATGGGAGGTGAGGACACTTGAACGTTGCAAACAATAACATATTTACATTTCTGACCAAAGACAATACCGATGCAGATATACCAACTAACTATAAAAATGCTATTTTCTATATAAAAAGTGCAAAAGCAAACCTTCTATCGTTATTCAAGTGCAAAGTTATTCTTTCCTAAGTGCAAACTTTATTAGCTAACTAAGTGATTCACTAACCCCCACGGGTTCACTTTATTGAAATGCAGAACAGTTTATCACCTCCCCCCCCCCTACGGGCTCACTGTATCTTCCTTCAATTTTATTCACAGTACATCATCTCAGACTTTCTAACTTTGATTCTACCATAACAGCTACATACTTTCAACTATGTAAACATTATCACTATCTAAACCTAAATTTTCAACTTTATTTGCTATATTACTCTGTAATATATTAACTCTTTAGCAAAGGGCAACAAATGTACATTCCCTTTAAGGGCAAAGTCAAGTCTTTTTCTGAAGTAGTGCAAACAATCGCATCATCAATATTCAAGTCAATTTAAAGGTGACGTGATGCGAGGGACCTGTGTTGAACCTCCAACGTTGGTTTGGGAGGGCTACAAAACGTGTAATCCTGACCCGGCATTCTGCCACACCAACGGGTTTTTCTTCAGGTCTGTGAAATAAAGCAGTTTTTACAGCAAGATTTAATGCAGTTTCTTTTAAGAGGCAGTCTCTGCAAAAGCCTCCTTTTGTAAAACCAGTAGGGAGCACCTTTAAGAAGGTGCAAACTGTTTACAAGGACAGTTTGTGGTCATGCACAGTTCATGATTCTGCAGTTCGTCGAAATAAAACAACTTGTGCAAAACATAGGATCCCTTTAAGAAGGGGGACCTTTTTAAGAGTTAACCATCGACGGGTTCAGTGTAGGAAAGGAAATGTTTTTAACAACTATTTACAATCTTTTCAGTGCTTCAAGGCTTCATTGCAGTTCTGGAGGTAGCACTGGTGGAGGTAGCCCTTTTAGATACTGACGGCTACCAGGTGCTACAAAGGGAGCTCCCTCACTCCAGATGGGGGTCTGAGTACCCACAGTGTTCCGTTCAGGGGTAGCCTTAGCACAGGCTACCATTGTAGTTGGCTCAGTAGCCATGACAGTTTCGGTAGTTGTTACAGTACATGTAGTGGTTCTAGTAACGGTACATGTCGGAGAAACAGTGGTAGTAGTGGTAGTTGCAGTGGTCCTAATGCATGGTGGCGCTGTTGTTACAGGAGACGGCATAGCTGGAGCTTTGGCATGGTGTGTCATAGTGTCTCTTTGTTTGTGCACATTTAGGGCAAACCAGCCTTTCTCACAGAAATGCCTGGTGTAGGTGACATTGTCTCCCGGGTATAAGTCTCTGTCTGGATGTCCCTCCCAGAGGTGGGATTCTACATCCCTGCGGTTGACGAATATCTCGGCGTATAGTCCTTTTTCTTTGATAAAGCCCCATCCTCCTTGGAGTTTAAAGGCTACGGCTGTGCCCTGCTTACGCGGGGCCTGGTTAGTGGTGCGGTCCTTGCGGGCCTGGGCTTTGACAGCTAGATCACGCTTATCAAAAGCTTTGCGTTGGGCCTGATGTCTCTCCTCAGTTTCCTCCCACTTGCAGTCTAGCTGGGTCTGATAGTCCTCCCACCTCAAAACTTCCACAGTCTCTCCTTTCTGTTTGTCCTCCCTGGGGAACCCTATAAAGTCTGATCCGGGATTCACCCAGCGGTATACAGTCCGCTCTGCATATACCTCACCCGGCAGGGTGGTGGGCACGATTGGGTCCTGCATGAACTGCTCCATCCCTGTGGTCCGGTCCCAAGGTTCGAGACGCTGCAGGCGGTGGGTACCGCGAGGAGGTGGCACTGCTACGAGGCCTATCAGCAGGTCTTCAGTCACCGGGGCAGGGCCAGCATTCCTACCTGCCACAGCGGTGTCCTCGATGTCGGCTGGCTCTGCTGGCGGCGGCGTCTGCAGCAGTGCTGGCAGTGGTGTCGGTGGCGGTGCCGGTGGGTCCCCTGCAGGCGTTGTCCGGTATGTGGCCTTGGTGATCGCCCGCAGCTGCATGAGCTGGCCGATCAGTTTTTCCATCCCAGTCTGCAGGAAGTCAGCGCCAACTGTGGATGCTTGGTCTCGGTGCCTCTCCAGGTAGCTAGGGGAGTCCTCTGCTCCGACCCCACACTCTGGTTCTGGGCGGCTGGCCATGGCATCCTCCACGTGGCTGGCTCCTTCCTCATCCTTTTCCCGCTCTCTTCTCCATTGGCGGTTTCTGTTTCTTTGTCTCCGCCCACCATTGAGGATCAGGAGGCGGATCTCAGCTGCTGACAGACACGTCCTCAAGGTACAGAGATATTTGGACTGGGCGGCCATTATTTTTCGCGCTTCTCAGTTCGTTCACGCCCACAACACCATGCCCTTCTTCTCCTGCGCTCTTCGTGGCGTGGTAATGGCGGCAGTTTTGGGGGGAATTTTGGCGGCAAATGGCAATACACAGTCTTTAAGCAAGTCACAGTTCAAATACAATTCTGGCACAGTTCTTAGCTGCACATGACCTGATTTTCAGGCTTAAGTAGATCTTGTTCGTGACGCCAAAGTTTTGGAGCGCCCCCAAGGGCGGCGGGGTACTCGGAGCCGGGCCCTTCAGTTCTCAAGTGGGATGTCACAGCGGCTGACCCGGTCCGTGGCCCTCGGGAGGTCCGTTGTAAAAGGGGAAAGGTCTTTAAAGAGATATGTTCGTGATGCCACCTGTAGTATTCGGTCAGGGTGACCGACGCTGCTTAGGGGTCCGCTGGATTTATGTGATGGCAGCTAGATGGTATACCTTCCCACAGGCGAAGTATGTCCCCAGGGCTTCCCAAAGTGTAGATGGTGGATGGTGTGAGGCGCAGTGAAGAACGAGGACACAAGGTTGCAGTCTCTTTACCTTTTTACTGAAGGCTTCAGCGTCCACAGTCCAGAGCACCGGATCACAGGGCAGGCAGAGTCCGGCCGGTCTGAAGGCAAATCCAGAGTCCCTTTATCCAGGTGGAAATCAGTAGCCTTCCTCTAGCACCTGGATGTTGTAGTACCGTACTGCTGAGCCTCTCATAAGGTCCTCACAACTGTTGTTGGTGTTCTAGATGTTATGTCTTTCTCTCTGTCCCCCAGATGGATAGGAACAACCTGTATGACTGATGGCCTGAGGCTTTTTACAGGGACTCTAGCATGCCCTAGCCTCCACTAGTTGCCACCGTGTCTCTTGGGTATAGGTCGGGCAGGTAATATGGAATTAGCTGTCCTACCGGTCTCTGGAGCCAGGCTTGGAGACAATGACTCCCTCAGTGTTCCGGCTACCGGCTTCTGCGCCTCAGAAGGAGGCAGCCTTTTACAAAGCAGAACTCATTCTGGTTTCCTCTCCTTTTGCTATGACTTAGTTTCTCACTCTCTTCAACGCAATGTCTCTTTCTTTGGATGCTGCCGCATCGGTAAGCAGGCGCAGCTCCGTGTCCTTCTGTCTAGGCCTCTGACAGGATCCCACCCCTGTCAGGGACCCACTACCTGAGTGGAGCTCAGATAGCAGCTAACTCGGTGAAGCCAGCCAGCATCCGCCAGACTGGTCCTGCCTGTGTGAAACCCAGTTAGCTTCTGCCTAACTTCCTACCCAGACCACCAGTTTTACCTAATTGTGAAGAGTGCCCTACTAAATAGCATAGCTCCCCTTGGTGGACCGGAGTGTGAAGTGTGTTGTGTGGTTTGTGATACCTGGCAAAGTGATCTTCTTTATTGCCTTCAGACGTAACATCACTCCCCCTGGTGGAAGAATGACATTACTGCAACGACCAGGACCCTGGGGCGCTGCAGGTGCTTTTACCACTTACCCCTATTCTACAAATAACTACAGTATCTCTTGATATTTTGTCAGAATGTAGTGATACAATAAACAACAGAGTAACTGTATTCGGAGAGGTGCTGCTTACCAATCCTCCCTATTCACTTATATTAATCATATGTATACTGTTGTTACATCCAAACATATGCTGGTACAGAAAAACAGCAAGCTCAAATAGTCAAGGAAAAGAAAATTCAACATCCAAATCCTCTAGCATATAGTTTATCCCAAATGACCACTTGAATACATCTATGCCACTCCTTTGAGATACATTCATAGGCATACGTTCGATCTGTTATCAAATTGGGTTAGGTGCAAAATTTGTCAGATTATACTTATCTGGGTCCCCGGATCCATCCCCCTGTTTTAACAGCTGAGGTCAGATAGTACCATTTGGGGCAGTGGAAAAAATCATATATCCTTGCCATGTCTCCCACACTGTATATAAAATGGACCACATGGCAAGGATATATGATTTGCGACCAAGCGATCATGTGTCCCCGCTCATTAAGGTAATGAATATTCACTCCACTCCACGCCTATGGGAGTGAGTGGAGATGAATATTCATAAGTCTTAAGTAGCGCACACCCGTGATAGCCCTGCAGTTGCTGGAAGTCGCCAGCTGTGGCTGACACTGTGTGTGCTATAAGAGAATAGTATATAATAGTGTGTAAGTACTCACGTTTTAGGCCATACCATTCCCTACTGCAGAGTATGACAGACACATTTTGTGGCATGGCAGACACGTGGATCTGATTTCTGGCTGGAAGCACATAGGAAAACTTGTAGGCAGGAAAGCACTTGTTCAGCCTTATCTTTCCTGACTGTTAGAGCAAGAAAGCTCCAATGCTCAATCTCAACAAATAGATTACATAATCAATAATGTGATTTAATCTGTCACCCTTCTTCCCCTTATCTGTGAATGCTGGATTGAAGGACACTTGTTAACCATAAAAAGAGATAGAGACAGAGATTCAGCCAAGACATTTAAAGGACCAGAGACAGGACAGCAGCCAAGACATCATGGTTCCATCACAAGGGACACATATTTATAATTCTACAGGATGCCAGCTTAGGGGACTTTGGCCCCGGCTGGAAGCATACAGATTTGCTCCATTGACCATCGTGAATCCATGGATATGTTTGTAGAAAGCCAGGATTAGGACCCTCCAGTCACCTGGATACATGGAGATGTTCGGAGAAGCCAGGTTGTGATCCTCCAGTCACCTGACCTTGTCCCTCACAATTTACAAAGTGAACCACACTCAGGGGTGGAGATATGGTGAGAAGCTGGCTTTCCCTCATGATCAGCTGCTTAAAATCAAACTGTCATTGCTGATTAACCCCTTTTATTATTATTATTATTATTTATTTATATAGTACCATTAATTCCATGGTGCTGTACATGTGAAAAGGGGTTACATACAGGGTTATAGATATCGTTAACAGTAAACAAAATTACAATGACAGACTGGTACAGAGGGACATTTAGTCCTAAATGTATTAAAGCATTACTTTAAGTTTAACTCTCAACAACTAGGTGTCCAACAGCCACTGTACAATATATACTTTTTATATTTTTTCTATTACATTTATAGAAAAAATATATGTATTGTTTACAACCAGTGTTAATCAAAATACTTAAAGCCTAACTGTCAGTAATTTTTAATTCAGAAATCAATAGTACACATGAAAATAAGTAACTTTGCAATCTGCTTCTTTCTTTGCCAGAATTGATCACTCCTTATCAAAATTCTCAATTCTGAGGTAAAATCTGTGTTCAGTGAAGACAGACTGTAATGACGCTGCCTGGTGTCGTAGAGAGGCAGCCTAAGGGGGCGCTAGTGGGAGCGCAGAGAGAGGGAGGAATGAGGCACGCAGTGCACACAGGACCTGAACTAGGCAGGTCATGTGATCACTGCAGGGACGATGAGGGTGGAGCTACCATGCGAGAGCGGAGGGTCTACAAAAAACGCAGGACACAGAGTACTAAGACAGAGATGTCATCAAAGGACAAGCCTAGGGATGGGAGCCAGTTGGGAGCGAGGTACCAAGGGGCAAAACAGCAGATTAGTCAAAGACAAGCCAAGGGGTCAGAAAGCCAGGACAGAGAAGTACCAAGCAGAAAACAGGGGCAGTAGTCAGGGGGCAAACTGGGTCATACACAGCAAGGCACACACACAGAGGCACAAAGATTACAGACGAATAACCTGGGTCATCTATCTCAAACCGAGTAGACAGAAGTATAACCGACTCAGAACCCAGGAACCCCCAGCATTAAATAGCCGCCCCAGAACCAAAGAAAGGCGGACTAATTTAACCCAGACCTGACCAGGATGGAGCCAGAACCAGCCCATCCAGAGTCATGACACAGACTTTCTCATTACTGAGATAGGAGATGGCAGATGCTAGTATTAAGATTCTATTTACATAGGAGGGAAGAGGAGGAAGGAGGAGCTCTGCCTTCAGCTGATCCCTCCTTCCTTCTCCATAGAATTGTATCTGTAGCAACTGCCATCTCCTATTTTCTCCTGCTGCTATGCCATGTCAGGGGCTCTTCAAATGTGACATGATATCCGCCATCTATTCCAGCCAAAATTGCGCTCCAGGATTCAATTGTCGCTCCTTCCCTTCCGAGCCCCGCTGTATGTCCAAACAGTAGTATTCCACCACATATGGGGTATTGGTGTACTCAGGAGAGAAAAAAAAATTGCTATTGGTGTACTCAGGAGAGAAAACATATTTTGGATTCCATTCTCTCCTATTACCCTTGTAACATTTGGTGTTAAAATAAAATTTTTGCAGGAATTTTTTTTTAATTTTCATAGCTCAATGTTACAAAATTCTCACCATAGCTCTAGATAAGTTACGTTACTTGAGGCGTGCAGTTTCCAAAATGGGGTCACTTATGGGGATTTTCCACTGTTTACATACATCAGGGGTTCTAAAAAAACCAACCATGGGATCTGCTATCTATTCCAGTTAATATTGCACTTCAAAAGTCAATTGGCACTCCTTTCCTTCCAAGCCCTACTATGCGCCCAAACAGTAGTTTCCCACCACATATGTGGTATCGTTCTACTCATGAGAAATTGCACAACAAATTGCATGGTCCATTCTTTCTGTTACCCTTGTAAAAATGAAAATTTGGGGGCAAAAACAACATTTGGGAAAAATTTATGTTTTCATTTTCATGGCTCAACATTATAACAATCTGTGAAGCCTATGTGGGTTTAAGGCTCTCCACACCTCTAAATAAGTTTCTCGAGTGGTGTAGTTTCCAAAATGGGGTCACTTGTGGGGGTAATCCATTTTTTAGTCACATCATCGGCTCTGCAAATAAGACATTGCATCCTCTATCGATTCCAGCAAATTTTCCACTGCAATAGTCAAATGCTGCTTCTTCCCTTCCAAGACCTCCTGTGCACCTAAACAGTAGTTTTCCTCTACATATGGGGTATCGGCATACTCAAATTGCACAACAGACTGTATAGTCCATTTTCTCCTGTTACCCCTGTGAAAATCCCAAATTTTGGAGCTAAAGCAATATTTTTGGGGAAAAAGTAACATTTTCAATATTTTCCTTCCAAATTGTTTAATTCTTGTGAAGCACCTGAAGGGCTATAATATCCTTGAATGTGATTTAATCTATCATCTATCCCATATATATCTCATATCTGTCTATTTCATATCTAGCTATCTGTACTTTACAAAAACACATGTGACAAAAATGCCTTTAAAAAAAATGCGAGTGAGTGGACGTGTAGAATTCATGCGGAAATTCACCTGCATCAAAGCCTGAACAAACCCTGATCGTGTGCACATACCCTTAAATCTTCTAACTTCCTTCTATCTTAGAAGCAAAAAAATAATGTTTCAAAATTTATATTGATGTAAAGTAGACATGTGGGAAATGTTATTTATCAAATATTTTAAGTGATATAACTATCTGGTTTAAGGGCATACAAATTAAAACCTTGAAAATTGCAACATTTTCTAAATTTTTGCAAAATTCTGATATTTTCAGAAATAAACACAAAAAATATCAACCTTAATTTATCACTACCATGAAGTACAATGTGTCACGAAAAAAAAATCTCAGAATAACTGGGATAGTTGAAACGTTCCACAGTTCCATATAAAGTGACACCGGTCAGAATTGTAAAATTTGGCCTGGTCAGGAAAATGAAAACTGGCTCAGGGCCAAAGAGGTTAAGCTCGCAATCCACACCAAGGGTTCTCATTCTCTTGCAAGTACTGTATGTAGGCTACACTTACAAAAAAATGTTGGTAAAGTAAAAAATAAAATAAAAAATGCTATGACATAGAAGATATGTCCTTTTTATTGGCTTGTAAGCAAGCAGTTCTCTTCAGTGAAAAAAAAACTGAAGGGAAAAAAACTAAAGCAACTAGGATGACGGCTGAAAAAAAGGCAAGGTTTTCCCTGATGTGTGAACACACCCTAAATGGTAAAGTTTTTCCTTGTGGAAGACTCCAAGCTATCATTGGGAGACTTACTGTATATGCCATGAAATGCTTTTCTAAGAGTTTGAAAGGGTTGTTGGGTCACGCCATATTCATGGCCTAACCAAATTGCTGGATAGATCGGATAGGAGTCTGCAGGGGTGGATTAAGGGTAGCCAGGGCCCCGGGCTGTTCAGACACTGTGGGCCCCCCCGGTCATGTGACGGGGGTCATGTGATGGGGGTCATGTGACGGGAGTCATGATATACCTGAACCAGATTATTCCAGAAAAATGTCCGGGCCCTACTCTACTGTAACCTATTAAATATTTGTTAAAATATGCAATACAATTTAGGTATATTTTGAGTTATTTTTCAATTTTTAAAATGACCAATATCACATACAAGGAATAAATACCACCGCACCATGACCAGACCACAAATTACAACCACAGTGATCGAATAATATCACATACAAGGAACAAATACCACCGCCCCATGACCACACCACAAATTACAACCACAGTGATCGAATAATATCACATACAAGGAACAAATACCACCGCACCATGTCAAGACCACATATTACCACCACTTGATGACCAAATACCACATACAAGGGACAAATACCGCAACACCATTTCCAGACCACATATTACCACCACATAGTGACTGACTACTACAATACTGATCAGTAATAAAAAAAACACAATACCTATCACCATAAGAGCCAGTATTCACAGGAGATCTGTACTTAGTATGCAGTGTCTGTGTAGAGGTAATACAGAGATCACTGGTGGAATTATACACAGGAGCTCTGTATATAATGTATAGGTAATACAGTGATCACTGGTGACATTGTACACAGGACCTCTGTATATAGTATACAGTGTATAGTGTCAGTGTATAGGTAACACTGACTCACCAGTGACATCTCTAGGTGAAGTCCTTCATCTTTCATCAGCACAGACCGCCATCATTTCTTCCAGCCAGGACTCGTTTCTGCAGGAAATAACACAGTTATCTCAAGCTCTGCTTGCAGAACACATTACTTAATTTTTCACAACTTCTACATTACACCACATGAAGAAAAAAAGGCGATATAGTGTCACTCTGCACAGTAACAGGACCGCCCCCCATTTAAAAAATAAAATAAATACATCACTGCAGTAATAATATCCCTTAAAGGGAACCTGTCACCTGAATTTGGCGGGACCGGTTTTCGGTCATATGGGCGGAGTTTTCAGGTGTTTGATTCACCCTTTCCTTACCCGCTGGCTGCATGCTGGCCGCAATATTGTTTTGAAGTTCATTCTCTGTCCTCCGTAGTACACACCTGCGTGTACTACGAAGGACAGAGAATGAACTTCAATCCACTATTGCGGCCAGCATGCAGCCAGCGGGTAAGGAAAGGGTGAATCAAACAACTGAAAACTCCGCCCATATGACCAAAAAACGGTCCCGCCAAATTCAGGTGACAGATTCCCTTTAATTAGCCCCTATGGTAATAATAATATCCCCATCCTGGCCCTGTGTATCTCATTCCTGGCTCCAGCCATATGTTCTCGCATCCTGCACTCATGAGTATCCATTCTACCCCATATGATCTCCCCATCCTGCCCTATCTGTCTCCATCGTATCAATCCTGCCCCATGATCCAATCCTGCCCCATGTCTTTCATTCTGCCCCGTGTCTCCAATCATGCCCTGTATCTACATTCTGCCCATGCCTCCAGTCCTGCCCCCAGTGTGTCCAGCAATCTGCCCCAGTGTGTCCAGCATATTACCCCCAGTGTGTCCAGCATGTTACCCCCAGTGTGTCCCGCAATCTGCCCCACTATGTCCAGCATATTGCCCCAGTGTCCAGCAATCTGCCCCAGTGTGTCCAGCATTGCCCCCAGACAGTGTGTCCAGCAATCTGCCCCAGTGTGTCCAGCAATCTGCCCCAGTGTGTCCAGCATTGCCCCCACACAGTGTGTCCAGAAATCTGCCCCAGTGTGTCCTGTATTGCCCCCACAGTGTGTCCAGCAATCTGCCCCAGTGTGTCCAGCATTGCCCCCAGACAGTGTGTCCAGCAATCTGCCCCAGTATGTCCAGCATTGCCCCCAGACAGTGTGTACAGCAATCTGCTCCAGGGTGTCCAGCAATCTGCCCCAGTGTGTCCAGCAATCTGCCCCAGTGTGTCCAACATTGCCCCATTGTGTCCAGCAATCATCTGCCCCAGTGTGTCCTCCAGCACTGCCCCCAGTGTAACCAGCAATCTGCCCCAGTGTCTCCAGCATTGCCCCAGTGTGTCCAGCAATCATCTGCCCCAGTGTGTCCAGCATTGCCCCCAGACAGTGTGTCCAGCAATCTGCCCCAGTGTGTCCAGCATTGCTCCCAGTCAGTGTGTCCAGCAATCTGCCCCAGTATGTCCAGCATATTGCCCCAGTGTGTCCAGCATTGCCCCCAAACAGTGTGTCCAGCAATCTGCCCCAGTGTGTCCAGCAATCTGCCCCAGTGTGTCCAGCATTGCCCCCAGTGTGTCCAGCAATCTGCCCCAGTGTCTCCAGCATTGCCCCAGTGTGTCCAGCAATCTGCCCCAGTGTGTCCAGCATTGCCCCCAGACAGTGTGACCAGCAATCTGCCCCAGTGTATCCAGCATTGCCCCCAGACAGTGTGACCAGCAATCTGCCCCAGTATGTCCAGCACATTGCCACAGTATGTCCAGCATTGCCCCCAGACAGTGTGTCCAGCAATCTGCCCCAGTGTGTCCAGCATATTACCACCAGTGTGTCCAGCAATCTGCCCCAGTATGTCCAGCATTGCCAGCAGTGTGTCCAGCAATCTGCCCCAGTGTGTCCAGCAATCTGCCCCAGTGTTTCCAGCATTGCCCCAGTGTGTCCAGCAATCATCTGCCCCAGTGTGTCCTCCAGCATTGCCCCCAGTGTGTCCAGCAATCTGCCCCAGTGTGTCCAGCAATCTGCCCCAGTGTCTCCAGCATTGCCCCAGTGTGTTCAGCAATCATCTGCCCCAGTGTGTCCTCCAGCATATTGCCCCCAGTGAGACAGTGTCACTGTCCAGCATTCGGGCCCGCCCGGATTGCCGTTAGCAAAAAACAAAAACAAAAAAACGAGTTCTCCTCACCTGACCAGCGCTCCAGGCGGCGAGCTCCCTCCAGCAGCGCGCACTCGCCAATGATGTCAGACGCCGGCGACGTGTGCGCTGCGGCTGCGGCCGACTTCAGCTGCCAGCCTCCAATTGGCTGGTGGCTGTTGTTAACTATTGATGTGCGGGCGCGCGCCCGCACGTCAATAGGTGAAACCGCCACAGCGCCGGTAGGGGCCCGGTGAGCAGATGAGACGGGGCCCGATGCGGGCCCCCTCTCTGCCCACAAGGCCCATAAATGATACGCCAGTCAGGGCACGGGCAGTAATGCCCTAATAGCGGCGGGCCCTGGGCTACCACTGGGCCCTGGGCTACCGCCCAGATTGACCCTCTTATAATCTGCCCCTGGGAGTCTGACATCCATCACCCTCGCCGATAAACTGTGTTTTCACTCCACTGGATGTAAACACATTGAATAAAGTTGCAAAGCTTCGTTCCATTCAATGTGTAGTGACTGCTGCTGGGTACTGCAGAAAAGAACATGAGCAATTCTGCAGTACATGGCAGTGGCCGCTAAACATTAAATGGAACTATGGAAAAGTCATCAATATGTAGTCCCTTTAAACAAGCATCACAGAAGAGCCTACTTTCAACCTACTGCTAATATACTTTCAGTAGGTCATCAAGAAGTAGGTGACTAGAAGAAAATATGACTGCCGTATCAAACGATATAGAGTTTTGTTTCTTATCTGTTACCATGAAAATATATGTCTGCATCAGGACCATCTAAACAAAATAATAGAAAGTATTTAAATAAGCCTTATTGCAAATGTAGCTGATTTTCAAAAAAACATATTGGCTGCCAAAGTTTATTTTTGTAGGCACTCCTGTGTCTGGTATTGCAGTTCAGTTCAAGTGAATGAATATCTTGTACATTTGTATCTCAAAAAGTGGAATAATGAAATAAGCCAATTAGCTTTGTAAGGACAGAGCTTTGGGAAATCCCTCTTACAGCAGCTAATGTTATTGATTTTTCTGTGAATGGCTGCAGTTATTACTGGAAGATCCATCTCAGGTTACAGAAGTAGTGAAATGTGTTTAATCAATCCAATACTGTAAAAGCACCACACCTTCACATTGAAAAATAATTTAATTTCCATAGTTCCAGAATCCTCAACTTCTTTTTCAAAACTGTTAATGAAATTAGAAATGTGAGATGTTTCTATTATTTGCTGTGCGCTTAGTAATGAATACATTTGTGAATGTAATTATTTTTATTGGAATTTTACAAAATTTTAAGGGGGAAAAGCAAACATTATACAAACAATATACCCAAAACAATCTACAGGTAACAATGTACACAAAACAATATGCAGGTACTGGGAACTAGAGATGACCTCATTTCTTGGAGTGGAATTGAATTCTACTTGAATTTTACAGAAGTCCCTACTGTCCAAAATACAGATTTATTGCAATTTGCTGCTCCAGAATTCAGCAAAATGGCGCCCAGCTCTGGCTATCACTTTGCTGAACCATAACATTCCAGATAAAAAAATAATACATCATCACTCAACTGTTCTGTTGTCCCTGAATCCCACTGTCAATTCTTCAGGGTATCTTCATTTTGCAATCCCCTCTCGCACGCATTATTTTCAGCCTTCTTCACTCTAGGCCCTATCTTCTGGTTGGGCTACTCTTCAGACTAATGTCACTGCACAACGACATCTGAGGCCTTGTCAAACTGCAAGCTGCAGGCTGGATTAAAATGGCTAAAGGCAATATGAACAATGGGGGAAGGATAAAAGAAGAGATGTCAGATGGAGGACTGCTGGACAGGTAAGCAACGAGGTGAGTATTAAACAGGTTGTCAACTACTGTACACCCTTGCTTAATCAATTAAGGACCCAAATTAAAATAAAAGCAATAAACAATGTATACTCACTTTCTGCATCGCCGCTGTTCCAGCGATGTGGGCGGCACTGTTCTCAGGGGTGAAGTGACATTGTTGTGTTATGCCGGCTGTAGCCAATCAGGGTCAACCTTTATACAGGTAGTTCCTAGTGATAACTATGCATGGAGGAATTGGAAAGAGCACCTTATCATCGCACATGCCGGAAGTCACTGGAGCGGTGACACGCCGGCGCCTGTGCAGAAGGTCCCTGAATACACTGCCCATAGAAGGGAGGAAAAGGTATGGATTGTGGAGGGAGTGCAGGGTACAGGTGCTGGATTCCAGCTTCACAACTACATGCAACAGGGCACTGTGACGTGCATGGGAGGGGGTTGATACTATAATGAAGATGGGAGGCAGGGATTTCTTCCAGGCACCATACGTCCCGGAGCCTGGAAGAAATCATTAGCATAAAGAAAAAAAATAGGTTTTCTCAACAACAAGACCGCTAATATGAGGCATACAGGTAAGACTAGTTTAACATTCCTATCACCTGTATGCCCATATTAATAGGTTATATACGTACCGGGTATGACAGATTCCCTTTAAAAATAATATTTGAAAATATGTATGTTATGCATCAAGATGATCAGCACATTACCATGTTCCTGAAAAAACATGGATAGTGGTGGCATGAAGATGATGAGAAATTACAAAATAAAAGCACTGTAGAGTATTATAAGTGACTCTAGTGGTATCCTGTCATGACTCTTGTCGGCTGTCCCAGGGCCAGGGGCTCCTTCCCTGTCCCTAATGCTAGGGATGCCCTAGCTCACCCTGTTTTCCAGATTACTTCTGATGGTGAAGACACCGGGGCCAAGTACCTTGCCTTAGTTCCTGAATCGGCCCTGAGTCTGCACCCTTCCCCATCCAGGGAAGAGGGGAGTAGTAGTGTACACCAACTAGACTAACAAGGTAATACAAACAGGGGTAATGAAAAATACCAAACATACAAATATACTCACACATATAACAGAGGAATGCACCGGGGAGTGGAGGATGGGGTTAAACCAATGTAGGAGAAGAAAGGAAATTATCACATGCTCAAAACCTAGCAACAGTCACAGATAAATCCATTAACGTCTTTCTCCAACAACAACCACCAACATCCTCCAGCCATGCAGCAAAGGCAACTCTGACAATGAGCGCTAGCTAAGGCCCAGATTATGTAGGAGATGGGAGTGACTAATAGCACACAGCTGAGAGCCTTAGCTTCAGGAGATCTCAACAGAGCAGATTAACCTCTGCACTGCTAAAAAAAAATTTACACTGTTTAATGCGAAGGTGAAGTGCTTCTAATCAGTACAAGGGTAGGAGAAATCAGATGCTACGGTCTTCTGGCTCCACTATGTTGCGGTAAACCCGTGACACTTCCCTGTTAAGACACACTTTTTTCCTTTAAAAATGTGGATGAAAATGGGGGATGGTTTGTATAGTCCTGATGTACTTGCTCTGGCTGAGGTGGGGGAGCAGCAGTGGTGAAGCAGCATGTCACAGGAGGCAGGAGCCGGTGGCTATGGCTAACTCCTGGGCCCACTGCTAAAGATAAAAGAATATTCACTCCATTCTATGCCCATTTCCCTTTAATAGCTATTACAGTGATAGCCGCAAGCGCCAACTTCTTGCAGCTGCGCATGCTTGCTACTTAAGGCAATAAAGATTTACTACACTCCATTCCCATAGGTGAGGAATGTAGTGAATATTCATTCCCTGTAGTAGCGGCACACGTGAAAGCCTGGTGGCTGCAGCTAACACTGTGCTGCTCGCTACTAAATAGCAATGAATATTCACTGCACTCCACTCATATAGTCCCGGAGTGGAGAGAAGTGAGTATTCCAGCAGCTGTTTTCGGCTTGTAAACATGACGTCATTGCCATGCGTTCAATCATTGCCATGCATTACTTTCAAGCATAAAGCAGCTGCTGGCATCAGAACAAAACGCTGTGAGGGAGTGCAGGGAAGGTAAGTAGGATGGCTTACAGTTTTTTTTTATGTTTTTCTGATGGGGCTATGCATACCAGGATGAGAATGGGAGTCAATCATACCAGGATAAGGATGGGGCCATACATATCAGAACGGTGATGAGGTCCCTGCATACCAGGATAAGGATGGGGCCATGGATACCAGGACAGAGTTGGGGTCCCTGCATATCAGGATAGGGATGAGGGGGCCATGCCTACCAGGCTAGGGATAAGGATGGGGCCATGCATACCAGAACTAAGATGAGATCCCTGCATACCAGGATAAGGATGGGGCCATGAATACCAGGACAGAGATGGTGTCCCTGCATATCAGGATAGGGATGGGGGCCATGACTACCAGGCTAGGGATAAGGGGGACTTGACTACTACGATAGTGATGAGGGGTCCATGCATACCAGGATAGGGATGAGAGGGCTATGCATACCAGGTTGGGGATGAGGGTGCCATACATACTAGGATAGGGATGAGGGGGCCATGCATATCATGATGGGCATGATGGGGCCCTGCATACCATAATGGGTATGAGGGGGCCATGCATTACCTGGAGCTTCAGATGTGAATAGGTAAGCAATCAATTGTGACTTTGCATCCTTGATATTAGGTCAGTTGACTTATCTATATATGCTTGCTGTTGATGTGCATAAGTGCTCACATATTATTTTTGAGAAGGTTAGTTATGTATTTTGTCCTTTATGAATAATGCCAGGGGAAACCCCTACATAGGATTCTGTGCATATCAGGTGTACCTTGTATAATCTGCACTTACGGTTCATTTGATATGTATGAAAGTGTCTGAACTTCTGCTCTGTCACTCTGACGCATTAATTTGTACCCTTCCCTATTTATCTATGAGAGTTATCTCATCATAACATTGAATGCCCATATCTGTGACTATGCAATGTCAGTAGCAGATACAGGCCAACTGGCCCCCTGTTTCTCACTATACGTCTGCCATAGGGTGTGTTGTAGGAGTATAGGGACAGGTAATGTATGGGTCAGGGCGCAATTTCTCGCCATCTTAGGGTACCAACCTCTGCAAGTCAGTAGGTGTACAGAAAGGGTAGATCTCAGGGTCAGCACACCCCTTCTTCACATTGGCATAGTATGAATGGGTACTACCTGAGGCACAGTTATTACAGACACTGTAATGCTATGACAAATTATCCATCCATATAGGCAGTGCAAAATTATTTTTTTTAAGGTTTTCCTCTTTTTTGGGGGCACCCTATGCAATAAGTTATACTGCCATCCTTGAGGCGTTGTGTTTAGGGCTAACAGTCGCCTCCTGCTCTTTTTCTGACTAAATCCTCCAGTCAGATTAGGGCGAAGTTTAAATATATTTGTATATATTCAGCAGTTGTATCTATTCTACTGTACTAGACAAAGGTGTATAGGGTTAGGTTTTTATCATACCAGCCTATCTTCTGTTCTTACTAGCCCTTTACAATTACATGTATATATTTAATACATATTTTGCACGTTGCACTTTTCACCTTTGTTGTGGGTATTTAAGAAATTCTTTTTTAACTAAAACTTAATAAAAGTTATATTTTACAAGCAGCTTTTTTAGCCAGTTAGCCACAAAATACTCAGTTGCCCAATAATTGTGCACATTGTGTACCTAGGGTGAAGGCTTAGGCTACTTTCACACTTCCGTCTTTTGTCCTCCGTCGCAATCCGTCGGTTTGGGCAAAAAACGGATCCTGCAAATGTGCTTGCAGGATGCGTTTTTGCCCATAGACTTGTATTAGCAACGGATCGCGACGGATGGGCACACATCGCATCCGTCGTGCGACGGATCCATCGTGTTTTGGCAGATGAGACGCACAAAAAAACGTTCAATGTAACGTTTTTAGGTGCGTTGTGTCCGCCATTTTCAACCAAGCATGCACGGCAGAAACTCTGCCTCCTCCTCCCCGGACTGCAGAATGGGCAGCGGATGCGTTGAAAAACTGCATCCGCTGCCCACGTCATGCAGTAATTTCTCAACGTCCGTCGGTACATCGGCCCGACGCATTACGACGGGCCCATACCGATAGAAGTGTGAAAGTAGCCTTAAGATACCGTCACACAGTGGCATTTTGATCGCTACGACGGCACGATTCGTGACGCTCCAGCGTCGTAAAAATATCGCTTCAGCGTCGTAGACTGCTGTCACACTTTGCAATGTACGACGCTGGAGCGATAATTTCATGACGTATGTGCGATGTAGAAGCCGTTGGTTACTATGCGCACATCGTATACAATATCGTGCACACCTTTGTTACACCATGCGATCATGCCGCCACAGCGGGACACTAGACGACGAAAGAAAGTTTCAAACGATCTGCTACGACGTACGATTCTCAGCGGGGTCCCTGATCGCAGGAGCGTGTCAGACACAGCGAGATCGCTGGAACGTCACGGATATATCGCTCGAACGTCACGAATCGTGCCGTCGTAGCGATCAAAATGCCACTGTGTGACGGTACCCTTAGAGAAATACATGGAGAGCTGTTCAGAATGGCACATCTGATCTGTCCTCCTCTATCAGACAAATTAGGCTTAAAGGGAACCTGTCAGCAGGATTGTGCACAGTGACCTGTCAGCAGTCTGCATAATGAATACCTAATCAGGGCACCACATGAAGACCCCCCACAGGCCGCCCCGGAGCACAAGCATATCATTAACACAAAACTGAAAATAAAGACAACAACCACAACATGGATTTCATCAACCAAGGTTGGGCTAAATGTAGCGGGACGAAAGCCCTCTACTTAAAGGAAATACATAGTGGATGCTTTCATCCGCAGCATTGCACGCTTGGCGATTCCAAGCGCTGTGGATTAGACAGGGGTGGAAAGAGATGATTTGCATAGCTCCGCCTACTGCAAAGGATTCTGGGTAAACCTGCTATTCTTTGTATTATGCTGCTTGCAAGTACTTTCCGTTTCAGGAAAGCATCCACTATGTATTTCCTTTAAGTAGAGGGCTTTTCGGTCTCTTTCGTCCCGCTACATTTAGCCCAACTTGGGTCTCTCCCTAAGGTGGCTAGCATGTATGTATCGCTTGCTCACCGAGCCCCACTCCATACAGCCAACCAATTCCAGCCCTGTGCTGATGAGGGCCTAAAGCCCGAAACACGTGTCCACAGGTAGGAATTGGTTGGCTGTGTAAATTTAGAAACTAATCCGCAGCATTGCACGCTTGGCGATTCCAAGCGCTGTGGATTAGACAGGGGTGGAAAGAGATGATTTGCATAGCTCCGCCTACTGCAAAGGATTCTGGGTAAACCTGCTATTCTTTGTATTATGCTGCTTGCAAGTACTTTCCGTTTCAGGAAAGCATCCACTATGTATCAACCAAGGTATCATTTTAATCAGTATAACGGCACCGACCTGACACTGTGTGTAGGTTACTGAGCACAATCCTGCTGACAGGTTCCCTTTAATTTCTTGTGCCACAGAAAAATTGTGTTCCATCTGCATGTTTTGTTAATAAGAATGTATCCTCACATCAGGACTCGCTGGTCTCTCGCCATAAACATTATTACAATGACTAATGCAGCTAATATTGGAAACAAAATTGATTCAGGCTTTCTGTACATCTGCACTAGTTATTTTCAGATATTCATAAACATGAAAATGCCGGCAGTGTTGGATCCCTTATGTTGCACACCAATAGTCAAATCTATTGATTATAGTTGGTTCTGAAGGGACCTTTTAGCTCCATGTGAGCGGACCATTACTGCATGAAGCACATGACGCTTAGATGTTGGCACTTTTTCAGAACATAGTTCTGAGCAGAATCAGCTCACAAAAAGTATGACCAAAATAATAGAAACATAAAAAATATTTGTAGAATTATGACCTCAATGACCTTAGTAGGTATCTACAGACCT
Organism: Ranitomeya imitator; assembly: GCF_032444005.1. Classification (NCBI taxonomy): domain Eukaryota; kingdom Metazoa; phylum Chordata; class Amphibia; order Anura; family Dendrobatidae; genus Ranitomeya; species Ranitomeya imitator. Next base: position 525,958,008 of record NC_091286.1, read on the forward strand.
CGGTACCTTTCCATGGCATATTGTGGCTTTGAAAATTTCTGTATTAAGAAATGCTCCTGCAGTCATTATAGTGCAGCTAATTTATATATACTTTTAGTATGTACCGTAACTGAAACATGTAGAAGTAGATACTTACGGAATCTGTCACCCTGTCTTTGCCACCTAATTTAGAGAACCATGGTGTAGACTGTGAGGATGGTAGGTGCGGACCCACTGTACCACAGGTCTTGCTTACCATGAAGGGGCATGACTAAGTGACCAACTGGTTTTCACTAGAGCCTCTGGTGGTCAGGATAATCTTGGACCGCAGATAGTCACCAGGCACCACTCCAGGGCAGTTCCTGGACCTTAGCAACTGACCCATGAGTTAAAGCTGGAATGCAGAGCCCGGGAGGGTGAAGACAGAAGTGTAGTGTGACAGTCTGAAGTCAGGGCAGGCAGCAAGGATTCACAATACAAAGCCGGGGTCAGGGGCGGAGAGGTCAGACAGAACGGGTAAATGCTCCGGGTTGGTAACAAGAGTGACGAGACAAAATAGCACTTAAAGTGATTGCTGGAGACAGACAGGAACCTAAGTCCAGGCAGGAAATACTGAAAGAAACTGCCTAGGATCTGGCTGCACCTTCCTATAGCCAGGTAGAGACAGCAGGAAGATGCAGTAGGTCTGGGAGAGCAGTAAGAGGTAACTCATCAAGGCGGCCAAACACGGGGAGTGGCAGAGCAGTGAACACAGTAAGTGGCATGACACTGAGATGGTGTGCGAGATACCGCTGTGACATACAGTAGACACTGATTCCAGAAATGTGTTACTTACTGGGATGCCAGCTGTAATTTTCATAAAATCACTGTGTTATCATCAAGAGATTATCACTAAAGGACTAACTAGTAACCTGCTGCCATGTATTGCTCCAAATTCATGTGCTCTGTATAACCTCACCTGCACCACTGATTAGTAGCTTTCTGCCCATGCAAAGTGTACACAGAAAGCTGTCAATCAGAGAACTGAATTCAGAAAACTGGGAGATACTGTATGTAGCAAATAAGGCAATGATTTTATCAAAACTGCAGCAAACAAAAACCGGTTGACAGATTTCCTTTAACAACGGTGATGAATATCTGGTGACATAGTCTCCCTATGGCTCCCAGCACCAATCAAAGTAAATCTGGTTACTGACAACATTTTGCTACAACACATGAAGTATGACACATGAAGGATACAAGAAAAGTTTGTTAAAAATAGGAAATAAGTTTGTTGGTTTTGTATTTGTCATTCAATGTTTGGAGCTTAGCAAAAGATCATAATACTAAGCACCTGTTCACGGCCTTGCTGAGCCAAGCTGAGCCAAGACTGTACAATTTTGGCTGCTTATTGAGTTCACATATTTATTGGCATAGAGACACTCAGTTGGCTAAATGTTTGTGGTCATGAGGGAGTTTAAAAGTGTTACAATGAAGAAAATTACATTTACAGTTCAAAAAATTAAAATGTGAAATAATTATGTAACATCTATAATATAACGCTGGGAGCGTCACTCTGTCCGAATCCTTTATAGACTGCGCAGGCGCAAGCGCCGGCGCAGTCTGGGCCTCACAGAGTGACGCTCCCGGGAGATCGCGGTATGCGTTCACACTGAACGCACACCGCGATCTCCAACAGAGAAGCAGGGACCGCCAGGAGGGTGAGTATCGGCCATATTCACCTGTCCCGTTCCACCGCTGAGCGTCGCCATCTTCCCGGACTTCGGCCTGTGACCTTCAGTTCAGAGGGTGCGATGACGACCTTAATGCGCGCCGGCGCCGCCCTCTGACTGACCAGTCACAGCCAGGAGACCGGGAAGATGGCGGCGCCCAGCAGTGGAACGGAGGACAGGTGAATATAGTAAGTGCTGGGGGGCCTGAGCTGGCGGCGATACCGGCACCTGACCCCCACAGCGCGCCCGTGTCCCCGCCTGCTCAGGCCCCCGGATGGGTGCAGCACATGACAGGATGGGGACGCAGGATGGGTGCAGCACATGACAGGATGGGGACGCAGGATGGGTGCAGCACATACCAGGATGGGGACGCAGGATTGGAGCAGCACATGACAGGATGGGGACGCAGGATGGGTGCAGCACATGACAGGATGGGGACGCAGGATGGGTGCAGCACATGACAGGATGGGGACGCAGGATCGGAACGCAGGATGGGTGCAGCACATACCAGGATGGGGACGCAGGATGGGTGCAGCACATGACAGGATGGGGACGCAGGATCGGAACGCAGGATGGGTGCAGCACATACCAGGATGGGGACGCAGGATGGGTGCAGCACATGACAGGATGGGGACAGCACATACCAGGATGGGGACGCAGGATGGGTGCAGCACATGACAGGATGGGGATGCAGGATCGGAACGCAGGATGGGTGCAGCACATGACAGGATGGGGACGCAGGATGGGTGCAGCACATACCAGGATGGGGACGCAGGATTGGAGCAGCACATGACAGGATGGGGACGCAGGATGGGTGCAGCACATGACAGGATGGGGACGCAGGATGGGTGCAGCACATGACAGGATGGGGACGCAGGATCGGAACGCAGGATGGGTGCAGCACATACCAGGATGGGGACGCAGGATGGGTGCAGCACATGACAGGATGGGGACGCAGGATCGGAACGCAGGATGGGTGCAGCACATACCAGGATGGGGATGCAGGATGGGTGCAGCACATGACAGGATGGGGACAGCACATACCAGGATGGGGACGCAGGATGGGTGCAGCACATGACAGGATGGGGACGCAGGATCGGGACGCAGGATGGGTGCAGCACATACCAGGATGGGGACGCAGGATGAGTGCAGCACATGACAGGATGGGGACAGCACATACCAGGATGGGGACGCAGGATGGGTGCAGCACATGACAGGATGGGGACGCAGGATGGGTGCAGCACATGACAGGATGGGGACAGCACATACCAGGATGGGGACGCAGGATGGGTGCAGCATATGACAGGATGGGGACGCAGGATGGGTGCAGCACATGACAGGATGGGGACGCAGGATGGGGACGCAGGATGGGTGCAGCACATACCAGGATGGGGACGCAGGATGGGTGCAGCACATGACAGGATGGGGATGCAGGATTGGGACGCAGGATGGGTGCAGCACATACCAGGATGGGGACGCAAGATGGGTGCAGCACATGACAGGATGGGGGCGCAGGATGGGTGCAGCACATGACAGGATGGGGACGCAGGATGGGTGCAGCACATGACAGGATGGGGATGCAGGATGGGTGCAGCACATACCAGGATGGGGACGCAGGATGGGTGCAGCACATGACAGGATGGGGACGCAGGATGGGGACACAGGATGGGTGCAGCACATACCAGGATGGGGACGCAGGATGGGTACAGCACATGACAGGATGGAGGCGCAGGATGGGTGCAGCACATGACAGGATGGGGACGCAGGATGGGTGCAGCACATGACAGGATGGGGACGCAGGATGGGTGCAGCACATGACAGGATGGGGACGCAGGATGGGTGCAGCACATGACAGGATGGGGACACAGGATAGGTGCAGCACATGACAGGATGGGGACGCAGGATGGGGACGCAGGATGGGTGCAGCACATGACAGGATGGGGGCGCAGGATGGGTGCAGCACATGACAGGATGGGGACGCAGGATGGGTGCAGCACATGACAGGATGGGGACGCAGGATGGGTGCAGCACATGACAGGATGGGGACGCAGGATGGGGACGCAGGATGGGTGCAGCACATGACAGGATGGGGGTGCAGGATGGGTGCAGCACATGACAGGATGGGGACGCAGGATGGGTGCAGCACATGACAGGATGGGGACGCAGGATGGGTGCAGCACATGACAGGATGGGGACGCAGGATGGGTGCAGCACATGATAGGATGGGGACGCAGGATGGGGATGCAGGATGGGTGCAGCACATGACAGGATGGGGCGCAGGATGGGTGCAGCACATGACAGGATGGGGACGCAGGATGGGTGCAGCACATGACAGGATGGGGACGCAGGATGGGTGCAGCACATGACAGGATGGGGACGCAGGATGGGTGCAGCACATACCAGGATGGGGACGCAGGATGGAGCAGCACATACCAGGATGGAGACCATATACCAATATAAATGCTCGCCACCCGGGCGTAGAACGGGTTCAATAGCTAGTTAATAATATATCATAAAATGCATTGTTCATACAATGAAGAAGGATTTTGTGGTATTGTGTCAGCCAGAAAAATCGATGTACATACTTTGATGCCCCAAAATGACAAAAGTATTCTCTTAGTGATACCTTCATTGGCTAACCAGAAAATGTATTTTTACAAGCTTTCCGAGCACAGAGGCTCCTTTATCAGGCGAGTTTACAAATGAATTACTGAGACAAGAGCCCAACAGTTAAGAGATGTTATAACAGGACATTTCTAAAGATAAGCCCAGGATTTCCTTGGTAAATGACTTTTTATTTCTAGTTAACAAAACAATGCCATTTCTCAGTCTTAAAAATATAATAATAATAATGACTTACTGATATAAATACTTTTATGCTCAAACATAGAAGTGATATCTTTATTGGCTAACCAGAAAAAATTATATTTGCGAGCTTTCAGAGCACAGAGGCTCCTTCTTCAGGATGGTTGAAATCTTGACAATATAACACTGGTCAACGCAATTTTTCTGGCAAAAGGTTTTAAAACATATTTTAAGTCCATTTTGGCTGCTGATTACGAATATGAACTCCGTTTTTGGCTATCACATCAGGATTTCGAGATATTTTCAATTTTTGATGAAAATTACTCCTAATGTTTTATGATAAAAACACATGATTTTCGGTACTACATTTTGTATATTTTTAATCAAGGAATAACAACGAATACAAAGTCTATGTACAGCAAATCAAATATACTTACAGAAATAAACTACAAAATATAAAAACAGATATATATGGCACACAGATGAATGACAAAAGGCAGTTATTTGAACTTTCTTTTCTTGGCTGATCTGTGATGTACAGCTTCTGGGTTGTCTGTAATCAAGCTCCAGCAATAGTCAGCCATCATATGTGAGTCCCACTGGCCTTGATACCGTTCTTCCATTGTTTAAATGTCCTGATGAAAACTGTTATGATCAGGTGGCCTTGGAGCAGCATGAAAACTTTCTCTGGAGTAGGTGGTAACTATACGGACCGCAAACCCTGATCTTAACACCGCAACTAGAATTAGCCGTGGGGTGTGCCTAACAAAACCTAGACACCTCGACACAGCCGGAGAACTAAATACCCCTAAAGATGGAAATAGGAAAACTATCTTGCCTCAGAGTAGACTCCCAAAGGATAGGCAGCCCCCCACAAATAATGACTGTGAGTTGGAGAGGAAAAGACACACGCAGGCAGAAAACAGGCTTAGCAAAGGAGGCCACTTCTAGCAAAATAGAAAAGGACTGGACAGGATACTAAGCGGTCAGCATAAAAATACTACAAAAATATCCACAGCAGAAAATACAAAACTCCACCACCTAACTAAAGATGTGGAGAGTATAACTGCAACTCCAGAGAATCCAACAGACTGAGAAAAACAACTGACACAGTCTAAGCTGGAGCAAATAGAAACAAAAGATTAGCACTGAAAACAAGCACACAGCAAGTGTGCTTCAGAAAAAGAAACAGACACTTATCTTTGCTGAACTGGCAGCTAAGCAGGTGAGGCCAGGCAGAGATCCAATACTTCCAAAGAAACATTGACAACTGGCAAGGGCTAATGAATCCTGCACACTTAAATATCCCAGTCAGAACAGCAATTAGCAGATACACCTGGCCAGGACTGTGACTCAGAGACAACTGCATTCCCACCTACCACCACTGGAGGGAACCCAAGAGCAGAATTCACAACAGAAAATGCTCCCCTTGTTCCTCGCTCACATCCCCAAGGTTCTCTGGAAAAAAGTCCAAATGGCTATGTAAATAGTGAATCTTGATACTCATTCTACATCCAAGATTTCGCAGACTCATTAGTAGCTCCTCCACAATCTCTTCATAGTTGTCTGCTTTCTTATTCCCTAGAAAATTCTGCACCACATTACAAAATGCATTCCAAGCTCTTTCTTCTGTCTCATTCATTGATGTGATAAAATTTGGGTCTCTCATAAGTGTTCTTATTTGAGGTCCATCAAATATTCCAGCCTTTTTCTTCTCTTCACTAAGACCAGGAAAAGTTGAACATATATACAGTGGGGCAAAAAAGTATTTAGTCAGTCAGCAATAGTGCAAGTTCCACCACTTAAAAAGATGAGAGGCGTCTGTAATTTACATCATAGGTAGACCTCAACTATGGGAGACAAACTGAGAAAAAAAAATCCAGAAAATCACATTGTCTGTTTTTTTAACAATTTATTTGCATATTATGGTGGAAAATAAGTATTTGGTCAGAAACAAACAATCAAGATTTCTGGCTCTCACAGACCTGTAACTTCTTCTTTAAGAGTCTCCTCTTTCCTCCACTCATTACCTGTAGTAATGGCACCTGTTTAAAATTGTTATCAGTATAAAAAGACACCTGTGCACACCCTCAAACAGTCTGACTCCAAACTCCACTATGGTGAAGACCAAAGAGCTGTCAAAGGACACCAGAAACAAAATTGTAGCCCTGCACCAGGCTGGGAAGACTGAATCTGCAATAGCCAACCAGCTTGGAGTGAAGAAATCAACAGTGGGAGCAATAATTAGAAAATGGAAGACATACAAGACCACTGATAATCTCCCTCGATCTGGGGCTCCACGCAAAATCCCACCCCGTGGGGTCAGAATGATCACAAGAACGGTGAGCAAAAATCCCAGAACCACGCGGGGGGACCTAGTGAATGAACTGCAGAGAGCTGGGACCAATGTAACAAGGCCTACCATAAGTAACACACTATGCCACCATGGACTCAGATCCTGCAGTGCCAGACGTGTCCCACTGCTTAAGCCAGTACATGTCCGGGCCCGTCTGAAGTTTGCTAGAGAGCATTTGGATGATCCAGAGGAGTTTTGGGAGAATGTCCTATGGTCTGATGAAACCAAACTGGAACTGTTTGGTAGAAACACAACTTGTCGTGTTTGGAGGAAAAAGAATACTGAGTTGCATCCATCAAACACCATACCTACTGTAAAGCATGGTGGTGGAAACATCATGCTTTGGGGCTGTTTCTCTGCAAAGGGGCCAGGACTGATCCGGGTACATGAAAGAATGAATGGGGCCATGTATCGTGAGATTTTGAGTGCAAACCTCCTTCCATCAGCAAGGGCATTGAAGATGAAACGTGGCTGGGTCTTTCAACATGACAATGATCCAAAGCACACCGCCAGGGCAACGAAGGAGTGGCTTCGTAAGAAGCATTTCAAGGTCCTGGAGTGGCCTAGTCAGTCTCCAGATCTCAACCCTATAGAAAACCTTTGGAGGGAGTTGAAAGTCTGTGTTGCCAAGCGAAAAGCCAAAAACATCACTGCTCTAGAGGAGATCTGCATGGAGGAATGGGCCAACATACCAACAACAGTGTGTGGCAACCTTGTGAAGACTTACAGAAAACGTTTGACCTCTGTCATTGCCAACAAAGGATATATTACAAAGTATTGAGATGAAATTTTGTTTCTGACCAAATACTTATTTTCCACCATAATATGCAAATAAAATGTTAAAAAAACAGACAATGTGATTTTCTGGATTTTGATTTCTCAGTTTGTCTCCTATAGTTGAGGTCTACCTATGATGTAAATTACAGACGCCTCTCATCTTTTTAAGTGGTGGAACTTGCACTATTGCTGATTGACTAAATACTTTTTTGCCCCGCTGTAGTTAAAGCATTCTCTACTGTGATTGAGAGCTTTGACAAACTGCTTCATCAATCCAAGTTTTATGTGTAAGGGAGGAAAGACAATGTCCTTCTTATCCACTAGAGGATCATGGATGACATTTTAATCGCCAGATGCCAAACTCTGTCGCTGAGGCCATTCAGTTTTCACCCAATGCTCTGCTGTAGCTCTACTGTCCCAGTAGCACAGAAAACAAGGGTGATATCATAACAAATGGGAATTATACATGTTCAAAGAAAACAAAGATATTTTCACATTTATTGGGAGACTAAATTAAAACTAAATTTACCTTAGTGAATCATATAAACCGGCACTTTTCATACACTACTTATATTTATCATGGAATTCATGAAAATGGGCTATATACCTATAGCTCAAAAACGTGATCTGATAGAGAAATTATAAGATCAGATTTGAATTCAGCACCCTCAAATTAGTGTAAAACTGTTCTTAAAGTCCATGCCAGAAATTTTTTTTTTTTTTGTAGACCAGTGTAATTTTTCTGGTTAGGCAAAAAAAAGTATCACTCCTTGAATACTTTTATTATTTTTGGGCATAAAAGTATTTTCATTGATTTTTCTGGCTAGCACAGAAACCACAATATATTTTTTTATTGCACACCATAATAATGCCTTATATAACCAATATCATCACTTAATAACAATCCACCTACAATATTGACAATATATTTGTATTCCCTTTTTAATAATATTTTCCACCCCTATTTATACATCCCATTTTTAAGGCTTCTAGCTGAAACGCATCAGTTATGTACTGTGGACTTTCATGGTGACTATTAGTGATGAGCGAGTATACTCCTTGCTCGGGTTTTCCTGAGCACGCTCGGGTGACCTCCGAGTATTTATGACTGCTCGGAGATTTTGTTTTCTTCGCCGCAGCTGAATGATTTACAGCTACTAGCCTGCTTGATTAGCAACCAGGCAACCCCCACATGTACTCAGACTGGCTAGTAGCTGTAAATCATTTAGCTGCAGCGATGAAAACTAAATCTCCGAGCAGTCATGAATACTCGGAGGTCACCCGAGCGTGCTCGAAAAAATCCGAGCAACGAGTATACTCGCTCAGCACTAGTGACTAGTGCATTTTTTAAATTTTTTACTATTTTAATAAAGAAGTTTTTTCACCTTTAATTGATTTTGTCTTCGCTGGAGAACCACCCTATTTCTTTTGTATATTTGTACATTTGGTGCATCAGGACGTAGATGGGATGAATGAGATAAATGTTTTCGCTTATGCAGCGCCCCAGAGATCTGGTCGTTGCAGTATGACACTCTGCCACTAAGGGGAGTGATGGTACGTCTGATGGCACTAAAGGAGTTCTCCTGACCAGGTATCACCAGAACACATTACACTTCACACTCCGGCCACTAGGGGGAGAAAAAGGCTTTATTTATTGGGCCACTCCTCACACTGGTAAAACTAGGGGTTGGGGAGGAAGTTAGTCAGAAGCTTACTGGGTTGGACTCAGGCAACATCTCGTGGCAGGGGGTGTTGCAGGGAGAAGACACAGGGGGGTCCCTGTCAGGCATGGGAACCTGGCAGGTTCCTAGCGAACAGAGCACAACGTAACGGAACCGCGCCTGCACTACCTTGCGGCGGTATCCTAAGAAAGAGACACGAAAGGAAGGATATTGTGGAACAGTGTAAACGAGATCAAGCAAAAAGGAGTACCAGTAGGAGTCGTGCCGTGAGACCGAGGCAACATCCTACTGAGGCGCGTAGCCGGTGGCCGGAACACCGCGGGAGTAACTGACTCTAGGCCTTACTTCGAACTCCGCAGGACAGTTAATTACAGGTTGGCTGTCCACCTTAAATTTCCTACGAAGACATAGGGGGCAACAGTGGGAGAGGGGCATCTCTAGGGTCCTGGAAGACCTCCAGGCCTTCCCGTCATACGGGTGCGTCCTAGCCATAACATATCTGGGGGACGAGAAACCAGTAACATCTGGAACTAAAGAGAGAGCTGTAGAGAACGAACGAGAACAGCAGTTGTGAGGACTATTCCGAATGCTCAGCAGGGTAGGACTACAACACACAGGCGCTAGTGGTGGGCAACGATTTCCATCTGCGAGGGAAACTCTGGAAGTGCCCATCGGACTGGCCGGTCTCTGATAGCCCTGTTAAACGTGCTCTGGATTGGGGATCCTGAAGTCTTCAGTAAAGAGGTAAAGAGACTGCAACCTTGTGTTCTCGTTATTGCCTGCACCTCACACCATCACCATCCACCTTACTGAGAAGCCCTGGGGACATACTTCACCTGTGGGAAGGTATACCATCCAGCTGCCATTCCATCACCACAGCGGACCCCACAGCAGCGTCGGTCACCCTGACCGAACACCACAGGTGGCGTCACGAACCCCTGACAGACTGCATCACCTTCATTGGACGCCCCTTAGCAGGGCCGTGGACCGGGTCTAGCCACCGTGACAGGCTCAGAACCGAACCACAGAGGCCCGGTACTGAGAACGCGTGGCCCTGTGTCTGGGGGCAATCCACTTACATTAAATATAAAGTATCTAATAAATACATTACCTAACTGACAATCCATCCTATGTTAGCTTTTTATGAAGGCTGCAGCGGATTTCCAGACTGTGCGGCTCTGGAAATGAAACTTCCATGGATTGTGATGTCGACAGTGATGACTTAAAATCTTAAAGATTGACAGTTAAGCCTGATTACTGTACACTAAAGAGCATTTGTACATGCAATTTGTATTAAAACCCCGGAAATGTAAATTCTGCTATATTATCATTACAGTAAAGTGTATGAAGGACTCAGTTCTTATGTGAACTTTTTCCAAGCAGAATGTATTTCAGGAAATGACAGAATGCTTATATTGTTAAGTAAATAAGGCAGCACACTGCAGCGCTGAAACATGCAAACTTGAAACACGAAATTTGAACTGCATTACTGCACTAGAAATATGAAAAATGAGAGCATTTAGCGCATAAAAATGGCCAATTTTATGTGTACCTGGTAGCCCCTTTACGGCATCTCTCTTATACCAGGTCCTACACTTGCCTTACCTCGCTGAGAATAAGCGTCTCCATCTGAATGGGTACATGTGAAACTTCTTCCTAGACTAAAATTCTCTCTCTCTGTGGAGGGGTATTGGGCCTACTGTAATTAAAACACCTGTGGCTAGGAGGCGGAGTGCACGATCAGAAGGCTAAAGAATACATTTCAAAAACCTGACCGGCACATCCAAACATAGACTTAGTGTGAACAGGTGCTGAAACTAGAGTCGCCAACTCGTATATAGTTAAGTAAATAAGGCAGCACCAACTCGTTTATAGTTAAGCAGCACACTGCAGCGCTGAAACATGCAAACTTGAAACACGAAATTTGAACTGCATTATTGCACTAGAAATATGAAAAATGAGAGCGTTTAGCGCATAAAAATGGCCAATTTTATGTGTACCTGGTAGCCCCTTTACGGCATCTCTCTTATACCAGGTCCTACACTTAACTATATACGAGTTGGCGACTCTAGGTTCAGCACCTGTTCACACTAAGTCTATGTTTGGATGTGCCGGCCAGGTTTTTGAAATGTATTCTTTAGCCTTCTGATCGTGCACTCCGCCTCCTAGCCACAGGTGTTTTAATTACAGCAGGTCCAATATCCCTCCACAGAGAGAGAGAATTTTAGTCTAGGAAGAGTTTTCACATGTACCCATTCAGATGGAGACGTTTATTCTCAGCGAGGTAAGGCAAGTGTAGGACCTGGTATAAGAGAGATGCCGTAAAGGGGCTACCAGGTACACATAAAATTGGCCATTTTTATGCGCTAAACGCTCTAATTTTTCATATTTCTAGTGCAGTAATGCAGTTCAAATTTCGTGTTTCAAGTTTGCATGTTTCAGCGCTGCAGTGTGCTGCCTTATTTACTTAACAATAAACGAGTTGGCGACTCTAGGTTCAGCACCTGTTCACACTAAGTCTATGTTTGGATGTGCCGGTCAGGTTTTTGAAATGTATTCTTTAGCCTTCTGATTGTGCACTCCGCCTCCTAGCCACAGGTGTTTTAATTACAGCAGGTCCAATACCCCTCCACAGAGAGAGAGAATTTTAGTCTAGCAAGAGGTTTCACATGTACCCATTCAGATGAAGACGTTTATTCTCAGCGAGGTAAGGCAAGTGTAGGACCTGGTATAAGAGAGATGCCGTAAAGGGGCTACCAGGTACACATAAAATTGGCCATTTTTATGCGCTAAACGCTCTCATTTTTCATATTTCTAGTGCAGTAATGCAGTTCAAATTTCGTGTTTCAAGTTTGCATGTTTCAGCGCTGCAGTGTGCTGCCTAATTTACTTAACTATAAACGAGTTGGCGACTCTAGGTTCAGCACCTGTTCACACTAAGTCTATGTTTGGATGTGCCGGTCAGGTTTTTGAAATGTATTCTTTAGCCTTCTGATCGTGCACTCCGCCTCCTAGCCACAGGTGTTTTAATTACAGCAGGTCCAATACCCCTCCACAGAGAGAGAGAATTTTAGTCTAGGAAGAGGTTTCACATGTACCCATTCAGATGGAGACGTTTATTCTCAGCGAGGTAAGGCAAGTGTAGGACCTGGTATAAGAGAGATGCCGTAAAGGGGCTACCAGGTACACATAAAATTGGCCATTTTTATGCGCTAAACGCTCTCATTTTTCATATTTCTAGTGCAGTAATGCAGTTCAAATTTCGTGTTTCAAGTTTGCATGTTTCAGCGCTGCAGTGTGCTGCCTTATTTACTTAACTATATACGAGTTGGCGACTCTAGGTTCAGCACCTGTTCACACTAAGTCTATGTTTGGATGTGCCGGTCAGGTTTTTGAAATGTATTCTTTAGCCTTCTGATCGTGCACTCCGCCTCCTAGCCACAGGTGTTTTAATTACAGCAGGTCCAATACCCCTCCACAGAGAGAGAGAATTTTAGTCTAGGAAGAGGTTTCACATGTACCCATTCAGATGGAGACGTTTATTCTCAGTGAGGTAAGGCAAGTGTAGGACCTGGTATAAGAGAGATGCCGTAAAGGGGCTACCAGGTACACATAAAATTGGCCATTTTTATGCGCTAAACGCTCTCATTTTTCATATTTCTAGTGCAGTAATGCAGTTCAAATTTCGATTTGGATGTGCCGGTCAGGTTTTTGAAAAGAATGCTTATATTGATCGTATATGAAATGAATGGTAATTAAGTGGTAGAATTCGCGAAAGTCAATATTTCAGAAAGCCTAAAATTCTGATGAAAAACTCAACCAACATTTTTTTAAATTCAGTAATACAATCAATGTATTTATTAGAATCTTGTCTAACAGGACATAGATTTTAGCAATGTGAGTATATTATTATTATTGTTATTATACATTTTTATAGCGCCATTTATTCCATGGCGCTTTACATGTGAATACGGGGCAAATATAGACAAATACATTAAACATGAGGAGATAACAAGGCACACGGGTACATAAGGAGGGAGGACCCTGCCCGCAAGGGCTCACAGTCTGTAGGGGATGGGTGATGAAACACTAGTATATTAATGTGTTTAGTTAAATAAACTAGGACAAAGCTGCTTATTATTTAGGATTATACCAATTTCTATTCATATGCTTCTTACCTCTGGTATCTCACAGCAATGGCAAAATGGGAAAATATGTGTTGTCCTACTGGATAAGCCTACGTTTTATTAGCCTTGTACCCGTGAGAAAAGAAATGCTATAAAAAAAAAATAGCTCAGATGCTTCTTTAATTCTACAAGGTTGCCAGAGTCACCTTCCGCTACAATTGTATGGACAGGACGTGGAGGGAAAGAACAGATGCAGAACGTGGAGAGAACATATGTTGAGCCTGGGTTTTTAAAGGATTGTTTGCTTGGATGACCTCTTGTTGTCTTATGTTGTATTAAGAGATGATTAGATAATAGATGAGGTCTAACGACCATTGAAAAGTCACTGACAGCAATGGATGTACGGTACATTCAACTGGATAAATAAGAGACCTTCTTTACAATGCGCTCACACAATGTAACTCCTCTGATGTGAAAAGCCTAGGTACACCCAGCCGAAAATCAGATTCTCCCCCACCGATTTCAACATAAAGACACGAGGGGCCTATTTATTAAAATCACTCATTCACAAAACCCATGGACAAATTTTGATAACACAAATAATATGTGATTTTCGTATAGAATAAAATCAACCTTATACAATAAAAGGGTTGTCTGACAACCCTTTCTGAATCCCAACGTTTCCCCCCCAGTGGCTCTCCCGGCGATCACATGACATTGTTATTTCATGTGATCCCTGTGGCCAATCAGCGCTGACTTGACTCTCCACGCCTTTGGACGAATCATATACATCCGGAGGAAGAGAGTGAAGCCAGCGCTGATTGGCCAAAGTGATCACATGACATAACAATGTGACGCGAGCCCCGGGGAGCCAGTGCCGGCACCGTTCCAGCGGAGGTGAGTAGAAGTGATGTTATTTTACTGGGGCAAATGTAGGGATTCAGAATAAATTGCCCAAGCAGTGGCAACCCCTTTAACCCTGCTGTTCTGTTCGGTCTGGGGAGACCTATTTTGAACTTTGGTATTTTTTGGGGTGTTCAAGATGCAGTTCTGAAACTTGTGGTTGATTGACTTAAATGAGGATGGGTCGGTCGGCCACGGGTTTCAGAGCCGCATCTTGAATATTTTAAAGAATATTGAAGTTCAAAGTCGGTCATTTTTGACCAACAGAACAGCAGGGTTAAATAAGCTATAGAGGATGCAGAAGATAGATTTGCACCAGTACAGCAGAGAGCATGAGCGATATAAAATGCAGTGCAAGGTTGGGATGGCTTTTTCATGATGACTGAGACTATTATCTTTGACTTTCATCTCACTTCCTTTATATTAACATTTATCTTATGTTAACCACCAGAAAACTGTCCTGATCACATGTAAAGAAACAAAAACTATTTTTGAGTTTAAAGCTTATTTAACTTTTTTCTTTCTTACAAATGTCAACTATACTACCGAATAGGACTGTAAGGCATATAGGGCTACCCACAGACCTGGTATGGAAAGATCTCTCATTTAAAGGGAACCTGTTATGTCCTTTTTAGCATGCAAACTGTCCCCCAGTGCTGGGGACAGTTTACAAGCTAAAAAGGACATAACAGGTTCCCTTAAAAATGCTTCTGGACAAGCATGCAATGCACGGTGAAGGAATCATAGTCAGACTTATTTTAAAATATAAAGCAAACAGATGATTGCTGTTAATTCAGCTTACATTATGGGCACAAACATTTAGGCCTCAAATCCGCACCCACTAGACCAGGGGTGGGGAATCTTTTTTCCGCCATGGGCCATTTGGATATTTATACCATTCTTCGGGGGCCGTACAAACTCCGCCCATAAAGTACATCCTGACTCTGGCACTGGTGTCAGCACGTAATCTTTCATTGCATGCCCTTCAGTGTTCAGTAGAGAGCACTGTGTGTGTGTGCTAACAGAGCAAGATGAAATTAATGAGCTGGTGGCAATCAAAATACACCTCCCTGCCCAAGAATGCGGTCACTGAGAATCTGCTTGGAGGCCTGATAAAAGGTCATTGAGGGCCGTAAATGGCCCTGCTGTATACTGCTATGTGGGCTGTGCTGTATACTGCTACGTGGGCTGTGCTGTATACTGCTGGGGGCTGTGCTGTATACTGCTGCGTGGGCTGTGCTGTATACTACTGTGTGGGCTGTGCTGTATACTACTGTGTGGGCTGTGCTATCTGCTATGCGGGTTGTGCTATATATTATGTGGGTTGTGCTATATACTATGCTGGCTTTGCTATATGCTATGGGGGGTATATTATATTCTATGGGGGAGGCCGTGTTATATACTACTAGATTGTGGCCCGATTCTAACGCATCGGGTAATCTAGAATATGCATGTCCCCATAGTATATGGACAATGATGATTCCAGAATTCGCGGCAGTCTGTGCCCGTCGCTGATTGGTCGAGGCAACCTTTATGACATCATCGTCGCCATGGCAACCATTATGACATCTACGTCGATACTGTGCCCGTCGCTGAATCAGAAACGTGAGATGTCTACGTCCTTTATGACATCATCGTCACTGTGCCCGTTGCTGATTGGTCGAGGCCTGGCGGCCTCGACCAATCAGAGACGCGGGATGTCTACTTCCTTTATGACATCATCATCGCTGTGCCCGTCGCTGATTGGTCGAGGCCTGGCAGCCTCGACCAATCAGAGATGCGGGATTTCTACGTCGATGCTGTGCCGGTCTCTGATTGGTCAAGGCCTAGCGGCCTCGACCAATCAGAGACGCGGGATTTCCAGGACAGACAGACAGACGGACGGAAAAACCCTTAGACAATTATATATATAGATGTGGCTGTGTTATATACTATTGTGGGGGTATATTATAGTCTATGGGGGAGGCTGTGCTATATACTATGGGGGGTATATTCTATTCTATGGGGGAGGCTGTGTTATATACTATGGGGGGCTGCATTATATTCTATGGGGGCTACATTATATATTATGGGGAGGTGGGCTGTATTATATTCTATGGGGGGCTGTATTAGATTTTATGAGGGATGATTGCATCATACTCTTTGATGGGGCTGCATTATATTCTGTGGGGAGGTGGGCTGTATTATATTCTATTGGGGGCTACATTATATTCTATGAGGGCTGTATTATATTTATATTCTTTGAGGGGTGATTGCATCATACTCTATTAGGGGGCTGCATTAAACTATAAGGGGGGCTGCATTATATTCTATGGGGTGGCTGCATTATACTCTGGGGTGGCTGCATTATACTCTGGGGTGGCTGCATTATATTCTGTAGGGTGGTGGCTGCATTATACTATATGTGGGCTGCATTATACTGTATCGAGGACTTTGGTGAATACGTTATACTATATGAAGAACTATGGGGTGCATTATACTATCGGAAGTGAATTGTACTACATGGATGACTATGGCGGAGCATTCTACTATATGGAGCACTATGAGGACTGTATTATGCTATATGGAGGACTGAGCAGTGTATTTTAATATATTGAGTACCATAGGGAGTGTATTACACTATATGTAGGACTGTGGTGCATAATATAATATATGGAGGACTATGGGGTGTATTTTACTAAACAAGTAAAATGCTGCATATTCATATTGTTTTGCTGGAACAAAAATCATTGTTCTCAGCAGCACATCTCCGGTGTAAACTGTAGATGTGCTGCTGATAGCATAATACTGTATGGTGATGTGTTAGAGATTTATTAGTGATCATTCTGTCCCATCATTATTCCTCAGCTGGTGGAAAGAGGCCGGGAAACAAGCGTTGAACAACTTCAGTATTGTCGATCAAACTCATTTAGCGGCCTGAACTCAGCGCTTGTAAATACAACCAAAATGCTTTTGTGTGATGTGCAATATGTTAGCATTTGGGGTCCCATTTTAAACTTTGCCTAAAGCCCCACTTTGCCTGAAACCGGCCCTGCCTACAAGGGTACAAAGATATTATACAGTCACCATATGACAAGTGGGCCTGTGTAACTTCAAATGCCAGGGCTGAATTTTAGTCCCAGTCCGGCCCTGCTGTGCTGTATACTGCTACGTGGGCTGTGCTGTATACTGCTATGTGGGCTGTGCTGTATACTGCTTCGTGGGCTGTGCTGTATACTGCTATGTGGGCTGTGCTGTATACTACTGTGTCGGCTGTGCTGTATACTACTACATGGGCTGTGCTATATATTATGTGGGTTGTGCTATATACTATGCGGGCTTTGCTATATGCTATGGGGGGTATATTATATTCTATGGGGGAGGCCATGTTATATACTATGTGGCTGTGTTGTATAGTTGTATACTATTATGGGGGTATATTATATTCTATGGGGGAGGCTGTGTTATATACTGTGGGGGGTATATTCTATTCTATGGGGGAGGCTGTGTTATATACTATGGGGGGCTGCATTATATTCTATGGGGGCTACATTATATATTATGGGGAGGTGGGCTGTATTATATTCTATGGGGGCTGTATTAGATTTTATGAGGGATGATTGCATCATACTCTTTGATGGGGCTGCATTATATTCTGTAGGGAGGTGGGCTGTATTATATTCTGTTCGTGGCTACATTATATTCTATGAGGGCTGTATTATATTTATATTCTTTGAGGGGTGATTGCATCATACTCCATGAAGGGGCTGCATTAAACTATGAGGGGGGCTGCATTATATTCTATGCGATGGCTGCATTATACTCTGGGGTGGCTGCATTATACTCTGGGGTGGCTGCATTATATTCTGTAGGGTGGTGGCTGCATTATACTATATGTGGGCTTCATTATACTGTATCGAGGACTATGGGGAATACGTTATACTATATGAAGAACTATGGGGTGCATTATACTATGGGAAGTGAATTGTACTACATGGATGGCTATCGCGGTGCATTATACTATATGGAGCACTATGAGGAGTGTATTATGCTATATGGAGGACTGAGCAGTGCATTTTAATATATGGAGTACTATAGGGAGTGTATTATACTATATGTGGGACTGTGGTGCATATTATAATATATGGAGGACTATGGGGTGTATTTTACTAAACAAGTAAATTGCTGCATATTCATATTGTTTTTGCTGGAACAAAAATCATTGTTCTCAGCAGCACATCTCCGGTGTAAACTGTAGATGGGCTGCTGATAACATGATACTGTATGGTGATCTGCTAGTGATCTATTAGTGATCGTTCTGTCCCATCATTATTCCTCAGCTGGTGGAAAGTGGCCGGGAAACAAGCGTTGAATAACTTCAGTATTGTCGATCAAACTAATTTAGCGGCCTGAACTCAGAGCTTGTAAATACAACCGAAATGCTTTTGTGTGATGTGCAATATGTTAGCATTTAGGGCCCCACTTTGCCTAAAACCGGCCCTGCCTACAAGTGTACAAAGATATTATACAGTCACCATGTGACAAGTGGGCCTGTGTAACTTCAAATGCCAGGGCTGAATTTTAGTCGCTGCCCTGGGGCCTGAGTTTCCCCACCCCTACACTAGACGCAGCATAGTAAATTAGGCAGCACTTCAAAAATAGCAGTGACAAAATTGGGTGCCTTTATTGATCCATATTCAAGCGATGTTTCAGCTAAAGTACTAAGCCTTTCTCAATTTATATAAAACAGGGGTGGGGAATGTCCGGCCCATGGGCTGTATACGGCCCACAATATCATCTGCTGCAGCCCACAGCCACTTTTCCCGTTACTGGCCGCGTGCCCTTTAATTCTGCAGAGGTGCGCATGGACAGCCGCCCCATCACTCATTAAAACTTATCGGCATCATGGATGCCAATACATTTGAAAGCAGTGATGGAGGAGAGAGCGTCAGACGCTCCCTCTCTCATCCCTTCCCCTCTGCTTGTGACTCAGCAGGCATGATGTCACTTTATCGTGCGTCACGCTGTACCAACAGTGGAGCCGATGAGACCAGAGTCGCAGAGCCTGGAGCAGCGTGGGGAACAAGGACGAGGGGTGAGTATTGTGTGAGTGCAGTGGCATCACTATACCGTGTGTTAGGGGAAGCTGCACTATACTGGGTAGGTGGGGGAGCTGCACTATACTGTGTGTTGGGGAGCAGCACTACACTGTGTGTTGGAGGAGCTGCACTATACTGTGTGTGGGGGGAGCTGCACTTTACTGTGTGTGGGTGGGAGCTGCACTTAACCATATGTTGGGGGGAGCTGCACTGTACTGTGTGTTGGGGAGCTGCACTTTACTGTGTATTCGGGGAGCTGCACTAAACTGTGTGTGGGGGGAGCTGCACTATAGTGTGTATTGGGGGAGCTGCGCCTGCACTATACTGTGTGTTGGGGGGAGCTGCACTATACTATGTGGGGGGAGCTGCACTATACTATGTGTTGGGGGAGCTGCACTATGCTGTGTGTGGGGGAAATGCACTAAACTGTTTGTCAGGGAGCTGCTCTATACTGTGTGTGGGTCGGAACTGCACTATACTATGTATTGGGGGAGCTGCACTATACTGTGTATTGGGGAGCTGCACTATACTGTGTGTGGGGGGGGAGCTACACTATTCTGTGTATTAGGGGAGCTGTGCCTGCACTATACTGTGTGTTGGGGGAGCTGCACTATACTGTGTGTTGGGGGAGTTGCAATTTATTTAAATCTTTGAATCAATATAGTTTGTTAATTTTTAAGTTAATATTTTTATATGGCCCCCGAACGCTATTATAAAATTCCAAATGGCCCTTGGCAGAAAAAAGGATCCCAACCCTGATATAAAACATGAATAGCCATGGTCCATCTAAGTGAGAGGTGCCTTCTGTTATAGAGCTAGCTCGTAGATACCAGTGCAGAGCCCCCTCTACCTGCCCTAATATAATACATGGTCTTTTCTTCCATGCAAGGCTGCAATAAGTGCATTACATCTGGTACTTTGGTTATTTGGAAAGGTAATTTTGTAGAATAAGGGTTTCCATCTGAAATGAGACACTTTTGATAAAAAATGTAAACTAAGTACCTCACATTTTTTACGTGTATCAATAGTGGAATTAATGTATTTTTTGATTGCAGAGTGCTGTTGTATAGTGTCTTTATATATGTCGGTTCTTTCATTGAGTGCTCAAAAAATGAAACACTGCGACCGACCACTTAAAATGTCTGAAGACGGATTGCAGCTATTTTACATTCTAAAATTCCACAGCACATTTCCTTTGTTGGTTCTGACTCATTTAAAAATATACTAAATAGAAAAAGCATCACAAATTATTTTACCATTCTGGTGATAATATTGGTATGAGGACCATGCTCAGTCATCTTTGGTTTAGCTTTTTTTGTGCTCTTTTCTACATACCAGCTGGTGCCTGTTGAGTAAGGTTTTCCCTGATGGAAGCAAACAGCTATTCTGCTATCTTTGCTTGTCTGAGTCACAAAGAAACAAAGAACTGGAACAAAGAGAAAAGCTTTTATTGGGAAGATACTAGAATATGAAAGCTAAAAGCATGTATGACTTCAAAGGCTAAAGTGAAATGAAATGCACAACATGACAAGCTATGCATCTCTCAGTCACTGAAGTACTGCTGTATCACATACTGTAAGCACTCTGTACAGTGTATCCCTGGGCAGCTGTTAGGCAGACACAAGTTAGGCTATGTTCACACACACAGGCCCCGATTCATCAAAGCGACTACACCACAATTCTGGAGTAAATCGCTTTGAAAAATCACAACATATTTGCGCATCGTAGAGTTGTGCACAACAGTCCGGCAGGGCACACCTAATTCATGGCGAGCTGTAGTGTGACTTACAACACAAATTTTACTCCAATATTTGACTGGAGTAAGTTTTGTGGTGAAGCGCACAGAGGTGCATGCCACTTTTCAGACACACCTGATTCTTTAAGAGATGTACACCTGCCAATGAATCAGGAGCCACTGATTCCAGCACATCAGTCTTGATGAATCAATGCCAAAGAATGATCTCCACTGAGAAATGTTGTGGGTTTAAATTGGATTTTCAGAAAAACAGGACTCCAACAAAAACTCCAATAGATCCCACAGTAGGGCTATTCGTCTAAGCATTGCTTATTTTTTGCAGACATACGACATAAAAATGTGGCAGACAATGTGTGGTGTCGGCGTCAATGTGCGATTACCATCCTCCTCTCCCCAAGCAGGAACCCGGCCGACTCACTCACCACTCTGGCCCTCA
The DNA here is from genome assembly GCF_032444005.1 of Ranitomeya imitator. NCBI lineage: Eukaryota > Metazoa > Chordata > Amphibia > Anura > Dendrobatidae > Ranitomeya > Ranitomeya imitator. The sequence continues at coordinate 525,979,619 of NC_091286.1, forward strand.
GCCTTCCCTTCCTCCTGTTGCTGCGGCCTCTTGAGGTCTGCACACATCTGGAAGTTCCCCAGACACCACACTTTGAGCACGCACGGTCACGCTCTTACAGAGACAGCGCGCACCGCTATAAAGTGTCCCCAGCCAATGGCTGGGAGACACCTATTACACAGGTCTGCGCCTAAAAAGCTGTTTGATTATTTTCATCTAATTTCCATGTATTTTGGTGTGCTGAAAATGAAAAAAATAATGAAAAAAATCCTGGATGTCAGGATTTGCCACAAAATGCAATATTCTCTTCAAATTTAGTATATTTCTCTCAATTTTTGGTAGTTTTTTTATCTTAGGGTTTTGAAAGTCAAAATTACTATTAATTAATTCACATCAATGCATTGAAGATACACAATGCCCAAAAAATATAACTTTCAAAGAAAAGAACTTTCAGAGTGAGCTAATGAAACCAGCATTAACATGTTGCAAGATGAACGAGCAGGCTCTGACATGCCCGGTCTTGATTCAATTGTTCTATCTTGGTTCTCGCCTGTTCACACTTTTTCATCTCAGTTTGTGTTAGCTCGCCATATTCAACCGTGTTTCCCAAAATTAGCATTATGGCTCAGCGGAAGTGTATTAATTCGCCTGACAGTTTCTGTTACATTTGTGGTGAATATCCTCAAAAAGAAGGGTGGTTTGCATTTAAAGAGGTCGTAGAGAATTTTTTAGGCAATAACAAAGACCCTGACTACAAAAAAATCGTCGGACGAATGCTGAAAATATTTCAAGCTTTAGGTTGTTCTCCGTGGAGAACATTGTATGTGTGTGAACCTAGCCTTATTTCTATCATTAGCTAATATTTTGCAATTGAGAAGTTTATGTAAAATAAACTTGGAAAAAAAGAATAATTCAGAGTTTGGTATTGTATAGCTAGAATTCTAGCATTGTGTAGGGATCTGTTTATAGATTAAATATTAATAGTTTTATCCTATATACATTGATAAACAAAAGTATTAACTGGTCAGTATAATATCTACTTCTGTAAGATGTGTGTCAGCTCACCAGGGTGGAATAAATGTGTATATTTGTGTCTGCATCCATATAATCCTGTACCTGTTGTATATAGGTCTGACCATGTAATTTTGCTGTTTGGTTACAAGATGTCACTTTTGCCTAAGCATTCCTGAAAGACTGTAAGATACACACAAAATGTCAAAGGGAAAGCTACAATTTGAGGTGATGTGACACACAGGAAGAGGAAGTGTGGCCATCTTAAGGACAGTCTGCAGTGATTGAGAACAGGGAGAGGACATGCCTGAGGGGAATCCAACGACATCCTCTTGTGGAAATCAAAGGATTGTAGGATAAATCAACGCAAATATGGTCTTATCCGATATACACAATAAGGTATTACCTCAGGAATCCACGGGTCAGACAGTGACCATTAGACATCAAATAAAGGGATATTTGTGGATGGTTTCCGAAGCTGCTAGATGAACTTGGGATGTATACTCTGGTATAATAAGTGAAAAGGTGGTAGCTTATACGACACGTTTTGAAGTACAAAATTACTTCTTCCTCAGGATTGACCACATATATACACAGAATGCAGAGGTAACTAAATAGGTTAGTTTTTTTGAATGTGGGCACCAACTGAACCACATGACAGAAGTGTCAGAGTTCAGTCAGGTACCACATGATGCAGCACATTACATATATAAATGAAAAAACATAAACAATCAAAGCGTGACCATACAATTATCTGTTATTTCAATACGATTCTGGATGAGAAAACATTAAGGACAGTGGCAGTGGCAACTTGGAGCTGTTCATGTCATTGACCAGAATCTGTCCAAATGTGAGGAGATTTCTGCCAGGACCGCTGCTTAGAGACAGAAAAGGCCGGGACCTAGAGAAAGGTGTTGGACACTGCTGAGGAGTAAAGCCACAGTCATCAATGGTACCGTTCACCTGCTGGAGGGACCCCTCATCCGTCCATTTACACCGATTGTTTGTCTGAAGCAGACTTGGATCAGTAAGAAAACTAAGGCATAGTGCACCACCGCATTGGGTAACCGTGCACACACCTCACTACATTCTGGTACCAAAGTACTCAAAACTAGGGATGGGCAAACCCGAACTGTACTGTTCTGGACCGTACGGAACACATAGTGTTCAGTCACACGGTCCTGAACACGGGTTTCCAAGGGAAACCTGTGTTAGGGTATGCTTCCATGTTCAGGAAACGCTGCGTTTTTGACACTGCGTTGAGCCGCAGCGTCAAGAACGCAGCATCCAGATGTTACAGCATAGTGAAAGGGATTTCATGAAATCCCGTCTCCACTATGCATTAAAAGACGCATGCGGCATACCCGCAAAAACGCACATGTGGCGCTTTTAAGAACGCAGCATGTCCTTACATTGCAGAAAAAACGCAAGGACAGCACAGGTGACCTTCCAGTGACCTCAGGTGCAGATTTGGTCAGGATTTTACCTGCAAAAAATCCTGACCTAATCCTAATGCAATCCTGAACGTGGATACATACCCTTATAGTTCGGGTCCAGTTCGGGCTGTAAAAAAAAGGAGAAAATGAATAATACACATTATAATTATACATACCTGTCCAGCGACGCGTCGTCCCGTCCCGCAGTCTCCCGGCCGCATCTGTTTCAGGGGCCACTCATCACCTTCTGCCGGTATTCACTGCACTCAGCAGTCTTTGGCTTTTTCCGGCAGTGTTGGTACGAACACTGCCGAAAAAAGCCGAAGACTGCCGAGTGCAGTGAATACTGCTGGCAGTTAATGAGCGGCCCCGGAAGCCGGGAGACAGCGGGACGCATTGCTGGACTGGTAAGTATAATTGTTTATTATTAATGTTCTGCTTTTTTTTTTTTACAGCTCCTCCTCCCCATCCCATATATGTAAAGTCCGAGTTCGGTCGCAAGTTCGTATCAACTCCGGCCCCGAACTTTACAAAAACTCAGGCGATCCCACCGAACACGAACATTCACCCATCACTACTCAAGACTGAGATAGAGCTTGCAGTTAGATAGATAGGCATATTGACTTTTTCAGGCCATGTTTATTGCCAATATCAGAGTCTGGTAATTAAGAATCCTAATCCAAGCCTAGGTGCCAACATGGCACACAACTGACTTCAGACCAAACTTGAACTTCTTTTTGCTTCAGAAGAGAGTTTCTGAGTAACATTATAGTACAGGATAATTGTTCAACTTTGATAGACTTTGTCGCAGTTGGTTAACTGTTAGGATATTTTCGGTATAGTTGAGTATGGACTATTGTTGTGAGTTCATTGAAGTCACATTGGGACTTGAGAGTAATATTCGGTTGGGGGATAGTGGTAATTGATTGTAATATTGTAACCTGCTGTGCTGTATCGCAGGTAAGCCCATATGTTACTCTCATATAATTGTCACAGTTTCAAGGTTGTTAACAGGTAGCAAGTGTCTGGTGTAGACAGGCACACCAGTAGGTAGATTTACAGAAAGTATAGTAGGTACAGATGGGCGCCACGCTTTACAGCACAAGGGTCTCAGCCTCCCGGTTGAATGTCTGTACAATGTTTTGAATGTTTTCTATTTTCTGGTTGAGTCATCCGTATAACAAAGTAAAATAATTAAGGTGAGGGATCTGTGTAGGAGTCGGTTTTTTCGCCCGTGACTTAGCTGTATCCTGAGGAACACCCCCAATACACGACTTACACCTCCACCACACCAACCAATGTGTTTGCAAAGTCAGTTAGTCATATTAGAGTTCTATATGTTACTATAAATAAAAAATACGTACACATATTGCCTTTTTTTCTACTTCAATGCATGTGTTTTTTGCTAAAAATCATTTTTGGAATTGGGTTTCATTATACATTTTGAACCACTGGCATTTTCCAGTCTGAGTATTTCATTGTATATTGTAGGGATTAGCTCAGGTGAGCAATGGCAGGGCCGCAGTAATGAGGCAACACACAGGCTTCCAGTCCAAACTTCAGTGGTTTATTGTCACTTTAAACAGTCCGAGACAGAAAGTAAGAAAAAAACCAAACATACTCCAGCTTGGAGAACCACCGGTCTCAGACTCACCCTTACACGGGACGGGCTTAACTAAGCGGCTGCCAGGTCAGCGGCTTCCGCCAGGTGCCATTCCCAGGGCTGCTAACAGTCGTGTCACCAACCTTTGTGACATGTGTGGGAGAGAAAACAGTTCAGGCTCCTTCCAGCCTAGTTCCATCTCCAGAATAACATGTGCCAAACAAAAGAAACTCCATTACATAGTCTATAGCCACACCCACAGGTGAGGTATCCATCACATGGGCTGATCACATGATCGTGACATCACTGCAGGTCCTCAACCTTAGGGAAATAACAGGCCAAAACTTATCCTGCTGGGAGAAACATATCTTCCGTCCAGCACTACACCTTTTAGTGCACCACATACCTCCCCCCTTTGTTCAACCCTATGGGGGTGGACACATGACATACAGTGGACTCTGGACAGGGCATCTGCATTCCCCTGTAATCTGCCGGCCCGATGTTCTACTGAAAATTTAAAATTTTGCAGGGACAGAAACCATCTGGTGACTCGTGCATTTCTCTCCTTAGCTTGACTCATCCATGTAAGAGGGGAGTGATCTGTCACCAAGCGAAACTTTCTCCCCAGCAAATAATAGCGAAGAGACTCAAGTGCCCATTTAATGGCCAGGCACTCTCTCTCCACAATACTGTACCTGCTTTCGGCTGGGGTGAGCATCCGGCTCAGGAAACTAACGGGATGCTCTTCTCCGTTAATTTCTTGAGACAACACAGCACCCAGACCTATCTCAGAGGCATCGGTTTGCACGATGAACTCTCTTTTGAAATCAGGAGTAATCAGAACGGGTGTACCACACAGTACTGATTTTAACTTTACAAAGGCATCTTCTAACTGATCATTCCATTGGACCATCACAGATTTCCTCCCTTTCAAGCAGTCTGTTAAAGGCGCGGACAACGTTGCAAAGTTGGGAACAAATCGCCTGTAATATCCCACTAAGCCTAAAAAGGCTTTTACCTGCTTTGTTGTGAGGGGACGGGGCCAGTTCTGAATTGCCTCCACTTTGTTTATTTGGGGCTTAAGGACCCCTCTCCCAATGACATAACCCAAGTACCGAGCTTCCTCCAACCCTATGGAACACTTCTTTGGATTGGCTGTTAGCCCTGCTTGTCGGAGAGAGTCAACCACCGCCTGTACCTTGGGTAAGTGACTTTCCCAGTCTGCACTGTACACAATAATATCATCCAGATAGGCTGAGGCATAACGGCGATGGGGACGGAGGACAATATCCATTAGCCGTTGGAACGTCGCCGGCGCACCATGCAAACCAAAAGGTAACACCTTATACTGAAACAACCCTTCGGGTGTTACAAAGGCCGTTTATTCCTTAGCTGCCTTTGTTAGGGGCACCTGCCAATACCCTTTTGTAAGGTCAAGGGTTGTAAAATACTGTGCCTGCCCAAACCATTCTATCAATTCATCCACCCGGGGCATGGGGTAAGCATCAAATTTTGAAACTTCATTAAGTTTTCTGAAGTCATTACAGAATCTTAGCGTCCCATCAGGCTTAGGTATTAGGACTATCGGACTGGCCCAGTCACTCTGCGACTCTTCTATGACCCCTAATTGTAACATATTTTCCACCTCCGGTGATATGGCTTGTCGCCGGGCCTCAGGCACCCGATATGGCTTTAATCCGACTTTGACCTGTGGCTCCGTAACAATGTCATGTTCGATTATGGAGGTACGTCCAGGGAGTTCAGAAAAAACGTCCGTATTTTGGCTAACAAACTCCCGGACCTCCTGAACCTGTTTAGGAGACAACGTAGCTGGTATTTTGACTACAGACAAGGCTTCTCCTGACTCACTCAGAGGTAATGGAGCCTTCTCTACAGAAAATGTAGGCAGCGGACTATCTGTTATGACCTGGTGGTCAGGACAATAATGGACCTGGTGGTTAAGAGCACACGGAATGACCTGATAGTTACTGATAATTAAGGACGAGCTCTGGGACGTGGGAACTCTGCTAACCGCAATCCCTAATCCTATCAAAACACACTAGAAATAGCCGTGGATTGCGCCTAACGCTCCCTATGCAACTCGGCACAGCCTAAGGAAGTAGCTAGCCCTGAAGATAGGAAAATAAAGCCTACCTTGCCTCAGAGAAATTCCCCAAAGGAAAAGGCAGCCCCCCACATATAATGACTGTGAGTAAGATGAAAATACAAACACAGAGATGAAATAGATTTAGCAAAGTGAGGCCCGACTAACTGAACAGACCGAGGATAGGAAAGGTTACTTTGCGGTTAGCACAAAAACCTACAAAAAGACCACGCAGAGGGCGCAAAAAAGACCCTCCGCACCGACTCACGGTGCGGAGGCGCTCCCTCTGCGTCCCAGAGCTTCCAGCAAGCAAGACAACAAAAAATAGCAAGCTGGACAGAAAAATAGCAAACCAAAGAAATACAAGCTGGAACTTAGCTTCTGCAGGGAAGACAGTTCACAAGAACGATCCAGGAGTGAACTAGACCAATGCTGGAACATTGACAGGTGGCCAGGAGCAAAGATCTAAGTGGAGTTAAATAGAGCAGCCCACTAACGAATTAACCTCGTCACCTGTGGAAGGAAACTCAGAAACACCCACCAGAGGAAGTCCATGGACAGAACCAGCCGATGTACCATTCATGACCACAGGAGGGAGCCCGACAACAGAATTCACAACAACTATCCCCGCCAAGGTGGTCTCTGTCTTTCCACAGTTTAAGCAAATTAACATGATAAACCTGCTCTGGTTTCCTCCGGCCTGGTTGGTGTACCTTATAGTCTACCGGTCCCACCGTCTCCATAATCTCATAGGGCCCCTGCCACCTTGCCAGAAATTTGCTATCCACTGTGGGCACAAGTACCAACACGCGATCCCCAGGACTAAAGGTTCTTACCCGAGCCTCCCGGTTATAGACCCGACTCTGAGACTGTTGTGCTGCTTCCATATGTTCCCGTACCAATGGTAGGACTGTCTCCATCCTTTCCTGCATTTTTGCAACATGCTCTATTACACTCTTGTGGGGGTTGGTTGGTTCTCCCAAGCCTCCTTGGCTATATCAAGTAAGCCCCGGGGATGTCGGCCAAACAACAATTCAAAGGGCGAGAACCCCGTAGATGCCTGTGGCACCTCACGTACTGCAAACAACAAATATGGGAGTAAAAGATCCCAATCCTTCCCATCTTTAGAAACTGTTTTTTTAGCATGCTCTTTAGCGTTTTGTTGAATCTTTCTACCAGCCCATCTGTTTGGGGGTGATAAACTGAGGTGCGCAACTGTTTGACATTTAACAAGCGGCAGAGCTCTTTCATAATTTTTTACATAAAGGGGGTTCCTTGGTCTGTTAAAATCTCTTGCGGAATCCCCACCCTAGAAAACATTCCCATGAGTTCCTTTGCTATAAGCTTAGCTGACGTGTGGCGCAGCGGAACAGCCTCCGGATACCGGGTGGTATAATCTAGAACTACTAGGATGTGTTGGTGCCCCCTTGCTGACTTATTGACAGGACCGACCAGATCCATTGCCACTCTTTCGAAAGGCACCTCTATAATAGGTAAAGGCACTAAAGGACTCCGAAAGTGTGGCTGCGGACTGGTTACCTGGCACACAGGACAGGAATTACAATACCGTTTAACTTCCTCATGGACCCCTAGCCAGTAAAACCGCTGCAAAATTCGGTCCAGGGTTTTCTTTTGGCCCAAATGCCCCCCGAGTACATGCGCATGCGCTAGGTCCATTACCAGCCTACGATAGGCCTGAGGTACCAATAACTGTTCTACCATTTCCCCACGTACTTTCTCAGCTCGATACAACAGGTCTCGGTTTAGCTCAAAGTGTGGCAACTGGGTAGATGCCCCAGGTTGTTGGGGTTCCCCGTTAATAAACAGTACATTTTCCCTGGCCCTAGTCAAAGTAGGGTCTTGGAGTTGCGCTGTACCAAAATTATCGCTCGATACATTTAAATCTAACAATTCAGGTCCTGGCGGCAAGTCTTCCACATCCCCGGCCAACACTGCTATGGGAGAATTTTCCCCCTCCTCCACCGAAGGGGAGGCCACGCCTACCGCCAATTCTTCTTCCTCTGGGCTACAGGGTTCATGCCCCACTTCTGGAGAATGTAGCCTGGTTGTCACCGGTGACGGCAGTTGTCCACTGGGTGAGACAACTGTGGGCCAAAGTACAGAAAATAAAGGAAAATCTCTACCAAGTATCAATTCATAATGTAAGTTAACCACAACCCCCACCTCATGGCACCGCCTCCCCGCTGGCGTGTTTATCACCACTAGTGCGGTAGGATAGTCTTTTAAGTCCCCATGTATACATAACACCGCAACTTTCCGACCAGTGTACTCACTGGACTGTACCAGACTGGCTCGTACCAGGGTCACGAGACTCCCTGAGTCCAGTAAGGCCACGGCTGGGGTACCCTCCACATCCACCTTACACAAATGTCCCATATTGGATCCCTCCTGGATACCTGTAGCGCAAATCAGTTCGGCATAATGGGATTGGAGATAACCAAAGTTTGTCTCCATGGGCTCAGGCAGGTGGGGCCAATCAGCTCTCATATGGCACCGCCAGCAGACTATGGGGCCTCTTTCTCCTCCAAATAAGTCTTGAGTGGCCTTTCTGGGCTCTGCTTGTCGAGCCAGGGGTGGAGATTTAGGGAACCTTCCGGACACCTTCCAGGGAGTCCCTCCCTGGAGCTCTTTGGTTGCCCCATATCGTTCTATCAGGTCCATCATTTGGAGAGGATTAGTAGGGGATGCTTGCCCGACCCATGACTGGAGGTCGCGGGGCAGACCCCTCCAAAATTTATCAGTCACTAGGCGGTCCAGCATGGCCACGGGAGACAGAACCTCAGGCTGCAACCATTTCTGAAACAAGTGCAACAGGTCATAATACTGGGAGCGAGCTGGCTTGGAGGGGTAAAACTCCCACTGATGTATTCGCTGGGTCCGGACCAATACATTTACCCCAAGACGTGCCAGTATCTCACCCTTGACGACTGCGTAGTCCTCTCTCTGCTCAGGGGATAGATTTTGATAAGCTTTCATAGGTCCTGGAGCCAGAAATGGAGCAATAACTTCTGCCCACTGGTCCCGGGGTAGTCTCTCCCGCTCAGCTACACCCTCAAACATGTCCAAGTATGTCTCGACGTCATCAGATTTCTCCATTTTGGGAATCGCTGTGCGAACCGCTTTCCGGACATCATGGATTCCCCGTGAAGCTCCTCTTGTCTGCGACGCCGTGATATGCTGTATCAACAGCTGATTGGTTTCCTGCTGCTGCTGCGTAGCCTGCTGCTGTTGTCACATAGCATCCACAAGCACCTTTATTGTGGCCTCCATTTCTGCAGAGTTCCCCGACTGGGTCTGCGCCACTCCTTTCACCCAGGACATAAGCTGGAGTAAAAATAAGCAAAAATAGCCTGGCCTCACTGCATATGCCCGCATTCGAAACACCAAATTGTAGGGATTAGCTCAGGTGAGCAATGGCAGGGCCGCAGTAATGAGGCAACACACAGGCTTCCAGTCCAAACTTCAGTGGTTTATTGTCACTTTAAACAGTCCGAGACAGAAAGTAAGAAAAAAACCAAACATACTCCAGCTTGGAGAACCACCGGTCTCAGACTCACCCTTACATGGGACAGGCTTAACTAAGCGGCTGCCAGGTCAGCGGCTTCCGCCAGGTGCCATTCCCAGGGCTGCTAACAGTCGTGTCACCAACCTTTGTGACATGTGTGGGAAAGAAAACAGTTCAGGCTCCTTCCAGCCTAGTTCCATCTCCAGAATAACATGTGCTAAACAAAAGAAACTCCATTACATAGTCTATAGCCACACCCACAGGTGAGGTATCCATCACATGGGCTGATCACATGATGGTGACATCACTGCAGGTCCTCAACCTTAGGGAAATAACAGGCCAAAACTTATCCTGCTGGGAGAAACATATCTTCCGTCCAGCACTACACCTTTTTAGTGCACCACAATATCTTCAATTATTATCTTCTTCCCCTCGAGTCCTGGCTTATGACATCAAAATTTAACTCAACTGGCATGTACTATATGCATAAAATTTCAAAACCACTCAAATTTCAATGAAAAGGTGTACACCAGGCCGCTAAGGTACAGCTCTTAGTCTGAATGTATAACACTAAGTAGAAAAAAATATATATTACGATGCAAATAAATGAGATGAGATGATCTGGAGTATACATATGGCCTTTTGTGGCTAGGGGTGTGGGGCATCTGGGGCCGTAACAAGATGGTAGAGTTGCCAGTAGAGTGACTGGGTGCCTGTAGCTCAATTATAAGTTGTGTTGAGTGTTTCAAATATTATGCAGGAAAAATATAGTATTACTGTTTACAGATCTATAAGTCAGTTCCTTAAATGTTATGGCATCCGGAGGGATTTATAAGCTACATGAACTTTTGGGAGATGGTAGAAAAAAAGTAGCACTGGTTCTCTGACAGTGAAATCATTTCTTTATTTTTTCATAAGTATCTTCCTCTCTACAGCTGGTTTAATAAGCACTTTATATGAATGTAGATGTTACTAACCTGTCCGGGCTCAAGCTCTGGGCCTTGCTCCCTTCCCTTACAGCTGGCTCCCTGTTAACTAGTCCACATCGGGGTACTGTTGTAACTAGCAAATACTTCTGAAATCATCACCCAAGGTCTTTTAAGTCAAGTGTTATTTGAGTATTGTGATAGAATTGCTCTCAGAAACCATATGTTTGTCATGAGTTGTACCACCTTACATGTTGTGCCTAATTACTGTATCTACTTGCTAATACTGATTTCCATTCAATTTCCATTGTGAACTTTCAAGTTTAGTCCAACAGCTATAAGTGTTGTTCACACTTACAAATTCTGCAATCAAGTTACCGCTTCTCTGCTGCTAGTTTCAATATGTACATACCACTTTGCTATTACCATACTGCATTTAGATTGGGGAAGAAAAGTATTTAGTCAGCCACCAATTGTGCAAGTTCTCCCTCTAAAAAAGATGAGAGGCCTGTAATTGACATCATAGGTAGTCCACAACTATGAGAGTCAAATGAGAAAACAAATTGAGAAAATCACCTTGTCTGATATGGCAAGATTTATTTTGCAAATTATGGTGGAAATTAAGTATTTGATAACCTAAACACATGCAAGATTTCTGGCTCTCACAGACCTGTAACTTCTTCTTTAAGAGGTTCCTCTGTCCTCCACTCATTACCTGTAGTAATGGCAGATGTTTAAACTTGTTATCAGTATAAAAGACACCTGTCCACAGCCTCAAACAGTCACACTCCAAACTCCACTATGGTGAAGACCAAAGAGCTGTCGAAGGACACCAGAAAAAAAAATTGTGGCCCTGCACCAGGCTGGGAAGACTGAATCTGCAATAGGTAAGCAGCTTGGTGTGATGAAATCAACTGTGAGAGCAATAATAAGAAAATGGAAGACATACAATACCACTGATAATCTCCCTCGATCTGGGGCTCCACGCAAGATTTCACCCCGTTGGGTCAAAATGATCACAAGAACGGTGAGCAAAAATCCCAGAACCACACAGGACCTAGTGAATGACCTGCATAGAGCTGAGACCACCATAACAAAGGATACCGTCAGTAACACACTATGCCGCCAGGGACTACGATCATGCAGTGCTAGACATGTCCCCCTGCTTAAGCCAGTACATGTCCGGGCCCGTCTGAAGTTTGTTAGAGAGCATGTGGATTATCCAGAAGAGTATTGGAAGAATGTCATATGGTCTGATGAAACCAAAGTAGAACTGTTTGGTAGAATGAAAACTTGTCGTGTTTGGAGGAAACAGAATGCTGAGTAGCATCCAAAGAACATCATACCTGCTGTGAAGCATGGGGGTGGCAACATCATGCTTTGGGGCGGTTTCTCTGCAAAGGGACCAGGACGACTGATCCGTGTACATGAAAGAATGAATGGAGCAATGTATCGTGAGATTTTGAGTTCAAACCTCCTTCCATCAGCAAAGGCATTGAAGATGAAATGTGGATGGGTCTTTCAGCCTGATATTGATTCCAAGCACACCGCCAGGGCAATGAAGGAATGGCTTCATAAGAAGCATATGAAGGTCTGAGAGTGGCCTAGTCAGTCTCCAGATCTTAACCCAATAAAAAACCTTTGGAGGGAGATGAAAGTCCGTGTTGCCCAGCGACAGGCCCAAAACATCACTGCTCTAGAGGAGATCTGCATGGAGGAATGGGCCAACATACCACCAACAGTGTGTGCCAACCTTGTGAAGACTTACAGAAAACGTTTGACCACTGTTATTGCCAACAAAGGATATATAACAAAATATTGAGATGAACTTTTATTAATGACCAAATACTTATTTTCCACCATAATTTGCAAAATAAATCTTGCCAAATCAGACAAGGTGATTTTCTGGATTTGTTTTTCTCGTTTTGACTCTCAAAGTTGTGTTCTACCTATGATGTCAAATACAGACCTCTCTCATCTTTTTAAGTGGGAGAACTTGCACAATTGGTGGTTGACTAAATACTTTTTTTCCCCACTGTATTTCTTTGTTATCCCTGTGATTAGCTCCTTACTGTAAGATACCAGAATTCATATAAAGTGGTTATAAAAAGTCCACATACTCCTGTTGAAATGCTATGTTTTTGTCATATCACCAAAGCAAAAAAAACGGAATCCTACCTGAACTTATTTCAATTTTAACCCCTTCAGAACCTTGCAATTTTCCATTTCCGTATTTTGCTCCCCTAGATCCCAGAGCCATAGCTTTTTTTATTTTTCTGTCAATAAAGCCGTGTGAGGGCTTGGTTTTCGTGGGACAAGTTGTATTTGTGAACACTACCATTGATTTTATTATACCATGTTCTGGAAAAATTCCAAGGGTCGTGAAATTGCAAAAAAAAGTGCAATTCCACCTTCCAATTTTTTTTTACCATGTTCACTAAATGCTAAAACTGACCTGCCAATGTGATTCTCCAGATCACTACGAGTACGCAGATACAAACCATGTATGGGTTCTTTTTTATTTAAGTGGTGAAAAAATCCAAAGTTTGTACAAAAACAAAATGGCGTCTCCATTTTTTGGGATGTGGCGCTGGGTGAGGGCTTATTTTTTGAGTACCGAGCTGCCATCTTTATTTATACCATTTTGGTGTAGATACGATGTTTTGATCACCTGTTATTGGGTTTTATTACAATGTTGCGGCAACTAAAAAAAATGTTATTCTGACGTTTTGATTTTTTTTCTCATAACGCCATTTTCCGATTGGATTAATTTACTTTATATTTTGACAGATTGGTCAATTCTGAACATAGCGATACCAATCATGTATTATTTTTTTATTCTTTTATTTTGAATGGGACAAAAGGTAGGGTGATTTGAACTTTTATATTTTTTAATTTTTGTAATAGTTTTTAATGGGCAAGGATTCACAGACAAGAACGGGGGTCTTCTGCAGAACTCCTGCTGTTATGCCAACCCATCCAGGCCTTGCGATCATGTGACAGGGGCGCCGATGAGCTGGTCCTATGATGCGCTTACAGAGTGCTTTAGTTAAATGCCGTTGTCAGTGATTGACAGCGGCATTTAACAAGTTAACAGCCGCAGGTGAACGAAGAATATGGGAGATTGTTGTCAAAAGCAGTAAACAACCAGTACTTTCCAGAATTTCCTGCAGCTTCTTTACTGTTGCTGTGGGTGTATTGGCAGCTCCCTAGATCAATGTTCTTCTTGTCTTTTCATCAGTTTCTGAAATACGTCCAGTCCTAGGTAAGGTCACTGCCAAATTTAAGTCAATTCTTTATGACCATTTTCATAGTGTAATGACTTTGAAATCTTTGATCATAGATTTTGCTAAACACAACTAAGAAAATGTCAGGAAAATCCTTCCAGAACAGGAAAACTTTATTTAGAGTTAATCAGAATCACTTTGAATGATGGCAGGTGCTACTTACAACTATTTGAATGGGTTATCTGGAACTTTAGTTATTTTTTCATACGAGACTAAGAACTTAGTGATAGATAGTTGCTAGCGACCTGCCTAGCAATGATCTCTGCCAGATTAGTCAGTGACTCTCCTGCTTCCTTTAACCTCATGTAAACAGAGCAGCTCTTTCTCTTCTCGTCTGTTCTGCTGACGGGGTGTCACTGTCAACATAATTCTGATAGGGTTGCAGTTAGACAGCGGGGAGCTGGCTGTCAATCAGCATGAAATCAGCAGTGACACCCATCAACAGAGCATAGCTGAAGAGAAGAAGAAAAAGCTGCTCTGTCAGGCCAGTCTCACACTTCCAGATAATTCCGGTACCGGAAAAATTGGTACCAGAATTATCCGTGTCCGTGTGTCCGTGCGTTTATGTGGCACATCAGTGTGGCACACGTTCGGCATCCGTGTGCCGCCCGTGTGCCGACTGAGGACCACACGCACCGTGCAGGAGACAGCGCTACAGTTAAGCGCTGTCCCCTGCATCTGGTGCTGAAGCCCCATTCATTTCTTCTCTCCAGCATCGTTCGCTGGAGAGAAGATATGAAAAATCTTTTTTTGTTGTTGTTGTTTAAAAAAAAGATCCATGTCCCCAACCCCCTCCCACCCCCTGTGCGCCACCCCTCGCTGCTTCCTGTCCTCGCCGCAGCTTCTCCTGTATGAGCGGTCACGTGGTGCCGCCTATTACAGTGATGAATATGCGGCTCCACCTCCCATAGACGTGGACATGGTTCTTTTTTTTTTAAGCACAAAAAAAAAGAGTTTTCATATCTTCTCTCCAGCGAACGATGCTGGAGAGAAGAAATGAATGGCAGCTTCAGCACCACACACGGGAGGGACAGCGCTTACAGCAGCGCTGTCTCCTGCACGGCACACGGAGAACATCCGTGTGCGGTACGTGTTTTACACAGACCCATTGACTTTAATGGGTCCGTGTAATACGTGCGCTCCCACGAACACTGACATGTCTCCATGTTTTCCAAACGGACACACGGTCCGTGAAAACACGCTGACATGTGCAGAGACACATTGATTATAATGTGTCTACATGAGTCAGTGTCTCCGGTACGTGAGGAAACTGTCACCTCACGTACCGCAGCCACTGACGTGTAAAACCGACCTCAATGTGATGTCACCAGAAGCAGGAAAAACACCGGCAGGCGTGGACCATGACTGCTCTGAGCCAGCAGAGATTGTCGCCGGGCAGAACAGGCAGGTACTTCGCAACTACCCACTGGTAAGCTTTTAGCCCCATATGAGAAAATAAGCGATGTCCCAGGTAAGCCCTTTTAAATGTTATTGGCTAATTCTGAACATAACCACTCCTTAATTTATAAGAGCGTGTTCACACTTATGGAACCACAATATTTTAGTACTATTTTCCGTTTCAAAATTACTTCAGTTTATTTTTCAATTGAACTGTACAGATTAGACTGGTCAACGCAATTTTTCTGGCAAAAGATTTTAAAACATATTTTAAGTCAATTTTGGCTGCTGATTACGAATATGAACTCCGTTTTTGGCTATCACATCAGGATTTCGAGATATTTTCAATTTTTGATGAAAATTACTCCTAATGTTTTATGATAAAAGCACATGATTTTCGGTACTACATTTTGTATATTTTTAATAACAAAGATTACAAAGTCTATGTACAGCAA
Source organism: Ranitomeya imitator (assembly GCF_032444005.1). Taxonomy (NCBI): domain Eukaryota; kingdom Metazoa; phylum Chordata; class Amphibia; order Anura; family Dendrobatidae; genus Ranitomeya; species Ranitomeya imitator. The sequence continues at coordinate 525,995,344 of NC_091286.1, forward strand.
ATCAAATATACTTACAGAATTAAACTACAAAATATAAAAACATATATATGGCACACAGATGAATGACAAATGGCAATTATTTGAACTTTCTTTTCTTGGCTGATCTGCGATGTACAGCTTCTGGGTTGTCTCTCATCAAGCTCCAGCAATAGTCAGCCATCATATGTGAGTCCCACCGGCCTTGAGACCGTTCTTCCATTGTTTTAATGTCCTGATGAAAACGCACTCCTTGTTCCTCGCTCACATCCCCAAGGTTCTCTGGAAAAAAAGTCCAAATGGCTGTGTAAATAGTGACTCTTGATACTCATTCTACATCCAAGATTTCGCAGACTCATTACTAGCTCTTCCACAATCTCTTCATAGTTGTCTGCTTTCTTATTCCCTAGAAAATTCTGCACCACATTACAAAATGCATTCCAAGCTCTTTCTTCTGTCTCATTCATTGATGTGATCAAATTTGGGTCTCTCATAAGTGTTCTAATTTGAGGTCCATCAAATATTCCAGCCTTTTTCTTCTCTTCACTAAGACCAGGAAAAGTTGAACATATATAGTAAAGCATTCTCCACTGTGATTGAGAGCTCTGACGAACTGCTTCATCAATCCAAGTTTTATGTGTAAGGGAGGAAAGACAATATAGAGGATCATGGATGACATTCTTATCGCCAGATGAGGCCATTCAGTTTTCACCCAATGCTCTGATGTAGCTCTACTGTCCCAGTAGCACAGAAAACAAGGGTGTTATCATAACAAATGAGAATTATGCATGTTCAAAGAAAACAAAGATATTCTCACATTTATTGGGAGATTAAATGAAAACTAAACTAAAGTTACCTTAGTGAACCGTATAAACTGGCACTTTACATACACTGCTTATATTTATCATGGAATTCATGAAAATGGGCTATATACCTATAGCGCAAAAACATGATGTGATAGAGAAATTATAAGATCAGAATTGAATTCAGCACCCTCAAATTAGTCTAAAACTGTTCGTAAAGTCCATGCCAGAAATTTTTTTTTTTTTGTAGACCAGTGTTATTGATGTAATTAAAAGTGGAAAAAGTTTTGAAAATATACTTCTTAGTATGATTTTTTACATGACAAAAACCTGGAATTTTAACAGGGGTATGTAGAATTTTTATATCCACTGTACTGCTGTTATTGCTGTGAATATGTTAATCCCAGTTGAATGATATTAGTTTCCTGCATATCTACTGTTCCCTTGTGTATTATTACACATATCTGTCAGCTGCACTGCATGCCCATTGTCCTGGTCATCTCTGGATCCATCCCCTCTGCTCCATTACTCCATTGTCTCCAATCCATGCTGGACTAAAGGGACCGTTACACTAAACGAGTTTACCAACGATCACGACCAGCGATACGACCTGGCCGTGATCGTTGGTAAGTCATTGTGTGGTCGCTGGGGAGCTGTCACACATACAGCTCTCTCCAGAGACCACCGATCAGAGGAAAGACTTCGGCATCATTGAAACTGTCTTCAACGATGCCAAAGTCCCCGGGTAACCAGGGTAAACATCGGGTTACTAAGTGCAGGGCCGCGCTTAGTAACCCGATATTTATCCTGGTTAACATTGTAAAAGTAAAAAAAAAAACAGTACATACTCACATTCCGATGTCTGTCACGTCCCCCGCCGTCAGCTTCCCGCACTGACTGTGTCAGCGCCGGCCGTAAAGCAGAGCACAGCGGTGACGTCACTGCTGTGCTCTGCTTTACGGCCGGCGCTGACAGTCAGTGCAGGGAAGCTGACGGCGGGGGACGTGACAGACATCGGAATGTGAGTATGTACTGGTTTTTTTTTTACTTTTACAATGGTAACCAGGGTAAATATCGGGTTACTAAGCACAGCCCTGCACTTAGTAACCCGATATTTACCCTGGTTACAAGTGAACACATCGCTGGATCGGCGTCACACACGCCGATCCAGCGATGACAGCAGGTGATCAGCGACCAAAAAAAGGTCCTGATCATTCCCCAACGACCAACGATCTCCCAGAAGGGGCCTGATCGTTGGTCGCTGTCACACATAACGAGATCGTTAGCGGGATCGTTGCTACGTCACAAAAAGCGTGACGTTGCAACGATATCGTTAACGAAATCGTTATGTGTGAAGGTACCTTTAGAGAATCCACCTCTCCAGATAAGCTTATAGCACTAAATAATCTACTAGAGGGATGAAATCTAAAAAGCTCAGAGTTTTCCCTCAATGTATTAATCTGACTTCTGTGCTCGAGCCTTTGCATCTTATTTCCATGACATCCATCTCTCCTCTTCAGATAGAGAAACACACAATCTTGGTTGTTTCATTGAATATTTGTATTAAATCGTTTATATATCACTTTTTCCATTTTATCATTGTCAAACAGTTTTTATAATGTCATCAGTAAACTTGGAAATTAGTTATAGGTCAACCCTATCCCATTTTTTTTACTTGGGCTTATAGTATGAAAAATGCTGCTTATTTTAAAGGTAAACTGTCAGCAGGTTTTTGCTATTTAATCTGAGAGCAGCATATTATCGGATGCGAGAGCCTGATTCCAACGATGTGCCACTTACTCGGCTGTGTATTGTAGTTTCAATGCAATCACTGTTTTATCAGAAGGAGATTATCACTAGAGAACAAGGTCTCATGTGCAGGCCAATCAGAATAATCTGTGTAACCCCGCCCCAAAACTGATTGGTAGCCTGCCCACAATGTACAGCTTACACAGGAAGCTGCCAATCAGTGATGTGGGTGGGGTTATACACAGCTCAAGATTATTAAAACTACTAAATCTTCAACAGAGATACTGGACTACACCAAGAAGTCCAGTAAGTGACACATCACCAGAATCATGCTCTCTGGCCCCTACCTCAGCTTACATAGCAAAAAGCTGCTGACAGATTCCCTTTAAATTATTGGGGTTTTGTTCTGCACTTTTAATGTGTATATATATTTATTTAGGTATTTATGTATATATGTCCTTATGTGTTTTGTCTACTTTTGTGAATTTTAACTCTCTATTTTTTTACTTTCTCTATTACCTATAGGAAATTTAGACTTAGATTGGACTGAATGTCCTCTCTAGTAATCTCTAACAAATGAAATGAGATCTGGTTGGAATTATTCCAGTGGCTATTTATACAACGGTTAGGAAAAAATTCTCCCATGTCAGGGTAAAGAGCAGCTGCTTCATTAGTTGGTTCCTTGTCCTTGCTCTGGATCTACCGATTGTTTGGATGACTTTAGCTAATGAGTTTAATAGAATGTATAGACTTTAATAAAGCATTAGGTGCTTTATTAAAAAATGCATCTGGCTATGCTGAAATTAGGTTTATTCTCCACATAATTACCTGCATCTAACTTTGGACTTTCGGAAAAACTTGTCCAGAACATATTGCAATTACAATGCTTTAGTTAGCCGGAGGCAGCTGCTGACGGAGAATCTGTGTGTCTTCCACAGAGAATGTGTTTTCATGTGCATGCAGGTATATAGGAAACGTTAACATTTGTTACTTGTCAGAAAAAGAATGTGCACGCCTGGGATTGTCAAGTATGTAGGATTTGTTATTGCAAAAATCTAGCTATTTGAAAGGTAACACCTGAAATATAAACTATGCAATAAGAAAGCGCAAAACATCGTATTCATAATTACCGCAGCATGAAAAACCAAAGCATTATTAAACAAGATGACATGAAAAACCGTATGATGACTTAATATACTATATAAACGAAGATATTGGTAATATCTATTTTCCCAATGTATAGTATATTACGCTGCTATATTGTATGTTGTATTAATAAATTGATTAATTATAATGATTTGTGTGCCAAAAAGAACTCAACATCTAGTGATTCCTTTGTAAACGTAATACACTGTATGGCTGTCAAAGTTTACTTAGCAAATGTACAATGTTGGCGACAATAGATTTAATTTGGGCAAAATGAATCTGTATGATTATGGATTCAAGTAAAATGAAATTAAAGGCATTAAACTAATGTTGGTGGAACTTAGCGATATTGAAAGGTTCAATTATTTAATGTGTATAGGATTACCAGCCTACTGGTGGTTGATTGGGCATGTCCACTTTTTGACTGCCAAACTCTTTTTTCTTCTGGAGATAAGCTGCCTGCTCTCCTCATAGAGAAGACAGGAATACTTTGCCAAGCGAGTGCTCCAGTGTATAGGAGGGTCGGTTGAGATTGGTGTTGGTCGAAACATCGGCCAAAACACTGTTGGGATGACAGTCATCTAATGTGTATGGTTGCCTTAAGGGTATGAGCATGTGGCATCTTTTTCAGGTGGATTCTGCCTGAATTCCACTTGAAAAAGTTCCACAAAATCACCATAAAAACTGGACATAATGTCAAATTGACATTGCTGTGCACGTGTTCAGTGTATGTTACTTCTTTTAGGTTCAAGGTTTAGAAACCATGAAGTTGTTAAAAGAAGTAGCATGCTTATACATTGAGCGTTTAGGAAATTACTTGTTATAGTTAAATCCATAGAAAAAACATGTAGCTAAAAAGAATGTAAAACTGCTAGCAAAGCCACTCTGGGAAAAAGACTGTCAGTTCTTTTCCTCTTCTAATATACTTTTGTTTTAGATCTCCTGATCTGTGAAGGGATGCAAAAATGCAATAAAAAAGTCATCAAAACGTACATAGCACAATATGGCACCAAAGAATATGAAGAAAAAATAAGCCCTTACACAGTTTTATTAATGGAACAAATAAAAATGTTTTTGAATGTAGAGACACAAAAACAAAATTTACAACATTTCCTGAAAAAATAATGTTTTTATTTGGCAAAATTCAAATAATATTAAAAAATATATAAATTTGGGAACAAAGAAATCGCAATACTCCATTGACTATGAAATTCTTAATTTGCTGTTTAGCTGACTAATGTTTAATACAGACAGCTAAAGTGCCTTGAAAAAACATTCATACCCCATGAACTTTTCCACATTTTATTTGAGATTTTATGTGATTATGAACAAAAAATAGCAAGTATTTGTGAAGTGTAAAGGAAATAATACATGGGTTTTTTTTTTTCATTTTAAAAATTCAAAAATGAAAATTGTGAGGAGCATTTGTTCAGGCCCCTAAGTCAAGACTTTGTAAAATCACCTTTCACTGCAATTACTGCTGCAAGTTTTTGGGGGATATGTCTCTACCAGCTTTACACATCTAGAGGCTGAAATTTTGGTCCATTCTTCTCTACAAACTAGCTCTATCTCAGTGAGATTGAATGGAGGCATCTGTGAACAGCAATGTTCAAGTCTTGCCACAGATTCTCATTGGAATTTAGGTCTGGACTGTGGCTGGGCCATTTACACACCTGAATATGCTTTGATCTAAACCAGTCCATTGTAGCTCTGGCAGTATGCTTAGGGTCATTGTCCTGCTGAAAGGTCAACCTACACCTTAGTCTTAAGTCTTTTGCAGCCTCTAACATGTTTTCCTCCAGGATTGTTCTGTTATTTACCTCCATCCATATTCCCATCTACTCTGACCAACTTCCCTGCCTCTGCTGAAGAAAAGCATCCTCTTAGCATGATGCTTCTACCACCACCATGTTTGATGGTGGGGACAGCATAGTGGTTAGGTGGCAGCTTAGTGGTTAGCACTGCAGCCTTGCAGCACTGGGGTCCTGGGTTCAAATCCCACCAAGGACAACATCTGCAAGCAGTTTATATGTTCTGTGTGCGTATGCTCCAGGTATTCTGGTTTTCTCCCACATGCCAAAGACATACTGAAAGGGAATTTAGATTGTGAGCCCGGGCCAGGGGCGGATTATCAGAGGGTCAATATGGGCGGTAGCCCAGGGCCCAGTGGGCTCTGATAATCGTCTGTGAATGCCGCCGGGCGGCGTTTATGTGCCCCCGGACCCGGTGGGCAGAGAGAGGGGGCCCGCATTTGGCCCCTTCTCATCTGCTCACTGGGCCCTTTCCGGCGCTGCGGCGGTTTCCTATTGACGTGCGGACGCGTGCCCGCACGTCAATAGTTAACAACAGCCGCCAGCCAATTGGAGGCTGGCGGCTGATGTCGGCCGCAGCGCACACGTCGCCGGCGTCTGACGTCATTGTCAGGCGCCGGCGAGTGTGCGCTGCTGAAGGGAGCTCACCGCCTGGAGCGCAGACAGGTGAGGAGACTGTTTTTTTTTTTTTTGATCAGTTAAACGGTGGACACACTGGGGGGCAATGCTTGAGGACACACTCGGGCAATGCTGGAGACACTGGGGCAGATTGGAGGACACACTGGGGGCAATGCTGGAGGACACACTGGGGCAATGGAGGACACACTGGGGGCAATGCTGGAGGACACACTGGGGCAATGCTGGAGGACACACTGGGGGCAATGCTGGAGACAGTGGGGCAGATTGTTGGAGGCAGTGGGGCAGATTGCTGGAGACAGTGGGGCAGATTGCTGGAGATAGTGGGGCAATGCTGGAGACAGTGGGGCAGATTGCTGGAGGACACACTGGGGGGCAATGCTGGAGGACACACTGGGGGGCAATGCTGGAGACAGTGGGGCACATTGCTGGAGGACACACTGGGGGGCAATGCTGGAGGACACACTGGGGGGCAATGCTGGAGACACTGGGGCAGATTGGAGGACACACTGGGGGCAATGCTGGAGACAGTGGGGCAGATTGCTGGAGACAGTGGGGCAGATTGCTGGAGACAGTGGGGCAGATTGCTGGAGACAGTGGGGCAGATTGCTGGAGGACACACTGGGGGCAATGCTGGAGGACACACTGGGGGGCAATGCTGGAGACAGTGGGGCACATTGCTGGAGGACACACTGGGGGGCAATGCTGGAGGACACACTGGGGGGCAATGCTGGAGACACTGGGGCAGATTAAAGGACACACTGGGGGCAATGCTGGAGACAGTGGGGCAGATGGCTGGAGACAGTGGGGCAGATTGCTGGAGACAGTGGGGCAGATTGCTGGAGACAGTGGGGCAGATTGCTGGAGACAGTGGGGCAGATTGCTGGAGACAGTGGGGCAGATTGCTGGAGACACTGGGCCAGATTGCTGGACACACTGGGGGTAATATGCTGGACACATTGGGGGTAATATGCTGGACACACTGGGGGTAATATGCTGGACACACTGGGGCAGATTGCTGGACACACTGGGGGCAGGACTGGAGGCATGGGCAGAGTGTAGACACGGGCCATGATTGGAGACACGGGGTAGAATGAAAGACATGGGGCAGGATTGGATCATGGGGCAGGATGGATACGATGGAGACAGATGGGGCAGGATGGGGAGATCATATGGGGCAGGATGGATACTCATGAGTGCAGGATGGGAGAACATATGGCTGGAGCGAGGAATGAGATACATGGGGTGGGGAATAGTATTACCATAGGGGCTAATTAAGGGATATTATTACTGCAGTGATGTATTTATTTTATTTTTTGAGTATACTGTTTTAAATAGGGGGGCGGTCCTGTTACTGTGCAGAGTGACACTATATCGCCTTTTTCTCTTCATGTGGTGTAATGTAGAAGTTGTGAAAAATTAAGTAATATGTTCTGCAAGCGGAGCTCGAGATAACTGTGTTATTTCCTGCAGAAACGAGTCCTGGCTGGAAGAAATGATGGCGGTCTGTGCTGGATGAAAGATGAAGGACTTCACCTAGAGACGTCACTGGTGAGTCAGTGTTACCTATACACTGACACTATACACTGTATACTATATACAGAGGTCATGTGTACAATGTCACCAGTGATCACTATTACCTCCACACAGACACTGCATACTAAGTACAGATCTCCTGTGAATACTGGCACTTATGGTGATAGTATTGTGGTTTTTTTTTTATTACTGATCAGTATTGTAGTATTCAGTCACTATGTGGTGGTAATATGTGGTCTGGAAATGGTGTTGTGGTATTTGTCCCTTGTATGTGCTATTTGGTCACCAAGTGGTAATATGTGGTCTTGACATGGTGCGGTGGTATTTCTTCCTTGTATGTGATATTATTCGATCACTGTGGTTGTAATTTGTGGTCTGGTCATGGTGCGGTGGTATTTGTTCCTTGTATGTGATATTATTGGTCAAGATATACCTAAATTGTATTGCAGATGTTAACAAATATTGAATAGGTTACAGTAGAGTAGGGCCCAGCCATTTTTCTGGAATAATCTGGTTCGGGTATATCATGACCCCGTCACATGACCCCCGTCACATGACCCCCCGTCACATGACCCCCCGTCACATGACCGGGGGGGCCCACAGTGTGTGAACAGCCCGGGGCCCTGGCTACCCTTAATCCACCCCTGTGAGCCCCATTGGGGACAGCGATGATAATGTATGTAAAGCATAATAAATAACTGGTGTTTTTTATTAGTGTTCTGCTAATATTCTGTTTAATATTAGTTCTGTTTAATATTAGTGTTCTGCCACACGCGTTTTGCACTTAGTCGAAAAAGTTCTACTTTGTTCTCCTCTGACAAGATCACATACTTTCACATGCTAGTTGTGTCCCCTACATGGCTTTTAGCAAGCTGCAAACAGGGAACTTATAATTGCTTATTTTCAAAAATGTCTTTGTTATTGCCACTCTTCCATAAAGGCCAGATTTGTGGAGTATATGACTAATAGTTGTCCAGTGGTCATATTTTCCTACCTAAACTTTGGATTCTTGCAGCTCCTCCAGAGTGACCATGAGCCTCTTGGCTGCTTCTCTAATAACTGCTCTCCTTGCTTCAGATGTCAGATTAGGTGAATAGCCATGCCTAAGTAAGTTTGCAGTTGTGCCATACTCTTTCTATGATTGGATGATGCTGTCTGATCCCTTTTCTCAAACAAACCTCTGAGGCCTTCACAAAACAGCTGTAGTTATCCTGAGAATAAATTGCACACAGGTGGACTCAATTTACTAATTATGTGACTTCTGGACAAAATTGGTCACTCAAGATTTTATTTAGGGGTATCAGACTACAGGGGACTGAATATAAATGCACGTCACAATTTTCAGATTTATGTTTAAAATATTTAGAAAACCAAGTATCATTTGCTTTACACTTCACAAATGCTAGCTTGTATTAGTATAGCACATAAAATCCCAGTAAAATACATGACAATTGGGTATTCGCGATACCTGTGAGTTTCACCCAATTAAACACAAATAACAAAGCCCGGCCTCTTCCACCCTGTCCCATTAAATACCCGTCCTTGACCCAATAATAACATAACACACTCTCAATTCTTTGGATAATTTGGCCACAGCAGCCTTTATTAACATGTAACATAACAATTTATGTCATTTAACATTAACCACAGGGAGGGCGGTCCTCGAGGCCCCCAAAGTTATAACTGCCTCAGTTCAAAACCAGAAACTTGGCCTTCCCAGGTCCAGTCATGCTTCTAGCCGTTAGGCACCAGCTCAGAGACCCTAATAGACTCGACCGGCCAATCTTTGCCATAATTACTCACGGATCCCATTTCTCTCCTCCGTGAGACCATTAAGTTCCATTCTACATAAACCACCCAAGGGGGAGTCCAGGATCATTGATGATTCCCCCCTCCCTTCCGAGCCTCCATGTACTAGCACCACCAACCTCGAGGACCTCCTCCTCCTATGCCTCACTGCCGTGACAAAGCATATTTAAACATAATAAAACATCAATCCTAAAAAAAAAAAATAAAATCCTTTGCCAAATCTACTTCTAATACATCAATAAGGGTGGGTGGATGGGAGCTTGTTTAACCCCTTTCTGCCATTAGACGTACTATTGCGTCCATGTGGGGTGGGCTTTACTTCCCAAGGACGCAATAGTACGTCATATGCGATCGGCAGCGCTCACGGGGGGAGCGCCGCCGATCGCGGCCGGGTGTCAGCTGTTTATCGCAGCTGACATCCGGCACTATGTGCCAGGAGCGGTCACGGACCGCCCCCGGCACATTAACCCCCGGCACACCGCGATCAAAGATGATCGCGATGTGCCGGCGGTACAGGGAAGCACCGCGCAGGGAGGGGGCTCCCTGCGGGCTTCCCTGAGCCCCCCGCAGCAACGCGATGTGATCGCGTTGCTGCGAGGGTCTCACCTCCCTCCCTGCTCCCTCCAGCCCCGGATCCAAGATGGCCGCGGATCCGGGTCCTGCAGGGAGGGAGGTGGCTTCACAGAGCCTGCTCAGAGCAGGCACTGTGAAGGCTGCAGCGCTGCATGTCAGATCAGTGATCTGACAGAGTGCTGTGCAAACTGTCAGATCACTGATCTGTGATGTCCCCCCCTGGGACAAAGTAAAAAAGTAAAAAAAAAAAATTTCAAATGTGCAAAAAAAAAATAAAAAAAAATATTCCAAAATAATGAAAAAAAAAAAAAAAATATTATTCCCATAAATACATTTCTTTATCTAAATAAAAAAAAAAAACAATAAAAGTACATAAAAGTACACATATTTAGTATCGCCGCGTCCGTAACGGCCCGACCTATAAAACTGGCCCACTAGTTAACCCCTTCAGTAAACACCGTAAAAAAAAAAAAAAAAAAAAACGAGGCAAAAAACAACGCTTTATTATCATACCGCCGAACAAAAAGTGGAATAACACGCGATCAAAAAGACAGATATAACTAACCATGGTACCGCTGAAAACATCATCTTGTCCCGCAAAAAACGAGCCGCCATACAGCATCATCAGCAAAAAAATAAAAAAGTTATAGTCCTGAGAATAAAGCGATGCAAAAATAATTATTTTTTCTATAAAATAGTTTTTATCGTATAAAAGCGCCAAAACATAAAAAAATGATATAAATGAGGTGTCGCTGTAATCGTACTGACCCGAAGAATAAAACTGCTTCATCAATTTTACCAAACGCGGAATGGTATAAACGCCTCCCCCAAAAGAAATTCATGAATAGCTGGTTTTTGGTCATTCTGCCTCACAAAAATCGGAATAAAAAGCGATCAAAAAATGTCACGTGCCCGAAAATGTTACCAATAAAAACATCAACTCGTCCCGCAAAAAACAAGACCTCACATGACTCTGTGGACCAAAATATAGAAAAATTATAGCTCTCAAAATGTGGTAACGCAAAAAATATTTTTTGCAATAAAAAGCGTCTTTCAGTGTGTGACGGCTGCCAATCATAAAAATCCGCTAAAAAACCCGCTATAAAAGTAAATCAAACTCCCCTTCATCACCCCCTTAGTTAGGGAAAAATTAAAAAAATGTATTTATTTCCATTTTCCCATTAGGGCTAGGGTTAGAGTTAGGGCTAGGGTTAGGGCTAGGGTTAGGGCTAGGGTTAGGGCTAGGGTTAGGGTAAGGGTTAGGGCTAGGGTTAGGGCTAGGGTTAGGGTTAGGGCTAGGGTTAGGGTTAGGGTTAGGGCTAGGGTTAGGGCTAGGGTTAGGGTTAGGGCTAGGGTTAGGGCTAGGGTTAGGGCTAGGGCTAGGGCTAGGGTTAGGGTTAGGGCTAGGGTTAGGGCTAGGGTTAGGGCTAGGGTTAGGATTAGGGTTAGGGCTAGGGTTAGGGCTAGGGCTACAGTTTGGGTTGGGGCTAAAGTTACAGTTAGGGTTTAGATTACATTTACGGTTGGGAATAGGGTTGGGATTAGGGTTAGGGGTGTGTCAGGGTTAGAGGTGTGGTTAGGGTTACTGTTGGGATTAGGGTTAGGGATGTGTTTGGATTAGGGTTTCAGTTATAATTGGGGGGTTTCCACTGTTTAGGCACATCAGGGGCTCTCCAAACGCGACATGGCGTCCGATCTCAATTCCAGCCAATTCTGCGTTGAAAAAGTAAAACAGTGCTTCTTCCCTTCCGAGCTCTCCCGTGTGCCCAAACAGGGGTTTACCCCAACATATGGGGTATCAGCGTACTCAGGACAAATAGGACAACAACTTTTGGGGTCCAATTTCTCCTGCTACCCTTGGGAAAATACAAAACTCGGGGCTAAAACATATTTTTTGTGGGAAAAAAAAAGATTTTTTATTTTCACGGCTCTGCGTTATAAACTGTAGTGAAACACTTGGGGGTTCAAAGTTCTCACAACACATCTAGATTAGTTCCCTGGGGGGTCTAGTTTCCAATATGTGGTCACCTGTGGGGGGTTTCTACTGTTTAGGTAAATTAGGGGCTCTGCAAATGCAATGTGACACCTGCAGACCATTCCATCTAAGTCCTCATTCCAAATGGAGCTCCTTCCCTTCCGAGCCCTCCCATGCGCCCAAACAGTGGTTCCCCCCCACATATGGGGTATCAGCGCGCTCAGGACAAATTGGACAACAAATTGTGGGGTCGAATTTCTCCTGTTACCCTCGGGAAAATACAAAACTGGGGGCTAAAAAATAATTTTTGTGGGAAAAAATTTTTGTTTTATTTTTACGGCTCTCCATTATAAACTTCTGTGAAGCCCTTGGTGGGTCAAAGCGCTCAGCACACATCTAGATAAGTTCCTAAGGGGGTCTACTTTCCAAAATGGTGTCACTTGTGGGGGGTTTCTACTGTTTAGGTACATTAGGGGCTCTGCAAACGCAATGTGACACCTGCAGACCATTCCATCTAAGTCTGCATTCAAATGGCACTCCTTCCCTTCTGAGCCCTCCCATGTGCCCAAACAGTGGTTCCCCCCACATATGGTGTATCATCGCACTCAGGACAAATTGGGCAACAAATTTTGGGGTCCAATTTCTCCTGTTACCCTCAGGAAAATACAAAACTGGGGGCTAAAAAAATAATTTTTGTGGGAAAAAAATTTTGTTTTATTTTTACGGCTCTGCATAATAAACTTCTGTGAAGCACTTGGTGGGTCAAAGTGCTCACCACACCTCTAGATAAGTTCCTTAGGGGGTCTACTTTCCAAAATGGTGTCATTTGTGGGGGGTTTCAATGTTTAGGCACATCAGTGGCTCTTCAAACGCAACATGGCGTCCCATCTCAATTCCTGTCAATTTTGCTTTGAAAAGTCAAACGGCGCTCCTTCCCTTCCGAGCTCTCCCATCCACCCAAACAGTGGTTTACCCCCACATATGGGGTATCAGCGTACTCAGGACAAATTGTACAACAACCTTTGGGGTCCAATTTCTTCTCTTACCCTTGGGAAAATAAAAAATTGGGGGCAAAAAGATAATTTTTGTGAAAAAATATGATTTTTTATTTTTACGGTTCTACATTATAAACTTCTGTGAAGCACTTGGTGGGTCAAAGTGCTCACCACAGCTCTAGATAAGTTCCTTAGGGGGTCTACTTTCCAAAATGGTGTCACTTGTGGGGGGTTTCAATGTTTAGGCACATCAGTGGCTCTTCAAACGCAACATGACGTCCCATCTCAATTCCTGTCAATTTTGCTTTGAAAAGTCAAACGGCGCTCCTTCCCTTCCGAGCTCTCCCATCCGCCCAAACAGTGGTTTACCCCCACATATGGGCTATCAGCGTACTCAGGACAAATTGTACAACAACTTTTGGGGTCCAATTTCTTCTCTTACCCTTGGGAAAATAAACAATTGGGGGCGAAAAGATAATTTTTGTGAAAAAATATGATTTTTTATTTTTACGGTTCTACATTATAAACTTCTGTGAAGCACTTGTTGGGTCAAAGTGCTCACCACACCTCTAGATAAGTTCCTTAGGGGGTCTACTTTCCAAAATGGTGTCACTTGTGGGGGGTTTCAATGTTTAGCCACATCAGGGGCTCTCCAAACGAAACATGGCGTCCCATCTCAATTCCAGTCAATTTTGCATTGAAAAGTCAAATGGCACTCCTTCACTTCCGAGCTCTGCCATGCGCCCAAACAGTGGTTTACCCCCACATGTGGGGTATTGGCATACTCAGGACAAATTGTACAACAATGTTTGGGGTCCATTTTCTCCTGTTACCCTTGGTAAAATAAAACAAATTGGAGCTGAATTAAATTTTTTGTGAAAAAAAGTTAAATGTTCATTTTTATTTAAACATTCAAAAAATTCCTGTGAAGCACCAGAAGGGTTAATAAACTTCTTGAATATGGTTTTGAGCACCTTGAGGGGTGTAGTTTTTAGAATGGTGTCACACTTGGGTATTTTCTATCATATAGACCCCTCAAAATGACTTCAAATGAGATGTGGTCCCTAAAATAAAATGGTGTTGTAGAAATGAGAAATTGCTGGTCAACTTTTAACCCTTATAACTCCCTAACAAAAAAAAATGTTGGTTCCAAAATTGTGCTGATGTAAAGTAGACATGTGAGAAATGTTACTTATTATTTTGTGTGACATATCTCTGTGATTTAATTGCATAAAAATTCAAAGTTGGAAAATTGCGAAATTTTCATAATTTTCGCCAAATTTCCGTTTTTTTCACAAATAAACGCAGGTACTATCAAATAATTTTTACCATTGTCATGAAGTACAATATGTCACGAGAAAACAATGTCAGAATCACCAGGATCCATTGAAGCGTTCCAGAGTTATAACCTCATAAAGGGACAGTGGTCAGAATTGTAAAAATTGGCCAGGTCATTAACGTGCAAACCACCCTTGGGGGTAAAGGGGTTAAACTCTGAAGGGGCACCTAAAATGGTTGCCCCACTAAGATGGCAATTCTCTTTTATAACGGCCCCCACAACTCCACCCCTTACCCCACTTACCTATTCTACGGACCAATCCTTATCCTGCTATTCAAATCCCCTTAGCCTACACTAACACACCCCCTTTATTCCCTGTTCCACTCCCTGTATGTCCTCTCAACCCTGTCATGTCGTCCTCCCTTTGAAGGCCTGTGGCCCAGTACGTCCTCCCTTTTAAGTTTGTGAGTGTTATGTGAAAAAATGCAGTAAGGTTCATACTTTTTCAAGGCACTGTACATATACAGAAAAATAAGTACAGTTCTATCTGCTGTACACTGTCCACAGTATGAATAAATAGTGTTATAATGCTTAGAACTATAAAGCTGTAAATAATTTTATTACTTGTGTAATGTATAGCAATATTAATGAGACACTTCTATGGCACTATTACGTATCATCTATGTTTTAGCAAGTCAAACATTGTATAGTGCTTTTCTAGCTCACTGTAGAGCACCATTATACAGTTTTTCTTCTGATAGTTTCTCTGTTTATACCTTTGTAATACCTGTGCAACTTAAAGGAATTTAGCAGGCTTACAGTACTGATGATCTATGAAAGGACAGGTCATCAATATCAGACCGATGGGGGTCCGACACCTGACAACCCCACTGATTAGCCGTTTTCAAGTCTGGACCTGTATGTAAACACTGAACAGAGCCGGACAGCACAGCTCCGCTCAGTGTTGCGGCCTTTCCAAGTTACTGCAGTTTTCTTCCTACAGAAGAGTAGCATGAGCAGGAGAAGCAGGGGATGGCCATCGCACAATGAATGGAGCTGTGCTGTTCTGCTATGTACACTCGGCCACTGCTGGAGCTGAAAACTCCTGATCAATGGGGGTGCTCGGTGTCAGACCCTGACTAATCTAATATTGATGACCTATCCTAATAATAGATCATCAATGTAGTACTTCTGAAAAACCCTGGAAAGAGCATCAAAGTACATATATTCTCCAAAAAGAAGCTGCAGAACAGGGATTGTGGGCTAAGAGTTTTAAACTTGTAAAATTGAACCTTTCTACAAGACTTATCCGTCGTAACAGATGATAAATCACATTTTTAACGTCTAATCAATTATTTTTATACTTTGTATAGAATTAAAATATCCTCTACAGCAGCAATGGAAAAACCCTGTATAAAGTAGCCGTATCTGCAGAGCATCAGGCCCCGTGACATGTATACAATTCCCATGGCGCTTTCTTAAACACCACAATGTCTCCTTTCTAATTTAAATGAACAGACCTTGTTGATAAACCAAAGTACAGATCCCACGTGCCTCCGGATTGTGAATATATCCCAAAGAGGTGACAGGTGGTATATGTTCTGTTCCTCTGAATATTTACATAAAACGCATCTTAAAGAGAACCTGACAGCTGATGCAAGCGGCCTAATCCGCGGGCAGCATGTATCCAGCTCTGGTTGTATGATCTCAGCCAGGTATGTTTGACACTTAAACACTTTGGCGTTTCAGAGAAAACCATACTTTAATAGACCACCTGTACACTAGTCAGACAGGTCCACGGCGGCTTTTCCCCATCCGCTGCTCTGGATTGACAAGTTTTGCCTACATGTGCGAATAGGCAGAGACCTGTCAGTCACTGGCAGCGGGCGGGGAAAAGCCGTTGGGGACCAGCCTGTCTGTCTGACTAGTCTATAGGGGGTCTCGGTGACTATTAAAGTGTTTCAGAGTCAACCATATGTGGCTGAGGACATACAGCCAGTGCCCGATACATGGTGCCCGGGGATCGGATGGCATGTACCAGCTGTCAGGTTTCCGTTAATTATAATGTCTTATTACAACAGTGAACCTACAGGAAAAGACGTCTTCACGTTCTCATTACAGCAGTGCTGTGCTCTCCTGTCTGACTTGCTAGAGGGTCATAAATCACACTTGCATCCAGTTGGTGGATCCATAGAACGCCTCTACTGGATGTACATTGATAGATGGCAGCGTGTGATGACATCTGACAACTGTACATGAATCCAGCCTTACACTGAGATAACGGGAAGCTTCCAACTGGTACGAAAATACCTGTCTGTCAACACCGTACAATGTGCATGATAAGGAGTGTATTATTATCCTTTCCCTTTATAATGTGAACGCCTTTCACCAAAGCACATCCTCTAAGGTTTCCGACTGATTCCGAGAGAGCTAGCAATGTATGGCTTATACATATTGCAGACCTGGATGCATGGAGCCAATTCTCAGGCACATACTATATAGCCAGGCACGGTGTGCGCTGCCATATAGTTCCTCCGGGCAGGGTGATAGAATGGAAGCATTCTTCCTTGCAGTAGAGGTGATTTGCTACATAATACACCATATAATGGAGCGTGTCATGAATTTTTAGAGCTGGATTACACATGAGCAAGAAAAAAACACAGTATGTCCCTGTATGAACTTGTATCCATACTATACAGAGGTACAGCATAATCCCATAGACTTCTATGGATAATGTATTTGACAGATCCATACAGAGTTGTTATATTGCGACATGAACAAGGTTTAAAGGGAAGCTGTCACCAGATTTTTGCAATGTAATCTGAGAACAGCACAATGTAGGGACAAAGGCCCAGATTTTAATGGTGTGTCACTTATTGCTGTAGTTTTGATAAAATTATTGTTTTCTATGGTGAAGATCTAACAGTTCTCTGAAGGCTGAGCTCTATATAACCCCGCCCACACCACTGATTGGCAGCTTTGTGTACATTGGCAGAAAGCTGTTAATCACTGGTGGTGGGCGGAGTTATACAGAGCAAGAAGACTACATGGCACAAGACACCTAGTCCTCTAGTGATAATCTCCTGCTGATAAAACAATGAGTTTATTGAAACTACAAAAAACAACTTAGTAAGTGAAACATCACGTGGAATCAGTGCCTCTGCCCGTATATATCATGCTGCTCTCAGATTAAATGGTAAAACCTGCAGAAAGATTGTTTTTAACCCCTTTCTGACATTAGACGTACTATCCCGTCGAGGTGGTATGGGCCCGTATGACTACCGATGGGATAGTACGTCTAACACGATCAGCCGCGCTCACGGGTGGAGCGCAGCTGATCGCGGACGGGTGTCAGCTGACTATTGCAGTTGACATCCGGCACTATGTGCCAAGAGCGGTCACGGACCACTCCTGGCACATTAACCCCCGGAACACTGCGATCAAACATGATTGCAGCATTCCGGCGGCATGTGATCGCGTTGCTCCGGGGTCTCCTACGTCCTCCTCCCTGCAGGCCCCAGCGGGGCTCCTTCCGGGTCCTGCAGGGAGGTGGCTTGCAAGCGCCTGCTCAGAGTAGGCGCCTGCAAGCCTCCTTCAGTGCCTGTGTGATCGCTGATCTGACCCTATACTGTGATGTGCCCCCCTGGGGCAATGTTATAAAGTAAAGTAAAAAAAAAATACATATGTAAAAAAAAAAAATTCCTAAATAAAGAAAAAAAAATTGTTCCGATAAATACATTTCTTTATCTAAATAAGAAAAAAATAAATAAAAGTACACATATTTAGTATTACCGCGTCCATAACGACCCACCAGTTAACCCCTTCAGTGAACACCGTAAAAAAAAAAAAAAAACTAGGCAAAAAACAACGCTTTATTATCATACTGCCGAACATAAAGTGGAATAACACGCGATCATAAAGACGGATATAAATAACCATGGAACCGCTGAAAACGTCATCTTGTCCCGCAAAAAAAGAGTTGCCACACAGTATTATCAGCAAAAAAATATAAAAGTTATAGTCCTCAGAATAAAGCGATGCAAAAATAATTATTTTTATATAAAATAGTTTTTATCGTATAAAAGCGCAAAAACATACAAAAGACATAAATGAGGTATCGCTGTAATCGTACTGACCCAAAGAATAAAACTGCTTTATCAATTTTACCAAACGTGGAACGGTATAAACGCCTCCCCCCCAAAACGAAATTCATGAATAGCTGGTTTTTGGTCATTCTGCCTCACAAAAATCAGAATAAAAAGCGACCAAAAAATGTCACATGCCTGAAAATGTTACCAATAAAAACGTCAACTCGTCCCGCAAAAAACAAGACCTCACATGACTCTGTGGACCAAAATATGGAAAAATTATAGCTCTCAAAATGTGGAGACTAGTGTTGAGCATTCCGATACCGCAAGTATCGGGTATCGGCCGATACTTGCGGTATCGGAATTCCGATACCGAATTCCGATACTTCCCGCGTATCGGATACCGGAATCGGAAGTTGCCGAAATTCAAACAGCACGCAGCAGCCAATGAGGAATGAATTGAAGTGTGGGCATATCCTGTTTAACATGGTGGGCATGTAACTACTGGCAAGGCTGTGATTGGATGCTGAAATGATGTCACTCAGCACTATAAAAAAAAAGCTGCCGCCATTTTGCGCTCACTCTGCTGTGATTTCAGTTAGGGACAGGACGCTGTGTTCTAACTGAGGGCCAGTTGAGATCACTGATTGCTTTATTTTCCTTTCCAAAGGCTAATTTAGCAAAACGCTGTGTGTTCTTCACTGTTCACCTTGCTCTTGCCTTGCAGCGCTGTTTTAACAGCGTTCTGCAAGGTCTCTCTGTGTGTGTGTGTGTGCAGCTCACTCTGTAGTCTGTGTGCAGCCATATACCCGGTTGTATTCAGCTCAGGGGGGGTCACACTGCCTCACACAGTTGTCCTTTTTTGCTCATAGTGCAGCCTGCTGCACATTTTTTCTCAAATTTCCTATTAGTGTTTTTCCACCCGTCTCCAGCTAAATTGTGGAAAAACACTACATAGGATAACCTAGAGGGGTTTTTTTTGGGCCTTGCAGCGCCGTTTACGGCTGTCTGCACGGTCTCGGTGTGAGCGCAGCTCGCCCTGTAGTCTGTGTGCAGCCATAGCCGGTTGGATTCAGCTCAGGGTTCGTTACTGCCTCATACCTTGAGAAAAATTTTCCTTTTTTTCAACTAGTGCAGCCTGTTGAAAAATTTTTTTAAAAATTCCTATTAGTGTTTTTCCACCCGTCTCCAGCTAAATTGTGGAAAAACACTACATAGGATAACCTAGAGGAGGGTTTTTGGGCCTTGCAGCGCCATTTACGGCTGTCTGCACGGTCTCGGTGTGAGCGCAGCTCGCCCTGTAGTCTGTGTGCAGCCATAGCCGGTTGGATTCAGCTCAGGGTTCGTTACTGCCTCATATTTTGATAAAAATTGTCCTTTTTTTCAAATAGAGCAGCCTGTTTAAAATTTTTAAAAAAATTTCCTATTAGTGTTTTTCCACCCGTCTCCAGCTAAATTGTGGAAAAACACTACATAGGATAACCTAGAGGGGTTTTTTTGGGCCTTGCAGCGCCGTCTACGGCTGTCTGCACGGTCTCGGTGTGAGCGCAGCTCGCCCTGTAGTCTGTGTGCAGCCATAGCCGGTTGGTTTCAGCTCAGGGTTCGTTACTGCCTCATACCTTGAAAAAAAATTTCCTTTTTTTTCAAATAGAGCAGCCTGTTTAAAATTTAAACAAAAATTTCCTATTAGTGTTTTTCCACCCGTCTCCAGCTAAATTGTGGAAAAACACTACATAGGATAACCTAGAGGAGGGTTTTTGGGCCTTGCAGCGCCGTTTACGGCTGTCTGCACGGTCTCGGTGTGAGTGCAGCTCGCCCTGTAGTCTGTGTGCAGCCATAGCCGGTTGGATTCAGCTCAGGGTTCGTTACTGCCTCATATTTTGAAAAAATTTTTCCTTTTTTTCAAATAGAGCAGCCTGTTTAAAATGTAAACAAAAATTTCCTATTAGTGTTTTTCCACCCGTCTCCAGCTAAATTGTGGAAAAACACTACATAGGATAACCTAGAGGAGGGTTTTTGGGCCTTGCAGCGCCGTTTACGGCTGTCTGCACGGTCTCGGTGTGAGTGCAGCTCGCCCTGTAGTCTGTGTGCAGCCATAGCCGGTTGGATTCAGCTCAGGGTTCGTTACTGCCTCATATTTTGAAAAAAAATTTCCTTTTTTTCAAATAGAGCAGCCTGTTTAAAATTTTAAAAAAAATTTCCTATTAGTGTTTTTCCACCCGTCTCCAGCTAAATTGTGGAAAAACACTACATAGGATAACCTAGAGGAGGGTTTTTGGGCCTTGCAGCGCCGTTTACGGCTGTCTGCACAGTCCCCGTGTGAGTTAAACTTGCTCTGTAGTCCGATTTGCAGAAAAAAAAAGTAAAGTTCACCAAACACCACTTAACACTTGTGTAGGCCACATTTGAAAAATAATAAAGTTTAGTCCACACTTTACAACATTAGTGTTTCTTACACCTGTTAGGAGGAGCATTTCAGGAATAAGCACACTAAGGCCTTAGTACTTTTCTGCTTATCTTTATCTGTCAACCAAGATGAAGAGGGCAGGGAGTAAGGCACGTGGGCGTGGGCGTGGGCGCGGAGCAGGGAGAGGACGTGGTGATTCTGTGCCTGCTGCGGCCACCGGTGACTCGTCGTCACTCAGTTTCAGCAGGGAACAGTCCTTCATGCGCAGCTTTGTCGGAGAGCGCCGTGCACCGCTGCTGCGTGAAGATCAGATTGAAGCCGTTGTTGGGTGGATGGCAGCTAACGCCTCGGCATCGACTTCAGTTAGTGCCACATCCTCTCAGGCACAGAGCACTGGAGAGCAGCCATCTGTCTCTTCACCACCTGCCAAATTGGCCAGGCAGTCAGAGAGCCCAGGACAGGAGCCGTCTCTACTTCTGTTCTCTGAATCTCTTGGCTTGGAAACAGGGGGCCAGCCAAGCAGCATTGGAGAAATGGAAGAAGAGGCAGTGTGCAGTGATGCCCAACAGCTTTGTCTCTCTGACTCTGAAGAGGCGGGTGGGCCAGTGCCTGCGGTGACCACAGCGCAGTACGCATCTGATGATGAAACTCAGGTGCCGCTTTCTGGTGCGTACTGTGCTGCCGAGACTACCCAGGAGGAGCAGTTGGTGGCAGAGGGTAGTGGAGATGATGAGGTCCTTGACCCATCGTGGCGTGAGGAACAGGAAGGTGGTGGGAGCAGCTCAGAGGAAGAGATTCCCCTTACGGGCCAAAGAGGGAGAGGGAGGGGGAAGACTGCGGAGCCTGTAGCCTCCATTTTTGCGCCCGTTAGGAGCCTGTCTCTTTCCAAAGCCAAAAAGGGCGCTCCCAAGACTTGCAGTGCCTGGTCCTTTTTTGACACAGTTGCAGATGACATTTGTTTTGTCAAATGCAAGCTGTGTCATCAGAAAGTCAAAAGAGGTAAAAGTGTCAGCAACCTCAATACCACAAATATGTGGAAACATGTGCGGACCAGGCACGCGGTGGAGTTACAGAAACACAGTGAAGACGTAGGCCAACCAACAGCGGCAGCTACCACCTCTTCAGCTCGTGTTGCCTCTTCCTCCACTGTTGTCCAGAGACCTCGTGTAATTCCACCCACAGCACCACCTTCCCAGTCATCCTCACACTCCCATTCTACTCTACAGCCATCGGTAGTACAGGCATGGGAGAAAAGGCGGGCATTCTCGGCCAACCACCCCCGAGCACAGGCTCTGAATGCAGGCATTGCCAAACTTTTGTCCCTGGAAATGCTCTCATTCAGGCTGGTGGAGACTGACAGCTTCCGTGACTTGATGGCATTGGCAGTCCCACAGTACAAGGTGCCCAGCCGCTTTTACTTCAGCAGGCAAGCTGTCCCTGCCCTGCACAGGCATGTTGAGGGAAACATAAAACATGCGCTACTGAACGCCGTCAGTAGCAAGGTCCACCTCACCACCGATGCGTGGACCAGTCAGCATGGACAGGGGCGATACGTTTCCCTCACTGCCCATTGGGTTAATGTTGTTGAGCCAGGTACAGATCGTGCGAGTGGCGCAGGACGTGTCCTGCCCACTCCAAGGATTGCAGGAATCCAGTCTGTACGCATTGACTCCTCCTCATACACAAGTTCCTCAGAATCATCTCTGCAGGAGCCGTCACAGTCCACCTCCCGTGAACGTTTACCTATGACCGACATGAGCACAGCCGTGGCCAAACGTCAGCAGGCCGTCTTGAAACTAGTTTCATTGGGGAATCGAAGCCACACAGCGCAGGAGCTCTGGAATGCCATCAAGCAGGAGAGCGATGTGTGGTTACTGCCAGCGAATCTTCAGCCAGGCATGGTAGTGTGTGACAATGGCCGAAATCTGGTGGCAGCTTTGGCCCTTGGCAACCTCACTCACATCCCATGTCTGGCACATGTGCTCAATTTGGTTGTGCAGAGTTTTCTGAGGGACTATCCGGATCTTGATGCACTGCTGCACAAGGTCCGCCTAGAGTGTGCTCACTTGCGGCGTTCCAGCTTGGCAAGATCCCGCATTGCTGCTCTGCAGCGCCGATTCTGCCTTCCGGAACACCGCATCATATGTGACCTACCTACCAGGTGGAATTCCACGTTACATATGTTGGAGCGGTTGTGTGAGCAGCAGCAAGCAGTTATGGAGTACCAGCTGCATCAGGCGCAAAAAAGTCGCAGTCAGCGCCGATCACACTTCACAACCACAGAGTGGGCCACTATGAAGGACGTCTGCCTGGTTTTGCGTCCTTTTGATTATTCCACGCGGATGGCAAGTGCAGATGATGCACTAGTCAGCATGACTGTCCCCCTTATCTGCCTGCTTCAGCAAACTTTGCAAGGGTTAAGGGATGATGTTGTGGAAGAGGTGGAGGATGAGGAGTCACCTTTTCCATCAGCTTCTGGACAGTCAGCGCCACGTGGTTCCTCACAAAGGGGTACACAGGGGCCACTTTGTGAGGAGGATGAGGAGGAGTCAATGGAGGAGGAAGAGCTCCGTCCAGAGGAGGGAGCGACACAATTGTCCAGTGGTCAGTGTGTACAGCGAGGGTGGGGTGATGACGAGCGGGCAGAGATCATGTCTCAAGCAGGGGACAGCGTTTCTGGGCCAGTTGGCAGTCTGCAGCACATGGTGGATTTCATGCTGCAGTGCCTGAGAAACGACCGCCGCATCGACCACATTCTCAACATGCCTGATTATTGGGTGTTCACCCTCCTCGATCCTCGCTACCGGGACAACGTCCAAAACCTCATCCCAGCGTTGACCCGGGAGCGTAAAATGCGGGAGTACCACGACACACTGGTGAATTCCATCATCTTCTCCAGTCCAACTGAGAGGAGTGCTGCTAGTGCTTTACAAAGCAGCTCAGTGCGTCGAGGCAGTGGGGGAGGCTCTGCCCAAAGAGGGAGCAGAAGCAGTGCCTCTGCCCAAGGCAAGCCCAGTATGGCACAACTGTGGCAAACTTTTGTGTGCCCGCCCCAAATGTCTACACCATCACCGGCGGCTCCAGTCAGCAGGAGGCAACGGTTCCGTCAGATGGTGACAGACTACATGGCTTGCCCTCTTACTGTACTCCCAGACGGCTCTTCCCCGTTCAAGTTTTGGGTCTCTAAGCTGGATACATGGCCAGAGCTAAGCCAGTATGCATTGGAGGTGCTGGCTTGCCCTGCGGCTAGTGTCTTATCGGAACGTGTCTTTAGTGCCGCAGGTGGTGTACTAACAGACCGTCGCATGCGACTATCCTCCGATAACGTTGACCGGCTTACTTTCCTGAAAATGAACCAGGCCTGGATCTCGCAGGAATTTGCCACTCCTCTGCCTGATTAAGTAATTGGGTGTCATCCAGGTCTCCTGCTGTGTTCATCTTTCTACCACCTGAACTGCTATTCCTGGGCTCCAACACCGCCAGTTGCGGCTCAGAAGTGCAGGCTGCACAGTAAAAACATACGACCCAGTGTTATTGGGTTTCAGTAACGTCAGCTGATCCCCAGCTGTGTAGCCGGCAATGTGTCCTGCGACCGCCACGCTGGCACAACATCCTAAATGGAAGGGAACCTGTCCCCCCCCCCCCCCCGTCATTTGTTACTGAAAGAGCCACCTTGTGCAGCAGTAATGCTGCACAAGGAAAAGGTAGCTCTTTCAGTTTAGCTCCTTGCACACGCAGAACTTAACACTTATAAAATGTGTTCACTGATACCGTTATACTGTCCCGGAGCTGGGACTTTCCTTCGTAATGTGACGCAGCACAGCCGTCATTCCTACCCCCTTGCTGCCATGCGCTGCCTCCTCAGCGTTGTTTTAAGCTGCCACGGAGGCTGCGCTGTTCTGTTATCCCTTGGCCATGCCCTATTTGCGCTGCCTGTCTTCTGACATAATTTGGTGTCAGGCTGGCTGCGCCTGTGCGGCCGCGCTGCCCGAGATCCCACCTCGCAGTGTCTTCTGATTGAATCACACTGCGGGCCTGGGATCCATGGGCATGCGCAGTGCATATCTTCCCCTCGGGCTCTCGCTCATCTCCCTCCGCCTTCTTTAGACTGTGCGCTGTCAGCTGATCCCTAATAGCATGCCACGGCCGTGACACCGCACAGTCTGAAGAAGAGGGAAAGAGGGGAGTGAGAGTCGAGGATATGCACTGTGCATGCCCATGGATCCAAGGCCCGCAGTGGGATTACGTTAGATGACACTGCGAGGTGGGATCTGGAGCAGCGTGGACGCACAGGCACTGACAGCCTGACACCAAATTATGTCAGAAGACAGGCAGCGCTAATTGGGCATGGCCAAGGGATAACAGAACAGCGCAGGCTCCGTGACAGCTTAAAACAACGCTGAGGACGCAGCGCACGGCACCAAGGGGATAGGAATGACAGCTGTGCTGCGCCCCATTACGAAGGAAATTCGCACCTCCGGGACGGTTTTACGGTATAAGGGGACACATTTTTAGTGTTTACTTCTGTGTTTGCAAGGAGCATAATTAAAAGAGCAACCTTTTCCTTTTGCATCTTGCTGCACAAGATGGCTCTTTCAGCTACAAACGTCTTGGGGGGGGGGGGGGTTAAAGGTTCCCTTTCAATTTGCTCCAATCAGGCTTTGGCCTACACTCTGTTCCTCTGCTCCTCCTGCTGTCCCTGGGCTCTAACACCGCCAGTTGGTGCCTGGAAGTGCTGTCTGCACAGTCAACAGTCCCTCCTCTGTTATTGGGGTTCAGTAACGTCAGCTGATCCCCAGCTGTGTGTGCGGCAATACCTCCAATCTGCTCCTCCTGCTGTCCCTGGGCTCTAACACCGCCAGTTGGTGCCTGGAAGTGCTGTCTGCACAGTCAACAGTCCCTCCTCTGTTATTGGGGTTCAGTAACGTCAGCTGATCCCCAGCTGTGTGTGCGGCAATACCTTCAATCTGCTCCTCCTGCTGTCCCTGGGCTCTAACACCGCCAGTTGGTGCCTGGAAGTGCTGTCTGCACAGTCAACAGTCCCTCCTCTGTTATTGGGGTTCAGTAACGTCAGCTGATCCCCAGCTGTGTGTGCGGCAATACCTCCAATCTGCTCCTCCTGCTGTCCCTGGGCTCTAACACCGCCAGTTGGTGCATGGAAGTGCTGTCTGCACAGTCAACAGTCGCTCCTCTGTTATTGGGGTTCAGTAACGTCAGCTGATCCCCAGCTGTGTGTGTGGCAATACCTCCAATCTGCTCCTCCTGCTGTCCCTGGGCTCTAACACCGCCAGTTGGTGCCTGGAAGTGCTGTCTGCACAGTCAACAGTCGCCCCTCTGTTATTGGGGTTCAGTAACGTCAGCTGTTCCCCAGCTGTGTATCCGGCAACGTGTCATGCGACCGCCACGCTGGCACAACAAAAATGTAAGGGGACCTGTCCCCCCCCCCCCCTTGGCGTTTGTTACTGAAAGAGCCACCTTGTGCAGCACTAATACTGCACAAGGAAAAGGTCGCTCTTGAAAGTATGCTCCTTGCAAACGCTGAAGTACACACTCATGTAATGTGTCCCCTCACACCGTCCAACCGTCCTGGTGGTGGGACTTTCCTTTGTAATGTGACGCAGCACAGACGTCATTGCTACCCCCTTGGCACCATGCGCTGGCTCCTTAGCGTTGTTTGATTCCGTCATGGACCCTGCGCTGTTATGTTATCCCTTGGCCATGCACAGTTTGCGCTGCCCGTCCTCTGACATCATTTGTTGTCGTCCTGGCTGCGCCTGTGCGTCCACGCTGCCCGAAATCCCACCTCGCAGTGTTGTCTAATGTGATCCCACAGTGGGCCTGGTATCCATGGCCATGCGCAGTGCATATGCTAGCCTGTCACTCCCCTTCTTCACGCTTCTTCAGACTAGGCGGCGTCAGCTGATCCCTTATAGCATGCCACGGCCGTGACGCCGCACAGTCTGAAGAAGCAGGAAGGAGGTGAGTGAGAGGCGATGATATGCACTGCGCATGCCCATGGATCCCTGGCCCGCAGTGGGATTACATTAGATGACACTGCAAGGTTGGATCTCGGGCAGCTTGGACGCACAGGCACTGCCAGCCTGACACCTAAATGATGTCAGAAGATGGGCACCGCTAACTGTGCATGTCCAAGGGATAACATTACAGCGCGGGCTCCGTGACAGAACCAAACAACGTTGAGGAGGTGGTGCACGGCACCAAGGGGGTTGGAATGACGGCTGTGCTGTGTCACATTACAAAGGAAAGTCCCACTTCCGGGACGGTTTGACAGTATGAGGGGACACATTATATGAGTGTGTACTTCAGCGTTTGCAAGGAGCATAATTTTAGGAGCCACCATTTTCCATGTGCAGTATTACTGCTGTACAAGATGGCTCTTTCAGCAACAAATGCCTGGGGGGGGGGGGGTTAAAGGTTCCCTTTCAACTTGCTCCACTGCAGGCTTCGGCCTACACTCTGCTCCTCTTTGATTCCCTGGGTTTCAACACTGTCAGTTGACACCTGGAAGTGTTGTCTACACAGAAAAAACACTAGCTGATGTGTCAGTGGGGTTCAGCACCGCCAGCTGTTCCCCTGCTGTGTAGTCGGCAACGTGTCCAGCACAAGCCACGCTGGCACAACAGACCAAAAGCTGCCACCAGTGCAGGCTTCGGCCTACACTCTGCTCCTCTCCTCTCCTCCTCCTCCTGCTGACCCTGGGCTCAAACACCGCTAGTTTTTGCCCGGAAGTGCTAGCTGCACAGAGAAAGACACCCGCCAATGTGTCAGTGGGGTTCAGCACCGCCAGCTGTTCCCCTGCTGTGTAGCCGGCAACGTGACCTGCAAACGCCACGCAGGCACCTGAACTGAAATTGAAGGAAGCCTGCCCCCCACCCCCAGGTGTTTCTATGTATAACAGCCACCTTGTACAGCAGTAATGCTGCATTTGTACAAGGTGGCTGACTTTTTCTCCTTGCCCACGTGGAACTCAACACGTACAAAATGTGTCTCAGTAGAGACCATTACATTGTCCCTGAGGTGTGACTTTCCTTTTCAATGACACGCAGCACCCCCCTTGGTAACGCTGCCCGTCTTCTGACATCATTGGTTGGCTGGCTGTGCCTGTGCGCCCGCCCTGCCCAACACAACGCCCCTCATTGTCTCATTTATTTTGACAGCGAGGGTGTGATTGATGGGCATGTGCACTGCATATGTTCGCCTGTCTTAACTCATCTCCTTCCGCCTTCTTCAGACTGTGCGGCCTCATGGCCGCGGCATGCGACAAAGGGATCAGCTGAGGCCGCACAGTCTGAGGCAGGTGTAAGGACATGAGTGAGCGGCGAACATATTTACTGCACAAGGCCATGAATTCTATACCCGCAGTGTGAATTTTAGAAATCACACTGTGGGTCTGGGATTCATGGCCATCGCTAACCGCACCGGCCAACATGAAATGAGGTCAGAAGACGGGCAGCGCTCACAGGGCATTGCCAAGGGATAACACAAGAGCGCAGACTCCTGTACAGCAAATAAAAACGCTCAGGAAGCAGCGCCCAGCACAAAGGCGTTATTTTTCGACACCTGTGCTGCGTGTCATTAAAAAGACAAGTCACGCCTCCACAACAGTTCTACTGTATACTGGGCTAAATTGTGTACGTCTTTCATTCTGCGTGTGCAATGAGCAAAATGTAAAGAGCAACCTTTCACTTGTGTAGCATTACTGTTGCACAAGATGTGGCTCTTCTAAATTTAAACACCTGAGGGTGGGTTAAAGGTGACCTTTGAAATTGGTTCAATTAGGCTGCGGCCTACACTCTGCTCCTCTCCTCCTCCTGCTGACCCTGGGCTCTAACACCGCCAGTTGGGGCCTGGACGTGCTAGCTGCACAGAGAAAAACACCAGCCAATGTGTTAGTGGGGTTCAGCACCGCCAGCTGTTCCCCTGCTGTGCAGCCGGCATTGTGTCCAGCACAAGCCACGCTGGCACAACCGACCAAAAGCTGCCACCAGTGCAGGCTTCGGCCTACACTCTGCTCCTCTCCTCCTCCTCCTCATGCTGACCCTGGGCTCAAACACCGCTAGTTTTTGCCCGGAAGTGCTAGCTGCACAGAGAAAGACACCCGCCAATGTGTCAGTGAGGTTCAGCACCGCCAGCTGTTCCCCTGCTGTGTAGCCGGCAACGTGACCTGCAAACGCCACGCAGGCACCTGAACTGAAATTGAAGGAAGCCTGCCCCCCACCCCCAGGTGTTTCTATGTATAACAGCCACCTTGTACAGCAGTACTGCTGCATTTGTACAAGGTGGCTGACTTTTTCTCCTTGCCCACGTGGAACTCAACACGTACAAAATGTGTCTCAGTAGAGACCATTACATTGTCCCTGAGGTGTGACTTTCCTTTTCAATGACACGCAGCACCCCCCTTGGTAGCGCTGCCCGTCTTGTGACATCATTGGTTGGCTGGCTGTGCCTGTGCGTACGCCCTGCCCAACACAACGCCCCTCGTTGTCTCATTTATTTTGACAGCGAGGGTGTGCTTGATGGGCACAAGCAGTGCATATATTCGCCTGTCTTCACTCCCCTCCTTCCGCCTTCTTCAGACTATGCGGCCTCATGGCCGCGGCATGCGATAAGGGATCAGCTGAGGCCGCACAGTCTGAGGCAGGTGTAAGGACATGAGTGAGCGGCGAACGTATTTACTGCGCAAGGCCATGAATTCCAGACCCGCAGTGTGAATTTTAAAAATCACACTGTGGGTGTGGGATTCATGGCCATCGCTAAACGCACCGGCCAACATGAAATGAGGTCAGAAGACGGGCAACGCTCACAGGGCATTGCCAAGGGATAACACAAGAGCGCAGACTCCTGTACAGCAAATAACAACGCTCAGGAAGCAGCGCCCAGCACAAAGGCGTTATTTTTCGACACCTGTGCTGCGTGTCATTAAAAAGACAAGTCACGCCTCCACTACAGTTCTACTGTATACTGGGCTAAATTGTGTACGTCTTTCATTCTGCGTGTGCAATGAGCAAAATGTAAAGAGCAACCTTTCACTTGTGGAGCATTACTGTTGCACAAGATGTGGCTCTTCGACATTTAAACACCTGAGGGTGGGTTAAAGGTGACCTTTGAAATTGGTTCAATTAGGCTGCGGCCTACACTCTGCTCCTCTCCTCCTCCTCCTGCTGACCCTGGGCTCTAACACCGCCAGTTGGGGCCCGGACGTGCTAGCTGCACAGAGAAAAACACCAGCCAATGTGTTAGTGGGGTTCAGCACCGCCAGCTGTTCCCCTGCTGTGCAGCGGGCATCGTGTCCAGCACAAGCCACGCTGGCACAACCGACCAAAAGCTGCCACCAGTGCAGGCTTCGGCCTACACTCTGCTCCTCTCCTCCTCCTCCTCATGCTGACCCTGGGCTCAAACACCGCTAGTTTTTGCCCGGAAGTGCTAGCTGCACAGAGAAAGACACCCGCCAATGTGTCAGTGGGGTTCAGCACCGCCAGCTGTTCCCCTGCTGTGTAGCCGGCAACGTGACCTGCAAACGCCACGCAGGCACCTGAACTGAAATTGAAGGAAGCCTGCCCCCCACCCCCAGGTGTTTCTATGTATAACAGCCACCTTGTACAGCAGTACTGCTGCATTTGTACAAGGTGGCTGACTTTTTCTCCTTGCCCACGTGGAACTCAACACGTACAAAATGTGTCTCAGTAGAGACCATTACATTGTCCCTGAGGTGTGACTTTCCTTTTCAATGACACGCAGCACCCCCCTTGGTAGCGCTGCCCGTCTTCTGACATCATTGGTTGGCTGGCTGTGACTGTGCGCCCGCCCTGCCCAACACAACGCCCCTCGTTGTCTCATTTATTTTGACAGCGAGGGTGTGATTGATGGGCATGTGCACTGCATATGTTCGCCTGTCTTAACTCATCTCCTTCCGCCTTCTTCAGACTGTGCGGCCTCATGGCCGCGGCATGCGATAAGGGATCAGCTGCGGCCGCACAGTCTGAGGCCGGTGTAAGGACATCAGTGAGCGGCGAACATATTTACTGCACAAGGCCATGAATTCCAGACCCGCAGTGTGAATTTTAGAAATCACACTGTGGGTGTGGGATTCATGGCCATCGCTAACCGCACCGGCCAACATGAAATGAGGTCAGAAGACGGGCAGCGCTCACAGGGCATTGCCAAGGGATAACACAAGAGCGCAGACTCCTGTACAGCAAATAACAACGCTCAGGAAGCAGTGCCCAGCACAAAGGCGTTATTTTTCGACACCTGTGCTGCGTGTCATTAAAAAGACAAGTCACGCCTCCACTACAGTTCTACTGTATACTGGGCTAAATTGTGTACGTGTTTTATTCAGCGTGTGCAATGAGAAAAATTCATAGAGCAACCATTGACTTGTGCAGCATTAATGCTGTACAAGGTGTGGCTCTTGTACTTTGTAACACCTGAGGGGGGGGTAAAGGTGACCTTTGAAATTGGTTCTACTAGGCTTCGGCCTTCACTCTGCTCCTCCTGCTGACCCTGGGCTCTAACACCGCCAGTTTGAGCCCGGACATGCTAGCTACACAGAGAAAAACACCAGCTAATGTGTTAGTGGGGTTCAGCAGCGTCAGCTGTTCCCCTGCTGTGTAGCCGGCATCGTGTCCAGCACAAGCCACGCTGGCACAACAGACCAAAAGCTGCCACCAGTGCAGGCTTCGGCCTACACTCTGCTCCTCTCCTCCTCCTGCTGACCCTGGTCTCTAACACCGCCAGTTGGGGCCCGGACGTGCTAGCTGCACAGAGAAAAACACCAGCCAATGTGTCAGTGGGGTTCAGCTACGCCAGCTGTTCCCCCGCTGTGTAGCCAGCAACGTGTCCTGCAAACGCAACGCAGACACAAAGCTGCCTCCAGTGCAGGCTTCGGCCTACACTCTGCTCCCCCTGTTTACCCTTTGCTGCAACACCGCTAGTTGTGGCTTTAGGAAGACAATCTTGAATAGGCAACGCATCCGGGTTCCAGCACCGTCAGCTGGTTCTCGCCAGTGTCTTTGTCACGGGTACTCCCTCCTGCCCAGCCTGGTTCCAGCACCGTCAGCTGTTTCCGGGTAGTGTCAAGGTCACTGAGACGCCTATGCGTTGCCCCGTCGTGGTGCGGTCGGGTTAGCCAACTCCAGGGTGCCTCCAGTTTAGGAGCTTCCTATGTGGGCTGCTTGAACTGGTAGTCAAGGCTGGTTCTGTAGTGCCAGTAGGCCCAGCTCCCCCTGTAGGACTGTTGGGGTTCGGTAACTGCGGCTGCCTCGCGGCCTAGCTGTTCTCTCCTCTCCTGTGGGCCTTGGGGTCCACCACCTGGTTCCAGCACCGTCAGCTGGTTCCGGGCCGAGCCTTTGGCTTAGGTGCCTCCTCCTGGGTATCCGAGTTCCGCCATCGCCAGGCGGTCCTTGGTAGTGCTTTTAAGCGCGGGCACCTACAGCTTAGTAACCGGGTTCCAGCACCGTCAGCTGGTCCTCGGTCGTGCCATTGGCTCTTGCACACTGGGGCAACGCATCTGGGTTCCAGCACCGCCAGCTGGTTCTCGGCAGTGTTCTTGTCACAGGTACTCCCTCGTGCCAAGCCTGGTTCCAGCACCGTCAGCTGTTTCCGGGTTGTGTCAAGCTCACTGAGACGCCTATGCGTTGCCCCGTCGTGGTGCGGTCGGGTTAGCCAACTCCAGGGTGCCTCCAGTTTAGGAGCTTCCTATGTGGGCTGCTTGAACTGGTAGTCAAGGCTGGTTCTGTAGTGCCAGTAGGCCCAGCTCCCCCTGTAGGACTGTTGGGGTTCGGTAACTGCGGCTGCCTCGCGGCCTAGCTGTTCTCTCCTCTCCTGTGGGCCTTGGGGTCCACCACCTGGTTCCAGCACCGTCAGCTGGTTCCGGACCGAGCCTTTGGCTTAGGTGCCTCCTCCTGGGTATCCGAGTTCCGCCATCGCCAGGCGGTCCTTGGTAGTGCTTTTAAGCGCGGGCACCTACAGCTTAGTAACCGGGTTCCAGCACCGTCAGCTGGTCTTCGGTGCCATTGGCTCTTGCACACTGGGGCAACGCATCTGGGTTCCAGCACCGCCAGCTGGTTCTCGGCAGTGTTCTTGTCACAGGTACTCCCTCGTGCCAAGCCTGGTTCCAGCACCGTCAGCTGTTTCCGGGTTGTGTCAAGCTCACTGAGACGCCTATGCGTTGCCCCGTCGTGGTGCGGTCGGGTTAGCCAACTCCAGGGTGCCTCCAGTTTAGGAGCTTCCTATGTGGGCTGCGTGAACTGGTAGTCAAGGTTGGTTCTGTAGTGCCAGTAGGCCCAGCTCCCCCTGTAGGACTGTTGGGGTTCGGTAACTGCGGCTGCCTCGCGGCCTAGCTGTTCTCTCCTCTCCTGTGGGCCTTGGGGTCCACCACCTGGTTCCAGCACCGTCAGCTGGTCCCGGGCCGAGCCTTTGGCTTAGGTGCCTCCTCCTGGGTATCCGAGTTCCGCCATCGCCAGGCGGTCCTTGGTAGTGCTTTTAAGCGCGGGCACCTACAGCTTAGTAACCGGGTTCCAGCACCATCAGCTGGTCCTCGGTCGTGCCATTGGCTCTTGCACACTGGGGCAACGCATCTGGGTTCCAGCACCGCCAGCTGGTTCTCGGCAGTGTTCTTGTCACAGGTACTCCCTCGTGCCAAGCCTGGTTCCAGCACCGTCAGCTGTTTCCGGGTTGTGTCAAGCTCACTGAGACGCCTATGCGTTGCCCCGTCGTGGTGCGGTCGGGTTAGCCAACTCCAGGGTGCCTCCAGTTTAGGAGCTTCCTATGTGGGCTGCTTGAACTGGTAGTCAAGGCTGGTTCTGTAGTGCCAGTAGGCCCAGCTCCCCCTGTAGGACTGTTGGGGTTCGGTAACTGCGGCTGCCTCGCGGCCTAGCTGTTCTCTCCTCTCCTGTGGGCCTTGGGGTCCACCACCTGGTTCCAGCACCGTCAGCTGGTTCCGGGCCGAGCCTTTGGCTTAGGTGCCTCCTCCTGGGTATCCGAGTTCCGCCATCGCCAGGCGGTCCTTGGTAGTGCTTTTAAGCGCGGGCACCTACAGCTTAGTAACCGGGTTCCAGCACCGTCAGCTGGTCCTCGGTCGTGCCATTGGCTCTTGCACACTGCAACGCATCTGGGTTCCAGCACCGCCAGCTGGTTCTCGGCAGTGTTCTTGTCACAGGTACTCCCTCGTGCCAAGCCTGGTTCCAGCACCGTCAGCTGTTTCCGGGTTGTGTCAAGCTCACTGAGACACCTATGCGTTGCCCCGTCGTGGTGCGGTCGGGTTAGCCAACTCCAGGGTGCCTCCAGTTTAGGAGCTTCCTATGTGGGCTGCTTGAACTGGTAGTCAAGGCTGGTTCTGTAGTGCCAGTAGGCCCAGCTCCCCCTGTAGGACTGTTGGGGTTCGGTAACTGCGGCTGCCTCACGGCCTAGCTGTTCTCTCCTCTCCTGTGGGCCTTGGGGTCCACCACCTGGTTCCAGCACCGTCAGCTGGTTCCGGGCCGAGCCTTTGGCTTAGGTGCCTCCTCCTGGGTATCCGAGTTCCGCCATCGCCAGGCGGTCCTTGGTAGTGCTTTTAAGCGCGGGCACCTACAGCTTAGTAACCGGGTTCCAGCACCGTCAGCTGGTCTTCGGTGCCATTGGCTCTTGCACACTGGGGCAACGCATCTGGGTTCCAGCACCGCCAGCTGGTTCTCGGCAGTGTTCTTGTCACAGGTACTCCCTCGTGCCAAGCCTGGTTCCAGCACCGTCAGCTGTTTCCGGGTTGTGTCAAGCTCACTGAGACGCCTATGCGTTGCCCCGTCGTGGTGCGGTCGGGTTAGCCAACTCCAGGGTGCTTCCAGTTTAGGAGCTTCCTATGTGGGCTGCTTGAACTGGTAGTCAAGGCTGGTTCTGTAGTGCCAGTAGGCCCAGCTCCCCCTGTAGGACTGTTGGGGTTCGGTAACTGCGGCTGCCTCGCGGCCTAGCTGTTCTCTCCTCTCCTGTGGGCCTTGGGGTCCACCACCTGGTTCCAGCACCGTCAGCTGGTTCCGGGCCGATCCTTTGGCTTAGGTGCCTCCTCCTGGGTATCCGAGTTCCGCCATCGCCAGGCGGTCCTTGGTAGTGCTTTTAAGCGCGGGCACCTATAGCTTAGTAACCGGGTTCCAGCACCGTCAGCTGGTCCTCGGTCGTGCCATTGGCTCTTGCACACTGGGGCAACGCATCTGGGTTCCAGCACCGCCAGCTGGTTCTCGGCAGTGTTCTTGTCACAGGTACTCCCTCGTGCCAAGCCTGGTTCCAGCACCGTCAGCTGTTTCTGGGTTGTGTCAAGCTCACTGAGACGCCTATGCGTTGCCCCGTCGTGGTGCGGTCGGGTTAGCCAACTCCAGGGTGCCTCCAGTTTAGGAGCTTCCTATGTGGGCTGCTTGAACTGGTAGTCAAGGCTGGTTCTGTAGTGCCAGTAGGCCCAGCTCCCCATGTAGGACTGTTGGGGTTCGGTAACTGCGGCTGCCTCGCGGCCTAGCTGTTCTCTCCTCTCCTGTGGGCCTTGGGGTCCACCACCTGGTTCCAGCACCGTCAGCTGGTTCCGGGCCGAGCCTTTGGCTTAGGTGCCTCCTCCTGGGTATCCGAGTTCCGCCATCGCCAGGCGGTCCTTGGTAGTGCTTTTAAGCGCGGGCACCTACAGCTTAGTAACCGGGTTCCAGCACCGTCAGCTGGTCCTCGGTCGTGCCATTGGCTCTTGCACACTGGGGCAACGCATCTGGGTTCCAGCACCGCCAGCTGGTTCTCGGCAGTGTTCTTGTCACAGGTACTCCCTCGTGCCAAGCCTGGTTCCAGCACCGTCAGCTGTTTCCGGGTTGTGTCAAGCTCACTGAGACGCCTATGCGTTGCCCCGTCGTGGTGCGGTCGGGTTAGCCAACTCCAGGGTGCCTCCAGTTTAGGAGCTTCCTATGTGGGCTGCTTGAACTGGTAGTCAAGGCTGGTTCTGTAGTGCCAGTAGGCCCAGCTCCCCCTGTAGGACTGTTGGGGTTCGGTAACTGCGGCTGCCTCGCGGCCTAGCTGTTCTCTCCTCTCCTGTGGGCCTTGGGGTCCACCACCTGGTTCCAGCACCGTCAGCTGGTTCCGGGCCGAGCCTTTGGCTTAGGTGCCTCCTCCTGGGTATCCGAGTTCCGCCATCGCCAGGGGGTCCTTGGTAGTGCTTTTAAGCGCGGGCACCTACAGCTTAGTAACCGGGTTCCAGCACCGTCAGCTGGTCTTCGGTGCCATTGGCTCTTGCACACTGGGGCAACGCATCTGGGTTCCAGCACCGCCAGCTGGTTCTCGGCAGTGTTCTTGTCACAGGTACTCCCTCGTGCCAAGCCTGGTTCCAGCACCGTCAGCTGTTTCAGGGTTGTGTCAAGCTCACTGAGACGCCTATGCGTTGCACCGTCGTGGTGCGGTCGGGTTAGCCAACTCCAGGGTGCCTCCAGTTTAGGAGCTTCCTATGTGGGCTGCGTGAATTGGTAGTCAAGGCTGGTTCTGTAGTGCCAGTAGGCCCAGCTCCCCCTGTAGGACTGTTGGGGTTCGGTAACTGCGGCTGCCTCGCGGCCTAGCTGTTCTCTCCTCTCCTGTGGGCCTTGGGGTCCACCACCTGGTTCCAGCACCGTCAGCTGGTTCCGGGCCGAGCCTTTGGCTTAGGTGCCTCCTCCTGGGTATCCGAGTTCCGCCATCGCCAGGCGGTCCTTGGTAGTGCTTTTAAGCGCGGGCACCTACAGCTTAGTAACCGGGTTCCAGCACCGTCAGCTGGTCCTCGGTCGTGCCATTGGCTCTTGCACACTGGGGCAACGCATCTGGGTTCCAGCACCGCCAGCTGGTTCTCGGCAGTGTTCTTGTCACAGGTACTCCCTCGTGCCAAGCCTGGTTCCAGCACCGTCAGCTGTTTCCGGGTTGTGTCAAGCTCACTGAGACGCCTATGCGTTGCCCCGTCGTGGTGCGGTCGGGTTAGCCAACTCCAGGGTGCCTCCAGTTTAGGAGCTTCCTATGTGGGCTGCGTGAACTGGTAGTCAAGGCTGGTTCTGTAGTGCCAGTAGGCCCAGCTCCCCCTGTAGGACTGTTGGGGTTCGGTAACTGCGGCTGCCTCGCGGCCTAGCTGTTCTCTCCTGTGGACCTTCGGGTCCACCACCTGGTTCCAGCACCGTCAGCTGGTTCTTGGCAGTGTCTTTTGCTCTTGTACCTTCTGCTCCCCATCCTGGTTCCAGTACCGTCAGCTGGTTCCGGGCAGAGCCTTTGGCTTAGGTGCCTCCTTCTGGGTATCCGAGTTCCACCAACGTCAGGTGGTCCTTGGTAGTGCTTTCAGGCACGGGTACCTCCTGCTTAGTAACCGGGTTCCAGTATCGTCAGCTGGACCTCGGTAGTTCCATTGGCTCTTGGACCTTCGGCTACCCATCCGGGTTCCAGTACCGTCAGCTGGTTCTCGGCAGTGTCTTTTGCTCTTGTACCTTCTGCTGCCCATCCTGGTTCCAGTAACGTCAGCTGGTTCCGGGCAGAGCCTTTGGCTTAGGTGCCTCCTTCTGGGTATCCGAGTTCCGCCAACGTCAGGCGGTCCTTGGTAGTGCTTTTTAGCACGGGTACCTCCTGCTTAGTAACTGGGTTCCAGTAACGTCAGCTGGTCCTCAGTAGTTCCATTGGCTCTTGGACCTTCGGGTAGCCAGCCGAGTTCCAGTTCCATCAGCTGGTTCTCGGCATTTTCTCAGCCTTCTTGTACCTTCTGCTACGTTTTCACGTTGAAGACCCTAAAGACGACATCACGGAAGACCACCCTTAAGATGACGACGACGACCCTGGAGATGACGACCCTGAAGACCACCCCGATGATGACGACGGCGGAGACGACGACGGCGGAGACGACGACGGCGGAGACGACGACGGCGGAGACGGCGACCCTGGAGACGACGACATGGAAGACCGAGAAGCAGAAGAACAAGAGGCTGCAGAACAAAGAGCAGAAGAACATTAAGCATAACACTTAATATCAGAGCAAAAGATATGTAAATTATATGCAGAAGAAGACTAAGCAGTGTATGGGGGTGAGTCCGTTCCTCCTCGTGGTGCCCCTGGATAAAGCCTGATGCTGCAGGCCAAACTGAACGCAGACAAATGTAACTTTTGTGACTGGCAGAACGGAAGGTGTAATCTTCAAACTTTTATAGATAACAACTACGGGAATGCCTGTCACAAATGTGAATATGATGTAAAAGTAGAATAGGAAGAATAATATTAGTTGGATAAAATGAATATGAAGAATGTAATAAAAAAAAAAGATTTAGAAGAAGATGAATAAGGTGAAGAAGTTGATGTCAAAGATGCTGATGATGATGAAGATGAAAGTGTGGGAAAATTTAAAAAAAAAAAAAAAAGGGGAAGGGCGTGGAATAGTGAAACATCAATATTTAAAATAAAAATACATAGTCAATATCTTTGTCAATCCTAACATCTTTAAAAAAATAAAAAATCATGTTATTCTATTTGATTGGGCTACGCCTCTATGACTTTAATGTCTCCGCCACCTCCCCAAATACATCCTGCATTATTCTTAGTTGTTCACCTTCATGTAGAATAAACTTACAAGGAAAGAAAGGCTTTATTTTAATTCCGATATTTTGGTCCCATTGACTTGCATTGGGATCGGATATCGGTATCGGCGATATCCGATATTTTTGGAATATCGGCCGATCCAATCCGATACCGATACTTTCCGATATCGGAAGGTATCGCTCAACACTAGAGAGACGTAAAAACTATTTTTGCAATAAAAAGCGTCTTTTAGTGTGTGAGGGCTGCCAATCATAAAAATCCGCTAAAAAGCCCGCTATAAAAGTAAATCAAACCCCCCTTCATCACCCCATTAGTTAGGTAAAAATAATAAAATAAAAAAATGTATTTATTTCCATTTTCCCATTAGAGTTAGGGTTAGGATTAAGGCTACAGTTAGGGTTAGGGCTAAAGTTAGGGTTTGGATTACATTTACGGTTGGGATTAGGGTTGGGATTAGGGTTAGGGGTGTGTTGGAGTTAGGGGTGTAGTTGGGATTAGGGTTAGGGGCATGTACGGGTTAGGTGTGTGGTTAGGATTATGGTTAGGATTGGGATTAGGGTTAGTGGTGTGTTTGGGTTAGGGTTTCAGTTATAATTGGGGGGTTTTCACTGTTTAGGCACATCAGGGGCTCTCCAAACGCGAGATGGCGTCTGATCTCAATTCCAGCCAATTCTGCGTTGAAAAAGTAAAACAGTGTTCCTTCCCTTCCGAGCTCTCCCGTGTGTCCAAACAGGGGTTTACCCCAACATATGGGGTATCAGCGTACTCAGGACAAACTGAACAACAACTTTTGGAAAAATACAAAATCGGGGGCTAAAATTAATTTTTGGAGAAAAAAAAGATTTTTATTTTCACGGCTCTGCGTTATAAACTAGTGAAACACTTGGGGGTTCAAAGTTCTCACAACACATCTAGATAAGTTCCTTGGGGGGGTCTAGTTTCCAATATGGGGTCACTTGTAGGGGGTTTCTACTGTTTAGGTACATCAGGGGCTCTGCAAACGCAATGTGACGCCTGCAGACCATTCCATCTAAGTCTGCAGTCCAAACAGCGCTCCTTCCCTTCCGAGCTCTGCCATGTGCCCAAACGGTGGTTCCCCCCCAACATATGGGGTATCA
The DNA here is from genome assembly GCF_032444005.1 of Ranitomeya imitator. Classification (NCBI taxonomy): domain Eukaryota; kingdom Metazoa; phylum Chordata; class Amphibia; order Anura; family Dendrobatidae; genus Ranitomeya; species Ranitomeya imitator. Next base: position 526,034,795 of record NC_091286.1, read on the forward strand.
GCATACTCGGAACAAATTGGACAACAACTTGTGGGGTCCAATTTCTCCTGTTACCCTTGGGAAAATACAAAACTGGGGGCTAAAAAATAATTTGTGTGGAAAAAAAAATGAATTTTTATTTTCACGGCTCTGCGTTATAAACTGTAGTGAAACACTTGGAGGTTCAAAGCTGTCAAAACACATCTAGATAAGTTCCTTAGGGGATCTTCTTTCCCAAATGGTGTCACTTGTGGGGGTTTCAATGTTTAGGCACACCAGAGGGGCTCTCCAAACACAACATGGCGTCCTAGCTCAATTCCAGTCAATTTTGCATTGAAAAGTCAAACGGCGCTCTTTCCCTTCCATGCTCTGCCATGTGCCCAAACAGCGGTTTACCACCACATATGGGGTATCAGCGTACTCAGGAAAAATTGCACAACAACTTTTGGGGTCCAATGTTGTAGCTACTGTATATAATGTGTATGGGGGCTACTGTATTTAATGTGTATGTAGCTACTGTATATAAGGTATGGGGCTACTGTATATAATATGTATGGGGCTACTGTATGTAATGTGTATGGGGCTACTGTAAGTAATGTTTATGGGGCTACTGTATGTAATGTGTATGTGGCTACTGTATATATTGTGTATAGGACTACAGTGTGTAATGTATATGGGGCTATTGTATTTAATGTGTATGGGGCTACTGTATATAATGTGTATGGGGCTACTGTATGTAATGTGTACGGGGCTACTGTATATAATGTGTATGGGGCTACTGTATATAATGTATATGGGGCTACTGTATATAATATGTATGGGGCTACTGTATATAATATGTATGGGGCTACTGTATATAATATGTATGGGGCTACTGTATGTAATGTGTATGGGGCTACTGTATGTAATATGTATGGGGCTACTGTATATAATATGTATGGGGCTACTGTATATAATATGTATGGGGCTACTGTATATAATATGTATGGGGCTACTGTATGTAATGTGTATGGGGCTACTGTATATAATGTGTATGGGGCTACTGTATGTAATGTGTATGGGGCTACTGTATATAATGTGTATAGGACTACTGTAGGTAATGTGTATGGGGCTACTGTATGTAATATGTATGGGGCTACTGTATGTAATGTGTATGGGGCTACTGTATGTAATGTGTATGGGGCTACTGTATGTAATGTGTAAGGGGCTACTGTATATAATGTGTATGGGGCTACTGTATATAATGTGTATAGGACTACTGTATATAATATGTATGGGGCTACTGTATATAATATGTATGGGGCTACTGTATGTAATATGTATGGGGCTACTGTATATAATATGTATGGGGCTACTGTATATAATGTGTATAGGGCTACTGTATGTAATATGTATGGGGCTACTGTATGTAATGTGTATGGGGCTACTGTATATAATGTGTATGGGGCTACTGTATATAATGTGTATAGGAATACTGTATATAATATGTATGGGGCTACTGTATATAATATGTATGGGGCTACTGTATGTAATATGTATGGGGCTATTGTATGTAATATGTATGGGGCTACTGTATGTAATATGTATGGGGCTACTAAATGTAATGTGTATAGGACTACGGTGTGTAATGTGTATGGGGCTACTGTATATAATGTGTATGGGGCTACTATATATAGTGTGTATGGGGCTACTGTATGTAATATGTATGGGGCTACTGTATATAATATGTATGGGGCTACTGTATATAATATGTATGGGGCTACTGTATGTAATGTGTATGGGGCTACTGTATATAATATGTATGGGGCTACTGTATGTAATGTGTATGGGGCTACTGTATATAATATGTATGGGGCTACTGTATGTAATATGTATGGGGCTACTGTATGTAATATGTATGGGGCTACTGTATATAATATGTATGGGGCTACTGTATGTAATATGTATGGGGCTACTGTATGTAATATGTATGGGGCTACTGTATGTAATATGTATGGGGCTACTGTATATAATATGTATGGGGCTACTGTGTGTAATGTGTATGGGGCTACTGTATGTAATATGTATGGGGCTACTGTATGTAATATGTATGGGGCTACTGTATGTAATGTGTATGGGGCTATTGTATATAATGTGTACGGGGCTGCTAAATGTAATGTGTATAGGACTACGGTGTGTAATGTGTATGGGGCTACTGTATATAATATGTACGGGGCTACTGTATATAGTGTGTATAGGACTACTGTATGTAATGTGTATGGGGCTACTGTATGTAGTGTGTATAGGACTACGGTGTGTAATGTATATGGGGCTACTGTATATAATGTGTATGTGGCTACTGTATATAATGTCTATAGGACTACGGTGTGTAATGTGTATGGGCACCTTTAGGGTCATAAAATTATTGCTGCTGTTTATAGGATTTTGCATTAGAATTCATTCTAACCATATATTTTTCAGCAGTACTTACACCTATATACAGGTACACACTGCAGTATTGTGTATACTTATACTGTGTATCTTATGTACTTGTAAGATGATTTGCTTGCTGTAAAATTTTGGCATATTTTCCTTACAAGAAAGATGATTCCTTCTGTAAAATGAAAATATGAAATATGAATTAATGTTCTTCCATCTGACATGATTAATTAGCCCGTAGATCACAGGAAGCTTTCTTATCACAAGCCTTGCTGGACAGAGTTGAGCATCGATGCCTGCAGCAAAATTCATAACCAAGTAAAAACCTTTTAAAGTGAGGTAATTGCCTTCTATGCGGGTCTTTTAATCAGTACTTGTTTGTCTGAAAGGAGCAGTCTCTGCTTAATAACTTTATTTGATATTTTGTGATTATGGTAACAATTTGATATGCTACAGTATAGCCATTGCTTTAACGCGCAGCACACTGTAAAGTCATGTGTCAATCAAAAGTCATTTGCTTTTTAGAAAATTAGTATTGCATTCAAAAATTCTAACATACACTCATCATGTACATACAGAAAGTGTGAGCAAAGGACAACCCCAGCTTGGCATGACACCAGTGTCGGTCTGCGGTGCCAAGATCCTGCCAGTAACCAACTTCAGGGCCCCACTTTTCCGCTACATGTAAATGTGACATTATTCTCAATCACAAATTTATAACAGTGAACTGGGTAGATTGTTACATGAATAAGATGCCGCCTCTGTCTGTACATAGTGATTCAAGTGTATAAGGCCAGTACTGCTCAAGAGGGCGGTGGCACTTTGACTGCTGATACTTTAAGGCCCCTTCACATTTAGCGACGCTGCAGCGATACCGACAACGATCCGGATCGCTGCAGCGTCGCTGTTTGGTCGCTGGAGAGCTGTCACACAGACAGCTCTCCAGCGACCAACGATGCCGGTAACCAGGGTAAACATCGGGTAACTAAGCGCAGGGCCGCGCTTAGTAACCCGATGTTTACCCTGGTTACCATGCTAAAAGTAAAAAAAAACAAACACTAGATACTTACCTACCGCTGTCTGTCCTCCAGCGCTGCGCTCTGCTTCTCTGCTCTCCTCCTGTACTGTCTGGGAGCCGGAAAGCAGAGCGGTGACGTCACCGCTCTGCTTTCCGGCTCACAGCCAGTACAGGAGGAGTGCAGAGCACAGCGCTGGAGGACAGACAGCGGTAGGTAAGTATCTAGTGTTTGTTTTTTTTTACTTTTAGCATGGTAACCAGGGTAAACATCGGGTTACTAAGCGCGGCCCTGCGCTTAGTTACCCGATGTTTACCCTGGTTACCAGTGAAGACATCGCTGGATCGGTGTCACACACGCAGATCCAGCGATGTCTCCAGGGAGTCCAGCGACGAAATAAAGTTCTGGACTTTATTCAGCGACCAACGATCTCCCAGCAGGGGCCTGATCGTTGGTCGCTGTCACACATAACGATTTCATTAACGATATCGTTGCTACGTCACAAATAGCAACGATATCGTTAACAATATCGTTATGTGTGAAGGTACCTTTAGAAAGCTGTCTGGGAACAATGCATCTTGAATGATTAGTCCAAGGCAGGTCCCCAGCATGTTCTCCCCACCCCCTCCACATGACTGACAGGTCTCTTCCTATGAGTGTGTAGAGTTTTGGAGTAAAATGTACATAGCTGCAATAATGCGTCCAGTGTCTTATTCATCCTGCAGCATGTTCAGTCAACATTAACTTCACGACAGATTTCCTTTGTATCTGCAGATCTATAGTCACAGGAAGTCGGAGAGTGTAGGTTCCCATCTACAGATATTTCCTTGTCAGTGGCAAATCAGTTCACACAATTTGATCAAACTTGCGAATCTAAAAATTAAAAGTATTGTATATAAAAGTGTAAAGCAAAATGTATATACTCAGTGTTCATGTACAGTTGTGCTCAAAAGTTTACATACCCCAGCAGAATTTGTGCTTTCTAGGCCTTTTTTCAGAGAATATGAATGATAACACCAAAACTTTTTCTCCACTCATGGTTATTGGTTGCGTGAAGCCATTTATTGTCAAACTACTGTGTTTTCTCTTTTTCAATCATAATGACAATCCAAAACATCCAAATAATCCTGATCAAAAGTTCACATACCCCATTTCTTTATATAATGTATTGCCCCCTCTAACATCAATGACAGCTTGAAGTCTTTTGTGGTAGTTGTGGATTAGGTTCTTTATTTTCTCAAATGGTAAAGCTGCCCACTCTTCTTGGCAAAAAGCCTCCAGTTCCTTTAAATTCCTGGGCTGTCTATCGTGAACTGCGTGCTGGAGATCTCCCCAGAAAGTCTCCTGACCTCAATATCATTGAGCCAAAGATGGCCAATCCAGAACTTTCACTTTGTTCTGCTGTAGCCAATGACAGGTCAACTTGCCCTTGTGTTTTGGATCGTTGTCACGTTGGAACGTCCAAGTACGTCCCATGTGCAGCTTCTGGCTGATAATTGCAAATATGCCTCCAGTATTTGCTGATAACGTGCTATATTCATCTTTCCTTCAACTTTGACCAAGTTTCCTGTGCCTTTGTAGCTCACACATCTCCAAAACATCAGCGATCCACCTCCGTGCGTTACAGTAGGAATGGTTTTCTTTTCATTATAGGCATTGTGGACCTCTCTCCAAATGTAACATTTATGGTTCAAAGTTCAATTTTGGGCTCATCACTCCAAACTACCTTGTTCCAGAAGTTTTGATGCTTGTTTCCGTGCTGTTTTGTGTATTGTAGGCAAGATACTTTGTGGCATTTGTGCAGTAATGGCTTTCTTCTGGCGACTCAACCATGCAACCCATTTTTCTTCAAGTGCCTCCTTATTGTGCATCTTGAAACAGCCACACCGCTAGTTTTCAGAGAGTCCAGTATTTCAGCTGATGTTATTTGTGGGTTTTGCTTTGCATCCCGAACAATTTTCCTGCCAGTTGTGGATGACATTTTTGTTGGTCTACCTGACCGTTGTTTTGTTTTACAGTGCCCCTGATTTTCCATTTGTTTATCACAGTTTGAACACTGCTGACTGGCATTATCAATTCCCTGGATATCTTTTTGTATCCCTTTCCTGTTTAATACAGTTCAACTACCTTTTCCCGTAGATCCGTTGACAGTTCTTTTGCTTTCCCCATGACTCACAATCCAGAAACGTCAGAGGCTGGATGAAAGATACAACAGTCTGTCTGGATCCCAGAAACTCACTCAGCTTTTATGCATACACACTAATTACAAGCAAACAGGTCAGAGGTGAGGATGTTACCTTTATTGGCCATTCAAACCTATTTGTGTCAACTTCTATGCATGTTATCAGGCCAAAATCACCAGGGTATGTAAACTTTTGATCAGGGTCATTTGGATATTTTGGGTTGTCATTATGATTTAAAAAGAGAAAACACAGAAGTTTGGCAGTAAATGGCTTCACCCAACCATTAACCATGAGTGGAGAAAAAGTTTTGGTGTTATCATTCATATTCTCTGAAAAAAAGGCCAAGAAAGCAAAAATTCTGCCGGGGTATGTAAACTTTTGAGCACAACTGTATATCTTATCATGCTCAGTTTGTAGTTGTATTTGATTGTATTCTATGGCAACACAGCTGGCGTCTTTACACATTTTTCAGTTTGCTGATAGTGTCAGTCAATTTTCTTTGTGATGCATTTTCTACTCCTTGATTGACTAGTGGTGTGAATTACTGCCATCATTAGCCAATGTCTATTTCAGTCTGTTAATTTCCAGTACTTAGTTAACGTGAAGTGTTCCTGCTCCATTGTCATACTGATAGGGAATTTAAATTGGGAGTGGAGAGCGTGTTTGTAGAGCACTGCGGAATATGTAGCAATATATAAGCAAGCATAAAAAATTAATTGGCCTGCATAATTGACTATGCCATATTTTACTATGTTTTCTTGACTGCTGCCTATTCCTGATCTCTGCCTGTTTATTGCTGGTGAATCAACTCTGGCTACCCTGACTTTGCTCTTCCAGACTAAAAAACCTGGTGCTTCTTAGTTCAGCTACCTGCCCGAAGTTTCTTATAGAGTTCACTTCTGGAGTAGTACCCTGGACTTTTCCTGTGGCAATTTCTAGACCTATGTGTGGTGGTTACGAGTTAGGAAATCACAATTCCTGATACCTTGCTCTCTGGTTTAACCCAAAGGAGAATCCATTAGTGACCAGGAGACCTCATCGCATTTAGCACTTGAGATAATCAATAGATTGCCTGGGGTGGGTGCTTTTACATTGAACTAGTAATCATAGAGGTAAAAATAAATGTAAAGCTAGGATAAAATAAGTTTCTATGACAAATATGTGCTGTATCAGTGGGTGTAATTATATATATTTATTCAATCAGTACATTCATGATTGGTTAGACTACATAATGAATGATGACTGATGAGGAGCTGTTGTGGTACTTTATCTTAACCCCTTCCTGACATGCGCCGTACATGAACTGCTCTACGGGAGATGCGGTCCCACAAACAGCAGTACAGGTACGGCGCACCTCACGCTGAGTGCCCTGGCGATCGGGTGCGGGTGTCAGCTCTGAGAGCTGACACCCAAGGCAACGCCCACAATCGCGGGCACTTAACTCCTCTATTGCTGCTGTCAATAGTGACACATAAAAGTGTCAAAGTAAAAGTAAACATATTTGGTATCGCAATAATAAGCGTCTTTCAGTGTGTGACAACAGCCAAACATAGAAACCCTATATAAATCTGGTATTGCTGTAATCGCACCAACCTGAAGAATAAAATCGCCTAATCACTTATACCACAGCCTAAAAATAAATAAAAACTATTCTTCACATGCTGTTGATTTTTTCATTCTGCCTCCCAAAGATCGCAGTAAGACTCGGTGCACATTTATCCTGCACTCTGCGCTGAGCGCTTATGTGATTCAGACAAACCCCCAGTGAAAAATTCCCTATAATGAGGCAGATGGAGGCACTGTGGATGCCATCTGACCTGTAATCCGGCAGTTTCCGTCTTTTTAGGATTGCATAAAAGTGCCGTCGGCCACAGTTTTGTGCACTTCTGAAAAGAAGGACACCGCTGAGCAGAGGCCAGATGGAGTCCAGAGTAACTCTGCTGCCTCATTATAGTAAATGGATCCATCAGGGGTTTCAACTGAATCACATAGCTCAGAAATTTAGATGGAAACCCAGATGTAAGTGCTCAACGTAGAGCACTGGATAAATGTGATCATAAATATTATGTAAAATGTTCCCAATAAAAAAAGCATAAAACTTGAGCTTGATTTAAGTTGGTATACATGGAGGACATAAACACATGTTCACTTTGTCCACAAAGCACACAAAACCTACAAGAAGCAAAATAAACATAAACCTTACTGTAACTAAATAAGTAAAAAGCAAAAATGCATTTAAATAACACTGGGTTCTTAGTAATACTGTTTTTGATCAAAAATAGCATAAAAGCTATCCCTTGTTGACAGTGGGACGGCTTTTATGCTATTTTTGATCAAAAACAGTATTACTAAGAACGCTGTGTTATTTAAATGCATTTTTAGTATTTAGTTACAATAGGGTTTATGTTTATTTTGCTTCTTGTAGGTTTTGTTCACTATAAAATATTCAACTAAATACACAAAAAAGCAAGCCCTCACTCAGGTATGTCATTTATTACCGTAAATATAGGGGCTTCCACATTACTAGTAGCACAAAGGCTCTGGAAAAGCAAAATGGCTCCTTGCCCATGAAAATAAATTCAGCAAATTCTCCGCTCCCAAATCCAATCCAAATGCCCCCTCCCTTCTGAGCCTCAGTCTGCCTAAACCACATTTAGTGCCCATATATTTGGCATTTCTGTAGTGATGAGAGCCTGCCTAATTTACAGGTGAATGTCTTCAGAAGCACAGGCTGGACATAATGTACTGGTCACTACAATGGTAGTTTGCAATTTTCACTCAGCAACATCCACTGCTGCTTGTTTCTGGAAAACACCCATGGAGTCAAAATCGTCACTACATCTGTAGATACGCACGTGATCAAAACTGTTGGTACCCCTCGTTTAATGACAGAAGAACCCACAATAGTCACAGAAATAGCTTGAATCTGACAAAAGTAATAATAAATAAAAGATCTATTAAAATGAACAAATGAAAGTCAGGCAATGCTAGGAAAATCTGTGTTCCAGGAGAAAAATAGCGCTCCGTCCCTCCCGAGTCTCTCCATATGTACAGCCACATATGGGGTATTGCCACGTTCAGTAGAAATTGTGAGACAAATTTTGGTGCAATTTTTACCCATTTTCCAGTTTGAAAATGAAATGTAAAACTTTGGGCTGATACACAATCTTGTGGTAAAAATGTTAATTATTTTATCTTCACTGCTCAATGGTATAACAGTCTGTGACACACCTGTGGTGTAAATATAATCACTGCACCCCTAGATGAATTCATTGAGAGGTTTAGTTTGTAAAATGGGGTCACTAATGGGGGGTTCTGCTGTTCTGGCACCTCAGGAGCTCTGCAAATGTAACATGGCACCCTCAAACAAGTGCAGCAAAATCTGCACTATAATATGACGTTTCTTCCCTTCTGAGCTTCGCATTGTGCCTCAAAAGTAGTTTTCGATCACATATGGGCTATCGGTGAACTCAGGAGAAATTGCACAACAAATTTTGGGGACCATTTTCTACTGTTCCCCTTGTGAAAATACAAAATCTGGAGCTAAAAAAAGATTTTTGCAGGAAAAATGTGATTATTTTCATTTTCATGGCTCAACGTTATAAACTTTTTTGAAGCACCTGGGGGTTCAAGATGCTCAATACATATCTAGATAAGTTCCCAAAGGGGTCTAATTTCCAAAAATGGTGTCACTTTTGGGGGGTTTCTGCTGTGTAGGCACATAAATGGCTCTCCAAGTGGAACATGGCATCTGCTAATTTTCCAGCAAATTTTACATTCAAAAAGTCAAATGGCGCGCCTTCCCTTCCAAGCACTGCAGTGCACCCAAACAGTTGTTTTCCTCCACATATGGGGTATCGGCGTACTCAGGAGAAATTGCACGACAAATTATATGGTCTATTTTCTCCTGTTACCCTTGTGAAAGTAGAAAAAAAAAAGTCCAAATGAAAATATTTGTGAAAGAAATGTTTATTTTTTCCTTCCACATTCCAAAAATTCCTGTGAAGCACCTGAAGGGGTAATAAACTTCTTGAATGTGGTTTTGAGTACCTTGAGGGGTGCAGTTTTTTGAATGGTGTTACGTTTGGGTATTTTCAGTCAGAAAATCCCCTCAAAGTCACTTCAAATGTGATGCGGTTCCTAAAAAAAATAGTTTTGCAAATTTTGTTGTAAAAATGAGAAATCACTGGTCAACTTTTAACCCTTAGGCCGGCGTCACACACAGCGTAAAACAATACGGTCCGTATATTACGGCCGTAATACGCTGAAAAGTCCCGAAAAAAGTGGTCCGTAGCTCCTCCGTAGGCAGGGTGTGTCAGCGTTTTTTGCGCATGGCATCCTCCGTATGTAATCCGTATGGCATCCGTACTGCGTGGTTTTCTCGCAGGCTAGCAAAACCAACATACCGCTATAGAAGTGATCCATGTGTCCCAAAAAGAAAAGAAAATATATATATACTGTCTATATATATATATATATATATATATATATATATGTCAGTAGACACATATATTAGAGAGAAAAGCCGGTAATTCAGTGCGGTGTACAGTAAAATCACACTGACAGCTTACAGTAGAATAGGTAGAATAAATGTGTACACATAGAATAGGTATATATATATATGTCAGTGAGACACATATATGTATATATATTAATATTTATTCCAGCGCTAGACAGCTTGAAAGCCGGTAATTCAATTACCGGCTTTTTCCTTCTCCTTCCTAAAACCCGACATGATTTGAGACATGGTTTACATACAGTAAACCATGTCTTCTCTCCATTTTTTTTGCAGATTCCACACTACTAATGTCAGTAGTGTGTATCTGCAAAATTTGGCCGTTCTAGCTCTTAAAATAAAGGGTTAAATGGCGGAAAAAATTGGCGTGGGCTCCCGCGCAATTTTCTCCGCCAGAGTAGTAAAGCCAGTGACTGAGGGCAGATATTAATAGCCTGGAGAGGGTCCACGGTTATTGGCCCCCCCCTGGCTAAAAATATCTGCCCCCAGCCACCCCAGAAAAGGCACATCTGGAAGATGCGCCTATTCTGGCACTTGGCCACTCTCTTCCCATTCCCGTGTAGCGGTGGGATATGGGGTAATGAAGGGTTAATGCCACCTTGCTATTGTAAGGTGACATTAAGCCTAATTAATAATGGAGAGGCGTCAATTATGACACCTATCCATTATTAATCCAATACTAGTAAAGGGTTAAATAAAACACAAACACATTATTTAAAATTATTTTAATGAAATAAAAACAATGGTTGTTGCAGTATTTTATTCAACGCCCAATCCAGTCACTGAAGACCCTCGTTCTGTGAGTAAAAAAACATAATAAACCAACAATATACTTACCCTCCGCAGATCTGTAACGTCCAACGATGTAAATCCTTCTGAAGGGGTTAAAACATTTTGCAGCAAGGAGCTGTGCTAATGCAGGCTGCTCCTCGCTGCAAAACCCCAGGGAATGAGGCTAAAAATAGATCAATGATCTATATTTAGCTTTATTTGCGGTGAGGCGCCCTCTGCTGGCTGTTCATAGATCGTGGGAAATTACCTAGAAAGCCAGGGAGCTTTCTAGGTAATTTCCCACGATCTATGAACAGCCAGCAGAGGGCGCCTCACCGCAAATAAAGCTAAATATAGATCATTGATCTATTTTTAGCCTCATTCCCTGGGGTTTTGCAGCGAGGAGCAGCCTGCATTAGCACAGCTCCTTGCTGCAAAATGTTTTAACCCCTTCAGAAGGATTTACATCGTTGGACGTTACAGATCTGCGGAGGGTAAGTATATTGTTGGTTTATTATGTTTTTTTACTCACAGAACGAGGGTCTTCAGTGACTGGATTGGGCGTTGAATAAAATACTGCAACAACCATTGTTTTTATTTCATTAAAATAATTTTAAATAATGTGTTTGTGTTTTATTTAACCCTTTACTAGTATTGGATTAATAATGGATAGGTGTCATAATTGACGCCTCTCCATTATTAATTAGGCTTAATGTCACCTTACAATAGCAAGGTGGCATTAACCCTTCATTACCCCATATCCCACCGCTACACGGGAATGGGAAGAGAGTGGCCAAGTGCCAGAATAGGCGCATCTTCCAGATGTGCCTTTTCTGGGGTGGCTGGGGGCAGATATTTTTAGCCAGGGGGGGGCCAATAACCGTGGACCCTCTCCAGGCTATTAATATCTGCCCTCAGTCACTGGCTTTACTACTCTGGCGGAGAAAATTGCGCGGGAGCCCACGCCAATTTTTTCCGCCATTTAACCCTTTATTTTAAGAGCTAGAACGGCCAAATTTTGCAGATACACACTACTGACATTAGTAGTGTGGAATCTGCAAAAAAAATGGAGAGAAGACATGGTTTACTGTATGTAAACCATGTCTCAAATCATGTCGGGTTTTAGGAAGGAGAAGGAAAAAGCCGGTAATTGAATTACCGGCTTTCAAGCTGTCTAGCGCTGGAATAAATATTAATATATATACATATATGTGTCTCACTGACATATATATATATACCTATTCTATGTGTACACATTTATTCTACCTATTCTACTGTAAGCTGTCAGTGTGATTTTACTGTACACCGCACTGAATTACCGGCTTTTCTCTCTAACAGCGCTGCGTATTTCTCGCAAGTCACACTGCTTGTCCGTGTGTAATCCGTATTTTTCACGCTTCCATAGACTTTCATTGGCGTATTTCTTGCGCAGTACGGTGACAAACGCAGCATGCTGCGATTTTGTACGGCCGTAGAAAGCCGTATAATACTGATCAGTAAAATACGGCAAATAGGAGCAGGGGCATAGAGAATAATTGTGCCGTATTTTTTGCGAGTTTTACGGACGTAGATTCTGCGCTCTTACGTCCGTAAAACTCGCATGTGTGACGGCGGCCTTATAGCTTCCTAAGAAAATAAATTTGCTTCAAAAATTGTGCTGATGTAAATTAGACATGTGGCAAATGTAATTTATTGACTGTTTTGTGCGATATGACCCTCTTTAAGGGCAAAAAATTAAAAGTTTGAAAATTGCAAAATTTCCGTTTTTTTCATAAATAAATGCAAATCATGTCAAATACATTATACCACTACAATGAAGTACAATATGTCACGAGAAAACATTCTCAGAATCAATTGGATCCATTGAAGCGTTCCAGAGTTATGAATTTGTTGGCTTGGTCAGGAAGGTGAAAACAGGCTTCGGGTCGAAGGGGTTAAACAATTAGAAACTGTCTGCTGGTCAGCCAAGTCCGCAACAATGACACTCGGGCAACTGTTCAGACGTAAAGTGTAACTAAGCCTTTATATCAGCTGCCCCAAACTTTTCTTGGCTTGAGAGCCACAATCAACTCTGAGGGATGGTCGCAAGCCACATCCAGTGTCTCCTCTTCTCTCACAGTAGTCCACTCAGGGCTCACTATTACCGGTATAATGACGGCCAAAGCTTCCACACAGAAAACACACTGAGACCTTATGCCCTCCTCCTGTATAGGCAAAATAATTACATACAAGGCTTCCCATTTGGTATTCTCATATCAAGCACACACTCCACACTTTCGCATCCACCTTCAAGCTCCTCTCCAACTGTATCAGCCTGTCTACAGCTTGCTGAATTTATTCCTCTTCCTTTTTGCCCTGCAAGAATAGGCACATTCAGATTGGGTGTTTTGTGCAGGGCTACTCATGAAAGCCACCATCTGGAAAAGTTTTCTTCATAGCTAGATGCTAGACCAGGTGCAAATTCACCAAGCTGGTAGACAGCCATAAATCTCAGGCCCCATAGCCACATGTGGATCCCAAGCCACAGGTTGATGACCCCTGCTTTATAAGGTGTATGATATTTCAATGCCTTTATATGTACAAGCAGATCAGTGGGGGTCCAGGTCCTGAGAACAACACCAATCTCTCAAAATGTCCCGCTAGAGATGCTCAGCTCAACAAACAGTAGTGCACAGCTCGTGAGTGCGCACACAGTGAGGGGTACACCTTCAATAGAAAGCAAAGGCTTCATGGTCTATTCTAATGAATCCATACTCCGGCCTGTGTACTGATCTGTGCACTTTCAGGGATATGTTTTGAGAAATAATGGAGGTCTCAGTAACCAGGCCCCTACTGATATTCTTATAATCAGGCCGGCTCATGGACCCTGGGCGAAAGAGTCCCGGTGCGTCCCTTTAACACATACCACAATTCATAATGCACAGATACAGCAGAGAATTATAGGTATAGTACAATGCCAAAGATTTCACTTACTTCTTACATTACATGTGTGATAGCTATTGTACATTCTACATTAGCTCAGAAACCGGACAGTATAGTCCTCTATACAGAATAATGAGCCCCATATATTGCTCCAAACAGAATAATGAGCCCCATATATTGCCCCATACAGTATAATGGCCCCATATAGTGCTCCATACAGTATAATTGGCACCACATAGTCCTCAATACAGAATTATGAGCCCCATATATTGCTCCAAACAGAATAATGAGCCCAATATTATGCTCCATACAGAATAATGAGCCTCATATATTGCTTCATATGGAATTGACCCCATATAATGCTTCACACAGTATGGTGAGCCACATATAATTCTCCATACAGTATATGATGGGCCCCATCTATTGCTCCATATATAATGGGCCTCATATAATGCTCCATACAGTATATGATTGGCCCCATACAGTATACTTAGTCCCATATGTTGCTCCATACAGAATGGGCCCCATATAATGCTCCATACAGAATGGGCCCCATATAATACTCCTTACAGAATGGATCCCATATAATGCTCCAAAAATAATTGGCCCCATAAGATGCTCCATGTATAATGGGCCCCATATAATGCTCCATATATAATTGGCCATATAAAATGCTCCATATATAATTACTCCAATAAGATTCTTCATATATTATTGGCCCCATATACTGCTCCATATGTAATTGTCCCCATATACTGCTCCATATTGAATTGGCCCCATAAGATGCTCCATATTAAATTGGCCCCATAAAATGCTCCCTATAGAATTGGCTTCATAAGATGCTCCCTATATTATTGGCCCCATAAGATACTCCATATAGAATTAGCCCCATATAATGCTCCATATATGGGTCCCTTCAGATGGGCCCCATATATTGCTCCAAATATTTAAAAAAAAAAATGAAATACTCACCTCTTGTTGCTTGCCGTTGCTCTGCTCCAGACTCCTCACCATCGGCGCCTTCCTGCTCTCTGTGCTGTGACTGCTCAGGCAGAGGGCGCGCACTGGTGACGTCATCGCGCCCTCTGACCTGAACGTCACAGTCAGAGGATGGAAGACGCTGCAGCGCTGGAACCAAGAGAGGTAAGTATCGCAAGTGCCGGGGCCCGGAGCAGGCGGGGGGTCCACTCGCGGGGGTCGGCACTATAGCGCGTCAGTGTCCCCGATGGCAAGTGGGCCCCCTGCCTGCTCAGGGCCCCGACACTTCCCTGGGTGCGCCGGGTGCTGACGCCGGCCCTGATTGTAATAATTAAGAGGACACTTATAGATATGAAAAAAACGTACAAAGTTTTAGTTATTTTTTAATTAAGGTTTATAGTCCACTTACTCTAACAACATCGATCATAATTTCTCCCCTGAAAGTCATAGGATTATAATAGGATAATACTACAGCCATTTTATCTATTCTGCAAATTCTCTATTTCATCTTATAACATTAAAAATAATGGTGGCCTAATTTTGCAGAATACAACGGGAACTAGTGGGCAATGTAATGCATGTGCTAGAACAATGTTTTGCCTGTGACTTCTTGTGTTTATACAGGCCCCCTTTCCTCTCACATACAATAAGGGAGAAACATACTGCTCTATTATAAGAGAACACAATGGTGGCTGTTGTATAGGCTTCCATGCTGCGCGGTAAATAGCTGTCACTACAGATACATGGTTACATGTCTTATTATATCACTGTAACCAAGATCCTCTTGTGTACAAAAACAAATTGCTCTATGGAAATAATTTTCCAGCCAGACCATAAGTTAAACAGATAGCAGTAATAGGCATAATACAATCCTATGAGCGGCCTGTTGTTGGTAATCACCACTTGTGTCGTTCTCCAGAGAGTCGCTCGTTCCATTGCATATTGCTAAGTTAATTTCTAGTTAGGCCTGGGGGAAAGACTACTGTGTATGGAAAAAGGCATCCGAATATCAGTCATCTCTGCACTGCTACCACTGTAGAAGATAGATTCTGAAAATAATCTCTGTGGGTTGGTGAATGTGTAATGCTTTCAATGCGAATGATAAATGACAATGGTATTTTTTGATTGTGTCTCATCTAGATTGTAATTCATTGTGTTACTTGTTGCTAAGATACCGCCCCTTCCCCTTTTATAACGTACTTACCTCAAAAGTAATAAACTCATGTTACGAAGTTTCAATATAATTAATTTATTCTTTGAGAAGGAAATAATGTGACATTTTGGTGGAATAATTGAACCAGTCCCTATAGCAGTAGTCTCCAACCTTTCTTACTTTGAGGCTATGTGCACGCGTTCAGGTTTTTTCACGTTTTTTTCGCGGTAAAAACGCTATAAAAACTCATTAAAAATGCATACATTATGCATCCTATCATTTAGAATGCATGTTTTGTGCACATGATGTGTTTTTTTTCCGCGAAAAAAATGCATCGCGGTAAAAAAAGCAGCACGTTCATTAATTTTGCGGATTTTCTGCGTTTTTCCCGCTATTCTATGCATTTGGGAAAAAATGCACAAAAAACGCATCAAAAACGCGTCAAAAACGCATGAAAAACCAGAAATGTCCGTTTTTTGTCAGGAAAATTTCTGCAAGAAATCCTGATGTGTGCACATACCCTGAGAGTCCCATTCAGTTCTGCGAGTTACATCCAACATGCCCACCCTCTCCCACGATAGCATCACCCAGAGCGGTAATTACCAGTTCTCCACAGAAAGCACCTTGTGCCACGCTCTCTGAAAGGCAGTGTACTGACATCTAGGGGTTACACTACACCCCCTTTCAGAATTCTCGCATGAAGCACTCCCACCATACTAGCAAGCATGCAGCTTCAAAACCCCTCTAAGTAATAGTATCATACTATCTCCAGCTTACCACATGTACCTCCCCCTCCCCCCAACTAGTTAATGAGCATCTAGATATGCTCTTCCTTGATGGACTACTCACAAAAGTCACCATCTGGAGACCTTCTCTTCATAGCTAATTGCTAGGCCTTGTGCTAATGCACCAAGATTGTAGAGAGCCGCGAGCAACAGGTTGGGGACCCCTGCCCAATAGGGTACCAAGCAGTTCCGGCTTTACAGAGAAAGTATGGCTAATAGGTGACATAAGTAAATGTTTCCAGCAGATTATACTGTATACAGTGGCATGTAAGGGTATGTGCACCCCTTGTCAAAATTACTGTTATTGTGAACAGTTAAGCAAGTGGAAGATGAAATGATCTCTAAAAGGCCTAAAGTTAAAGATGACACATATTCTTTGTTTTTAGGCAACAACGTGTTTCAACGGTATATTGCCGTCTTCATCAGGACATTCAAACTTAAAAGAATGCAGTTAGGGAGAGGGGTTGCTGTTTGGAGATGATCAATCACTTGGGATGAATCTTTAAGGTATGAATCCAAATTTATAACGTATTTCTGGAGAAAGATCGATATATTGCAGGTTATGGAACCAATGCCTGAAATAATAGGCCGACCTGCAGGATTTAGTGGATCTTTATGCATTTTTGGAAGAAAATAAAAAAAGGGGACTTGGAAACGAGAAATATTTAAAAATTTAAATTCTTTCTTATTAAGAATGCCCGAGGAATGTGCATCTTTTATGAAATCATTATATTCCAGGAAGAAAAGAGTTGAAGGGTCTGGTTCCACTCTCTCATTATAATCCTGATCCCCAAGTATCCTGAGGCCTTTTTCTATAGTGCACCAGAAAGATCCTAGATTTCTGAGTGTCAATATTATCGATCATATACCAGACAATGTTCCTGACCACTATAGAAGTCTAATCAATAGAGAAAGCCATTGGATATTTAAATTGGGCACATTGGCTCCAGAGCGATTGAACCTCACCATAGAAAATGTAGCTAAATAATCTGCATTTTGTATTCGGTTGTCCCTTCTCTTATTTATGTGTATTTTTATGCATTTTTTATATTTTTACATACATTTTCTTATATTTATATTTTTTTATTCAAATTTTCTTATTTACATAGGTTAGTATTATGCTGCTTGTTTCTATCCAACTTTTAATCTTATTATCCTATGCTCCCCTTTTAAATTTTGCTTCACAGCCGCAATTAGTTGTACCATGTGTAATTTTATTGTTAATTTGCATCTAATTGTTTGTTAATAACTTCTTTGATCCCATTGGTCTTTCTGTTTTTGCCCCCTCCCCCTTCTAATTGTGATTCCACCTGATGAAGACGGTGATATGCTGTTGAAACGCGTTGTGGATTAAAGGTTTTAATTCTCTTCACCACTGGCCCCCTGAGACATTCATCTGAGCGCTCTGCAGACTGCCTTACAATTATTTGTTTCTTCACACTCCATCCCTTCCTCGGGGGAACACAGCTGGAGCTGCAACATTTGGACCGCAGGTAACTCCCCTTACCTGCCGACAGGACTATTCCCCAGCACTCCCCAAGACCGCTCTTCAATTCCTCTCATTTTTAACTTAAGGTTTTTTAGAGATCATTGAATCTTCAACTTGCTTAACTGTTCACAATAACAATAATTTTGACCAGAGGAGTCCAAATGTTTTCATGCCACTCTAGAGCAAAAGAGAATATAACTTCAGATCACACCTGATTATTTTGTACATGGAGCAGGGTGGCAGAAAGGAGAGTAAGTTATAATACCTAGCTTTGGTCAGGTTCACATTTACCCTGCACGCTATTCTAACCATCGCATCAACATTTTTCTTCTAAGCACAAAATAAATGAGATTCAGGCAGAACCCAAGACAGAGCCATTCACTATAATGAGGAAAATAATCAGTCACTTTATACTCTTTCTTGATTCTGATCCTAAGGCATCTGTCTTTTTTACAAGTACACAAAAGCTTGGTAGACTATACTTTTGTGTCTGCAAAAAAGATGAACACCAACACAGCCCAGCTTTGGGATTTGAGATAATAATGAATTTCATAAATGTATTAGGATTTTTTGGGTGGGCCAGTCAGCTGTGATGATGCAAGTTTTATTTCTAGATATTTACTAAAGTTTTATTTGATGTGTAAGGGCATGTGAAAGTCTCACAAATGTCTTAAGTCTTTTGGACTTGAACTCTTTAGCGCCACCCATTGGAAGTAGCAATCCTACAAGTCACAATCAACCCTTTAACGAGTCTTGCAATATGACTTAGGATAAAAGCCAAATCAGTATCTCAATTCGAGATACTGATTTGGCTTTTATCCTAAGTCATACTGCAAGACTCGTTAAAGGGTTGATTGTGACTTGTAGGATCGCTACTTCCAACAGGTGGCACTGTAGAGTTAAAGTCCTCTTTTTCTCTGAAGAGGAGCATTGCACGTGAATAAGCCTCCTTACCTTGACAGGCCAGAGCTGGTATGCCACTCTCCACAAGGAGAAACCTTACCTCTTAGACTTAAGTCTTTTGGGGCACTCAATTCCTAGGGATTTGGTCTTGCTTGTATTAATTGTAATGAAGCCTAACAGTCATTTACGCATTGTTTTCATTAATATGATGTAAATCCAGAAATGAGGAATTAGTATTAATAATTGTGGGCTTATGTGTGTTTGCTATGTATGTATTCAGATATAGTCAAATTCTACTAGATAAGAAGTTGATAGCATACTTTTACAAATTTTTGGAATTGGCCTCAAGCATTGTATAAAATGTAAAGAATGTGTACTGCTCGTTTAAGTTACTTTTGCTCCTTAAATATCTTTCAGGGTTTTTCATCTGTGACATACAGTATCTAATGTTATCTTTTACAACTTTAAATTATACACTGAGTCAATATAAATGTTAGGGATGTACATGGGTGAGGACTGAGGAGGACCAATAACAAAAAGATTAAATGGGACCCCCTTTAAAAGAGTATAGCACAAACCAAGCTAATCAAAGATTTATGTAAGGCAGGGGAGTGCTACGTGGAAATTTTAGAAATAAAGCTAATAAAAGACCACACAGTGCCACAATTTACTTCCAACAATTGTGTGAATTTAACTAATAATGACACCATTGAAGATTGGACTAACCCATGTCTAATCACTTTTTACCTCTATCTTTACCAGAACCTACATCAAATACTCCTAGTCCTAATACAGATATTATTCAAGCTATCATCCATAGGTCCTCACAATCTGGAGAAGCATCCACTAATATCAATAACTATCAACCACTGTCCGATAATCCTAAAACTAATGGAATAACCTCACAAAGAGGAATCTGATCAACCAATCGGACCCACAACTCAAGCAAGTATCCATACTTACACCAGGATAAAAACAAAAACAGAAACACCAAAAATAATGCAAAAAATAAAAATCAATCAAGTACACACAACTCAGAATGGACTGGGATTTTTTTAGGGTCACCACAGAAAAAACAAAAGAGGTTCACTCAGACTTCCGGAAACTCACCAAAAATAAAATGACATTAGCTAATTCTACTCAACTCAACTACAAAAATCTTCAATCTGAGCTCTTGCAAATTATCCAGAGAGGAAGAATCACTCCTCCAAAAGAGACTCAGGCTTTTACCCCACAATACATGCGACGCCATTCAGTTTATATATAGGGATCAAGAATTATCTACGTAACTTGGCTCTCAAGAAGTATTTTCTCAAACGGAACCAGATAAATAAAACCAAATAAATCTAAATTGAATCCCACAAATGAATACTCAAATGCATTTTTCACATTCAAAAATATGATTACAATGGAAATTCTAAAAATGAAAAATCCACAATTTAACTCACAAGGAAATGCAAACCATGGTGAAACTACAAGAAAACATGAGTTTAATTATCCGCCCGGGTGACAAAGAGGAGAGGCATTGTTATCGCGGACCCATCCATGTACCATGAGGCGTCGCTTCTCCTCTTGAGTGATAAAAAAACATAAAAAAACTTAAAATTGATCCCACTAAAACGTTTCTAAGTAGCCTCATTGATTTAGCCTTAAGAGGCAAATCTCTAGGCATACTGAATAAAAATGAGTTTCTTTTCATCTATATATATAAAAATGAATGTGTGTGTGCGTATCAGCCACGCCCACTAACTTAGCACAACCAATAACTAAGCATGTGTGTGTATCAGCCACGCCCACTCCACTTAGCCCCAACCAATCACTAAGCATCTTTCATTTCACCAGAGCTGTTTAAATGAAGCTGAGCTGTGATTGGTTTCTATGAGCAACAGTTTTGCTTGTAGACAGTTGTGGTAACTGAGGCCTATTATTCTTTTTTGATTCAAATAAATTTTTATTAAGAATAACAAGATAAGTGACATGTTACATTCTCATTTTCGATACAAATTTTTTTCCCCCTTCAAACAACCCCCTTCAATCCCAACACCCCCCACCCCCACCCAACAAAGCAGCTATTATTCTTATCATTTCTATAGTGTTATCGTCCTTCTGTAAAGCTGGAAATAACAATTTATTACCGACACAGACCACCCTCTGCCACAGACTGCAGGGGGAGCCCAGAATCAGGAACTTCTCTTTGGCATGAAGCATCTCATTAACTTCAAAATTCAGACACAGATTAAAAAAAGAAACAAGATGAATTTCTCCAACCCAAGTGTCATTTTAATCGGTGTAACAGAACCAACCTGACAATGTTGGCTCTGACGGGATGATGTGAGATATTAGTGGTAGTAATCTGGTGGCTCTGGCTGATGTGATGATTGGGATATTAGTGGTAGTAGTCCGGTGGCTCTGGCTGATGTGATGATTGGGATATTATGGGTAGTAGTCCGGTGGCTCTGGCTGATGTGATGATTGGGATATTAGTGGTAGTAGTCCGGTGGCTCTGGCTGATGTGATGATTGGGATATTAGGGGAAGTAGTCCGGTGGCTCTGGCTGATGTGGGATATTAGGACTAGTAGTCCAGTGGCGCTAGCTGATGGGATGATGTGGGATATATGGGATAGTAGTCCGGTGTCTCTGGCTGATGGGATGATTGGGATAATAGGGGTAGTAGTCCGGTGGCTCTGGCTGATGGGATTATTGGGATATTCGGGGTAGTAGTCCAGTGGCTCTGGCTGATGGCATGATGTGGGATTTTAGAGGTTAGTAATCTGGTGGCTCTGGCTGATGGATGATTAGGATATTAGGGGTTGTAGTCCAGTGGCTCTGGCTGATGGGATGATTGGGATATTAGATGTAGTAGTCCGGTGGCTCTGGCTGATGGGATGGTATGAGATATTAGGGTTAGCAGACTGGTGGCTTTGGCTGACAGGATGATGTGGGATATTAGGCGTAGTAATCCGGTGGCTCTGACAGGATGATGTGGGATATTAGGTGTAGTAATCCGGTGGCTCTGACAGGATGATGTGGGATATTAGGGGTAGTCGTCTGGTGGCTCTGGCTGACGGGATGATGTGGAATATTAGAGGTAGTAGTCTGGTGGCTCTGGCTGATGGGATGATGTGGGATATTAGGGGTCGTAGTCTGGTGGCTCTAACTGACGGGAATATGTGGGATATTAGGGGTAGTAATCTGGTGGCTCTGACGGGATAATGTGGAATATTAGGGGTAGTAGTCCGGTGGCTCTGGCTGACAGGATGATGTGGGATATTAGGGGTAGTAGTCTGGTGGCTCTGGCTGATGAGATAATTGGGATATTAGGGGAAGCAGTCCAGTGGCTCTGGCTGATGGGATGATGTGAGATATCAGGGGTAGTAATCTGGTGGCTCTGACAGGATGATGTGGGATATTAGGGGTAGTATTCCGGTGGCTCTGGCTGATGGGATGATGTGAGATATTAGTGGTAGTAGTCCAGTGGCTCTGGCTGATGGGATGATTGGGATATTAGGGGTAGTAGTCCGGTGGCTCTGGCTGATAGGATGATGTGGAAAATCTGTTCATCTTTGCACTAGAAGGAAAAACCAAAAATGTTTACCAAAAGGCTCTTGAACGAGTTGAAAATAAAATACTATCAATATTTGGGTAATCATTTAGTTAATTTGTGTTACGAATCTGTAGTGTTGAATATAAGATGTGAAATGTTTTTATGTGCAATATAATCATTATAATTTGTTATAACTAACCACAGTTTGTTACTATGCCCGGGCAACGCCGGGCTCTTCAGCTAGTTCTAAATAAAACTCCCAGCATAGCTTATTTCTATCACATCCCCCAAATTCACAAAGATCTGAATCATGCACAAGGAAGATCGATCATTTCAGTCATCAATTGTCTGATGCCAAATCTGTCCAAGTACATAGACCTACATCTACAAGAATGTGTTTCCCAACTTCCAGCTTACTTGCATGACACACTGAACATGCTACAAATATCGGAGTCCATAGCTTCGAAAAACAACATCCTTGGTACATTGCATATTACATCCTTGTATACTGTTATTGACCACAAAAAAGGGTGTAAGGCGGCAGACCATTTTTTACAACAAAAAGGCAAATACTCAGGTAAAATTTGGCACTTACAGTATCCAATTCATCTTAAGCAACAATTATTTTGTGTATAATGGCCTCTTCTACCTTCAAACATGGGGGATAGCCATGGGAACTCAATTCCCTCCCAGCTATGCTAATTTATATGTGGGGAAGTGGGAAGAACCATCTACATATACATGTGGGCAATTGTGTGCTGGCCTGGTTTTGTGGCATCGCTTTGTTGATGATGTCTTTATATAGGAAGGTTCCCAAAATGATCTATTATTCAGGGTCATTTCAGGGATTAAACCTAAATGATTATGGCCTGCAGTTTACTTCCACTACCAGCTATTCAAATGTCCATTTTCTGGATTTAACTATAGGTGTGGACTAAACCAATTTAATCACAAAATTTTTTTGAAAAGATGTGAATTCAAACACCTTCATACCCATAACGAGCTGCCACTTACAATCATGGTTACTTAAAATACCTTAAGGTCAATTTACCCATATCCAGAGGAACTGCACAAACATGACGATTGTATTGAGGCAAATTCTCCTGCTCCATCTCCCTCCGCGTCTTCTTCCTGGAAGAAAATGGCAGGCGCTTGCCGAGATCTGCTGGCCGGTACACGGAAACAATAGATTTTTCCTATTGGTTCATTTTGATCACTGTGATAGACCCTATCACAGTGATCAAAGTAAAAAAATAGCAAATCAAACTACCTTTATCACCTTCTTAGTTAGGTAAAAATAATAAAATTTAAAAAAATTTATTTTTTTCATTCTTTGCTGTAAGGGTTAGGGTTGGAGCTAGGGTTAGGATTAGAGCTAAGGTTAGGGTTGGGCTGTGGTTAGAGTTGGGGCTAGGGTTAGGATTAGAGCTGTGGTTAGGGTTGGGCTAGGGTTAGGGTTGAGGCTAGGGTTAGAACTAGGGTTAGGGTTGAGCTAGGGTTAGGGTTGTGGTTAGGGCTATGTTGGGATTATGGTTGGGGTTATGGTTGTGTTGGGGTTAGGGTGGTGTTATTAGGGTTATGGCTGTGGTTAGGGTTGGGATTACGGTTAGGTTTGGGAATAGAGTTAGGGGTGTGTTGGGGTTAGGGTTGTGTTAGGCTTGGAATTAGAATTGGGGGGTTCCACTGTTTAGGTACATCAGGGGGTCTCCAAACGTGACATGGCGCCTGCCATTGATTCCAGGCAATTTAGCGTTCAAAAAGTCAAACAGTTCTTCCTCCCTTGTGAGCCCTGCCATGCGCCCAAACAGTGGCTTTCCCCCACATACGAGGTATCCCGTACTCAGGAAAAATTACACTGCAAATTTTGTGGTCCATTTTCTCCTGATTCCCTTGTGAAAATAAAAAAAGTTTGGGTGCAAAGTAAAATGTTCATTTTTTTCCGTTCACGTTGCTTTAGTTCTCGTGAAGAACCTGAAGGGTTAATAAACTTTTTTTAATGTGGTTTTGAGCACCTTGAGGGGTGCAGTTTATAGAATGGTGTCACTTTTGGGTATTTTCTGTCATATTGACCCCCCAAACTCAATTCAAATGTAAGATGGTAAAAAATATGGTTTTGTAAATTTTGTTGGAAAAATGAGAAATCTCTGGTCAACTTTTAACCCTTTTAATGTTCCAATAAAAAAAATGTTTGCAAAGTTATGCTGATGTTAAGTAGACATGTGGGAAATGTTATTTATTAACTATTTTGTGTGATGACTGATTTAAGAGCACAAAAATTATTAGTTTGAAAATTGCAAAATTTTAAATTTTTTTGCCAAATTTCCATTTTTTTCCAAAATAAACGAAAGTCATATCAAAGAAATTTTACCAAGATCATGAAGTACAATATGTCATGAAAAAACTTTCTCAGAATCAGTGGAATCCGTTGAAGGGTTCCAGAGATATAACCTCATAAAGTAACAGTGGTCAGAATTGTAAAAATTAGGGGGTTAAATGCATAGTAATCTTAGTGTATGTAAATTTTTTACTTTGCAGTAAGTAATAAAAATGACTTAAAACATTATCTCTCTTGTTATTCTGGCATTTGGCAAATATTAATAATTATGGTAATCCTAATTGACCTAAAACGGTATAGGTTTATTCTGATATCATGTCAGATATTGAGAAAAACATGCATATGTGTCTTTTTATATAGTGTATGTAAACTTCTGGTTTCAACTGTAGGTTTTGGCCATTAGACATGGCAGGACTCTGGCATGGCAGGACTCGAGCAACGCGTTTCGATCTTTACAGATCTTTGTCAGAGACTCTGACAAAGATCTGTAAAGATGGAAACGCGTTGCTCATTTCCTACTGTGCTATGGAGAGTTACTCAGCCTATGTTTTTATAATGGATTAATAAAGGATCGATATTTTACATTTTGGAGCTGGAACGAAGTTTTTTTCCTCGTAATGCTACACTGCCTGTTCTTTAATAAGCGCAGAAAACACCGACACACTCCTATCTTCCCTTGTACGATGAGGATTTGACCCCTGCACATAATATGACTCTTTTACCATTTTTATTATTTTGTTCACAATGTATAGAAGCAAGGTTGCTACATTCTGGACAACTAAGTCTGCTACTTGCCAGCATCCAGGGTCTCGGGACTATTACTAACATTACATACCTAATGCACATTTTTACTGTCCTATTTGGACAGGTAGAAAGTACTAATACAACCATCTATCTCACTCTCATTGGCACAAGTGCCCTTTTTGCTCCTATTTCAAACATCCCTTTCTCATTCATTTCTTTATGTTAATATAGCTGTTTAGCGAGATATTATTTATTCATCTAGTTATCTGACACATACATATTGGTTGAATCTCTCCATATAACTGAGTAGCTTATTTAAAAGTTTTCCAGGAAAGTGTAATTACTGTTCTTGAGTATTACCATTAGTTTGTACCTTGGGTAAAATCCTCTGTAATGCAATCATGAAAGGTAAACTGAGAGCTCATACAAGCTGTAGCGGTGATGCCATGTCTCCAGCATGTGACTGCTGCATCCAATGGGCTCATTGGTAATGCAGAGGTAGACACCACATGACCACTGACCTCAGTGATTGAATGTTATTTTTCACCAGAGCATACTTGGAGAAGGAAAAAAATGATAGCAAGAAACTCCTTAAATACAATATTTTGTAGAACACATTAATTCACTTTTCCTTGCATGTCCTAATAAGTGGTCAAAATCTTCTTAGCACTATATTTACCATTACTTTGGTATATGTTCCTGAGACTCACACATCCTGTGATGTTCTGCGTCAATCAAGAATCTTCTTGAACGGATTGTCCGCTGCAAATAGATAAGTCTGCAGTCAATCTATGACTTATCTCTGTAGTGACAGGGTGATTCGCCAGCTTCTAAGCAGGGACCGGAGTGTTATGAAAGGCAATTCAGAATCACAATGGACATGGAGGTCAGAGCACATACAGTGAACTGACAATAACCCAAAATAATAGAACGAGCTCTGAGACGTGGGAACTCTGCAGACCGCAATCCCTAAGCCTATCAAACCACAACTAAAGGTAGCCGTGGAGCGCTCCTGACCAGAACCTAGGCGCCTCGTCACAACCTGAGAAACTAGCTAATCCTGAAGATAGAAAAAAAAGCCTACCTTGCCTCAGAGAAATTCCCCAAAGGAAAAGGCAGCCCCCCACATATAATGACTGTGAGTAAGATGAAAACACAAACATAGAGATGAATCAGATTTAGCAAAGTGAGGCCCGACTAGCTGAACAGAACGAGGATAGAGAAGATAACTTTGCGGTCAGCACAAAAACCTATAAAAAACCACGCAGAGGGGACAAAAAGACCCTCCGCACCGACTAACGGTACGGAGGTGGTCCCTCTGCGTCTCAGAGCTTCCAGCAGGCGAGAAAAACCAATTAAGCAAGCTGGACAGAAAAATAGCAACAAAATAACATAAGCAAAACTTAGCTTTGCAGAGCAGCAGGCCACAGGAATGATCCAGGGAAAAAACAAGTCCCACACTGAAACATTGACAGGAAGCATAGATCAAAGCATCAGGTGGAGTTAAGTAGAGAAGAAGCTAACGAGCTCACCAGATCACCTGAGGGAGGAAACTCAGAAGCTGCAGTACCACTTTCCTCCACAAACGGAAGATCCCAGAGAGAATCAGCCGAAGTACCACTTGTGACCACAGGAGTGAACTCTGCCACAGAATTCACAACACCGGAGGGTATGTATGACTTATACATACTACCGGCCAGAGCCCATCTATTCATCGTGTCCTCACTCCATACACTTGTATGGCGTGAGGCCGTGCCCTGACAAGTGATGCGGCAGTTCAGTGGGCATGGTCAACTAGAGGCGATGTGCGCGCTGGGGGGATTCATAAGTCTGCAGTCGCCCATAGTGACTGCAGACTTTTCAATTTGGACCAGACAACCTTTTCAATTCTCCTCGCACTCCCTTCCCACAGCATGTAGTTTCACAGAAACAGGGAGAGAGAAGAAGCAGCTGCAACCTGTCTTGTCATTTTAGTACTTACTCTATTACATCACAAGGAATTTTGGGGATCTGAAGACCTTTACAAACATACATAAAAGGAGAATCTACAGGCTCAATACTGAACGGTGATATATATCTGTAAAATCACATTGTATTCTTGACATAAAGCCACCAGACTACTAAACTGATGAGCCTTTTTATTTTACTTTTTGTGAAGTTTGGTGTTAAAATGCCACAGCAATTTTCTTTAAAATATAATAAAGCCTTTTCGAAAGTATAAGAGTGATGTATTGTTAATGTGAGGTTAGGTTAGTATTAATACACTTAACAGCTTACATTCTGCCAAGCATTTAATTCTCTAACAGATAATGTTATTTCATTAAGTGTCTTCGTAATAAAAAAAGAACATAAAAGGCAAATTACAGAAGCAAAGTAAATGGGGAATACGTGATTATTTCTAAGTTAATCAGGTCTGATGAATTTATACCATCCGGGAAGAAATCTGCAGCTTCCCTATGTTAACTTCAAGCAGATGTGGTTGGAAAATCAACAGTCATTGAATTCACACATGACTGCGATGAATATAAACCTATGCTAAGGTAGAAAGGTAATAGAAAAATATAAGAGCAGACTAGAAACATTTTTAGGATGTATTTGATAAAAAAGAACACAATTTAAGCAAGTTATCTTGTCTTTAAGGTCATTTTACTTAAAGGAGATCATAAAAGAAGTCCGCTAGGACCACTTCTACCGGAAATGAGAATAGTGCGGTCTCACATGGGAATTGTTATAAATTTCAGTTGATCTCACTCTCGAGCTGAAACATGTTCTTTATCTTGGGATTGAGGGGATTATTTAGTTTTTATTGGACACCTGTGACTCTGTTTCCAATTCCCTACAAGCGAAAGCACTGGATTACAGTGAGTACATGTCACTTTGTCATTCTTCACATGATGTTTGTACCATTATCTTCAGGGATCAAGGTAGGAATAAATATTATCCATTATTCTGATGGATTCTTCTAAGGTTGGCCATGCACATTAGATATTGTTCATGTCTGGTGAATACTCTTCTGCCAATAAACTATCAATACCAACCCCACATACATGCTCTGCTGAGAGTGTATGTGTTCTGTATGGGATTGTATGTGGAGAGAGAAGAAAACAGTTTCTAGGTATCTCTTGCAAGATCTTGCCTCTCGTGTGAACAAAATGCATACACATTAGATTATTGGCTGGTCCTGGTGAAATCGGTGGGTGCAGTTAAAGGGGTTATCCTACAATCAATATTTTTGCCCAAAGCACAAAGTGCTCTATGCACAAATAACCTTCCTATGCATTTTGATTCAACTTCTACACGGCTAAGTGAATATGTGGAAATTTGAATTTGCCGGCTTTGCCAAATTATCCCCCAAAATTTGATTTGCAGTGAATAAATTCAAACAGATTTCAGCACTGGACGTGAAAAGAGAAGGTGGACAGAAAGAGAAGAGAAAGAAACATCTCATTTCAATATGATATCGCTATTCTGCTGGCCCAGTGAATCTGGAGATTAAATACATCTCTGTCATACATACTAACAATCCTGTGCACGGCTGTGCTCCTTTGGGAACCCAAGATCCCCGGTGAAGCAGTGATTTACTGCCTACTGTACAAGGGATGAAAATGCGATTTACAAACTGGGATGCGTAGTCATAGGTGCTTTGCATTATGGTGAAGCCCACTTGCATTATCCTGTTCACTGATGCTTCAGTATTGTGGCAAATGATGTTGGGGAACCTTTTTTTTTTCTCAAAGTATTCAAATTTGCTTGGAACTGCAAATTTCAGGAAATTCGACTGAAATGCAATCCTCTGCGGATCAACCCGCTCATCTCTATCCTTCTACAATCCATTCATCTTCCTTCAAACAGCACATTAGGCAGTTCCGTTTATTTTGTCCTGTGAATTTTAGTTTAAAACAGGGAACCACAGCTCCTAGAAGTTCCCATGCGCTTGCAATTAATTTGATTGGTGATTCAAGTACAGTGGATCGTATTTTGCTTGCTCTGTGTTAACTATCCACCGCTCGGCAATTCCCAAAATGCTTCTGTACCATGCGTGCTAGAGTCACACAGGCAAGAAGATCATGGAGAGAAGGAGGAGATGTACCTCCAGTTTCATTGCCACTGTGGTATATTCTGAAAACATTGCTGTATTCATCAATGCAAAGACTCGCCCTATATGTAGATGGTGCTACTGCATATTCTTACAATGCCTGCACTGCTGGAGACACAGTACTGCAATAGAGAGAAGATGGTGACAAGGTGTCCATGCTTGACCTGTCTGAAGGACATTGCTAGATAATAGGGGATTAGGATGGTGAAAAATTAGCACTGCCTAGGATCATTAAGTCATAGTGAGAATCAAATTGTGGCTTTAAAAATACGTATTTGCTATCCGTTTCGGAGTTTATCAAGCTCCTTCTTTGGGCAAAAACATGCATATACCATAAACAATATATTCAGACCATAATTTGTTTCTATTATGGTGATAATGCCCAGTGTCCTCCCCAAGACAATCCTAACTTTGATCGTCTATACAAAATTCATCCAGTAGTTGATCACTTCAGCTGAAAATTTGCTGAAGCGTACAACTGCGAAAGGGACATCTGTATAGATGAATCTCTGGTTAATTTCAAAGGGAGGCTAAAATTCCGACAATATCTGCCTAGTAAGAGGGTACACCCACAGATGTAGGGTCTACGAGGGGAAGGACACCCAAATTGATTCCCCTGAATGTCCCCCTGTCCTGGGTGTGAGTGGGAAAATTGTGTGGGAATTGCTGCACCCACTGCTAGATAAAGGTTATCACCCCTACATTGAAAACTTTTACACCAGCATCCCATTCTTCAAGTCCCTCTCTGTCAGAATTACAATTGCATGCGGCACAGTGCGAAAAAATCAGAGAGGCCTCCCTAAGCCGCTAATTGGGCAACTGCTAAGAAAAATCAACAACAGAGCCTGATGCAGCGACAACTTGCTGAAGGTCAAGTACAATGACAAGAGGAATGTCCATTTCTTGACCACCGTACACCATGAAAACAGCTCATTTGAGAAAAACCGCTGCACTCAAGGTATGGATTTTCAAATGCATATCATTAGCAAAATTTATTGGTGTCACCACAAAAATGTAAGGATGTCGAGGTAACGTTTCGACCCCATGGTGGGTCTTTATCAAACCTCGCTTACAGTAGAATTAATGAGAGGAAGAGAAAACCGCAGTAGAAAGCTATTTTGTATGGGCTCCTAAGGAGAGCTATTTGCAAGAGTCTGGAAAGGCACGGGAAGGGGATACGGTCCTTATGTAAGATGCGGGTCCGTGGTGCTGGGGTCCCTGTGGTGCTGTGCCTGAGAACGTGCTACTCTTCATTAGGGGGGAATGTGGCGCCCGTATCGGTAGCACCACAAGATGCCTGCATGTGTGATACACTTATATATGTATTGCCAGCTATGGTGAGGGCTGATTTCTCTGCTTGGAAAAACTGCATCCACCATTTTACCCAATCCCTTACAGGAAGTGTGCACAATCCCTGAGAGGGGGGGGGGTGCTTCTGAGACATTGCCATGTGCAGAGCAGTGAAGATGTAGAAAAAGGTGGCCAAACGGAGGTCCGCAGGCAGAGGCGAGGAGCGTGCCCTCTCTGCCAGGACAAGCTACAAGAGGCAGGGTATCAATCCCTAGAGCACAGAGACTTTCAAGGTTACTGACTTAGAAATCCAAACCAGCATGAATGTTTCCCGTGACAATATATGGCGTACACTGCAGAGGAATGGCATGCATTGGTGTCATGCACGGATGAAGCCTCTCCTAAAGCTCAAGCACATAAAAGTATTCCTACAAGTTGTCAGGGCCATTGCTGAAAAGAATGAAGACAATTGGACTCCTCTAGGCTACGTTCACATTTGCGTTCTGCTGGGCTGCGTCGGGCGCAGCCGCGACGTCGCATGTGTCATGCGCCCCTATATTTAACATGGGGGGCACATAGACATGCGTTATGCTGCGTTTTGCGACGCATGCGTTTTTTTTGCCGCAAGCGTAGGGCGCAGAAAACGCAGCAAGTTGCATTTTTTTTGTGGCAAAAATTCGGCAAAAAAGGACGCATGCGTCGCAAAACGCTACGTTTTAGCGTGCGTTTTGTTGCGTTTTTGTTTGCGTTGTGCGTTGCGTCTCCGACGCAACAGCGCACGACGCAAATGTGAACGTAGCCTAAACTCTGAAGTAAGGAGACCAAAAAGAAATGTTGTTGGAATTGATGGCCTCCAAACTGTACCGTGTTGCAAACGTGAGGAGTACAAAGAAAAATTCATGGTGCCTTCAGTTATACAGTGGTGGCAGTGACCTTACATGGGGCTGCATGAGAGCTACTGATGTGGGGGACCTACATTTCATTCATAGTATCATGAATTACTGCTCTATATTAAAAGAGAAGATTCTACCATCAGTTTGCGTCCTTGGGAGACATGCACTTTTCCAAAATGACAATGATCCAAAACAAATATCTAAGGCCATTGCTGCATTTCTGAAAAAGAACAGTGAAGGTGATCAAGTGACCAAGAATCTATCTGCACAAAAGTCGTATCATTAAGCTCGGCAAGCAAAAAATAAGCCTGCACCCAACCCAAGATCACAAAAAATGGAGACGCTACGGGTCTCGGAAAATTGCGCAATTTGTTTGGGTTTTTTTTAGCAAATTTTTTTACACCATTTAGATAAAAGAAAACCTGGACATGTTTGGTGTCTATGAACTCATAATGACCTGGAGAATCATAATGGCAGGTCAGTTTTAGCATTTAGTGAACCTTGCAAAAAAGCCAATCAAAAAACAAGTGTGGGATTTGTTGTGAATTCTGTTGTCAAGCTCCCTCCTGTGGTCATGAATGGTACTTCGGCTGGTTCTGTCCATGGGCTTCCTCTGGTGGTTGTGA
Organism: Ranitomeya imitator; assembly: GCF_032444005.1. Taxonomy (NCBI): domain Eukaryota; kingdom Metazoa; phylum Chordata; class Amphibia; order Anura; family Dendrobatidae; genus Ranitomeya; species Ranitomeya imitator. Next base: position 526,067,437 of record NC_091286.1, read on the forward strand.
GTGGAGCTGCGGCTTCTGAGTTTCCTTCCACAGGTGAAGAGGTTAATTCGTTAGCTGGCTGCTCTATTTAACTCCACTTAGATCATTGCTCCATGCCACCTGTCAATGTTCCAGTATTGGTCTAGTTCTCTCCTGGATCGTTCTTGTGACCTGTCTTCCCAGCAGAAGCTAAGTTCCTGCTTGTTTTTCTCTGGTTTGCTATTTTTCTGTCCAGCTTGTTATTTTGATTTTTGTCTTGCTTGCTGGAAGCTCTGGGACGCAGAGGGAGCGCCTCCGCACCGTGAGTCGGTGCGGAGGATCTTTTTGCGCCCTCTGCGTGGTCTTTTTGTAGGTTTTTGTGCTGACCGCAAAGTTACCTTTCCTATCCTCTGTCTGTTCAGTAAGTCGGGCCTCACTTTGCTAAATCTATTTCATCTCTGTGTTTGTAATTTTCATCTTTACTCACAGTCATTATATGTGGGGGGCTGCCTTTTCCTTTGGGGAATTTCTCTGAGGCAAGGTAGGCTTTATTTTTCTATCTCTAGGGCTAGCTAGTTTCTTAGGCTGTGTCGAGTTGCATAGGGAGCGTTAGGAGCAATCCACGGCTATTTCTAGTGTGTGTGATAGGATTAGGGATTGCGGTCAGCAGAGTTCCCACGTCTCAGAGCTCGTCTTATATTATTAGTAACTATCAGGTCATTCCGTGTGCTCTTAACCACCAGGTCCATTATTGTCCTTACCACCAGGTCATAACAGTACAGGTGGCCAAAAGTATTAATGCATCTCAATAGAGGGATAAGAGAAGTTCTGAGACCATTTTTTTTTCTTTGCAGTTTGTTTTGTCTCTCTTTTCCCCTTTACCTCTGGGTGGTTCAGGATACAGGTGTAGATATGGACATTCAAGGTCTGTCCTCTTGTATGGATAATCTCACTGCAAGGGTACAAAACATTCAAGATTTTGTGGTTCAGAATCCGATGTTAGAGCCTAGGATTCCAATTCCTGGTTTGTTTTTTGGGGATAGATCTAAGTTTCTGAATTTCAAAAATAATTGTAAATTGTTTCTTGCTTTGAAACCTCGCTCCTCAGGTGACCCCGTTCAACAAGTGAAAATCATTATTTCTTTGTTACGTGGCGACCCTCAAGACTGGGCATTTTCCCTTGCGCCAGGAGATCCGGCATTGCGTGATGCTGATGCGTTTTTTCTGGCACTCGGATTGCCTTATGATGAACCTAATTCAGTGGATCAGGCAGAGAAAATCTTGCTGGCTCTGTGTCAGGGTCAGGATGAGGTAGAAATATATTGTCAGAAGTTTAGGAAGTGGTCTGTACTCACTCAGTGGAATGAATGTGCCCTGGCAGCAATTTTCAGAAAGGGTCTCTCTGAAGCCCTTAAGGATGTCATGGTGGGATTTCCCATGCCTGCTGGTCTGAATGAGTCTATGTCTTTGGCCATTCAGATCGATCGACGCTTGCGTGAGCGTAAAGCTGTGCACCATTTGGCGGTATTATCTGATCATAGACCTGAGCCTATGCAATGTGATAGGACTTTGACCAGAGCTGAACGGCAAGAACACAGACGTCGGAATGGGCTGTGTTTTTACTGTGGTGATTCCACTCTAGCTATCTCCGATTGTCCTAAGCGCACTAAGCGTTTCGCTAGGTCTGCTACCATTGGTACGGTACAGTCGAAATTTCTTTTGTCCGTTACTCTGATTTGCTCTTTGTCATCCTATTCTGTTATGGCATTTGTGGATTCAGGCGCTGCCCTGAATTTGATGGACTTGGAGTTTGCTAGGCGCTGTGGTTTTTTCTTGGAGCCCTTGCAGTTTCCTATTCCATTGAGAGGAATTGATGCTACGCCTTTGGCCAAGAATAAGCCTCAATACTGGACCCAATTGACCATGTGCATGGCTCCTGCACATCAGGAGGATATTCGCTTTTTGGTGTTGCATAATCTGCATGATGTGATCGTTTTGGGGTTGCCATGGCTACAGGTCCATAATCCAGTATTGGATTGGAAATCTATGTCTGTGTCCAGCTGGGGTTGTCAGGGGGTACATGGTGATGTTCCATTTTTGTCTATTTCGTCATCCACCCCTTCTGAAGTCCCGGAGCTTTTGTCGGATTACCGGGATGTATTTGATGAGCCCAAATCCAGTGCCCTACCTCCTCATAGGGATTGCGATTGTGCTATCGATTTGATTCCTGGTAGTAAGTTTCCTAAGGGCCGACTGTTCAATTTATCTGTGCCAGAGCACGCCGCTATGCGGAGTTATGTAAAGGAATCCTTGGAGAAGGGTCATATTCGCCCGTCGTCGTCACCATTGGGAGCAGGGTTCTTTTTTGTGACCAAGAAGGATGGTTCTTTGAGACCTTGTATTGATTACCGCCTTCTTAATAAGATCACAGTCAAATTTCAGTACCCTTTGCCGCTGCTGTCCGATTTATTTGCTCGGATTAAGGGGGCTAGTTGGTTCACCAAGATAGATCTTCGTGGTGCGTATAATCTTGTGCGTATTAAACAGGGCGATGAATCAAAAACAGCATTTAATACGCCCGAGGGCCATTTTGAGTACCTGGTTATGCCATTCGGGCTTTCCAATGCTCCATCAGTATTTCAGTCCTTTATGCATGACATCTTCCGAGAGTACCTGGATAAATTCCTGATTGTATATTTGGATGATATTTTGGTCTTCTCGGATGATTGGGAGTCTCACGTGAAGCAGGTCAGAATGGTGTTCCAGGTCCTTCGTGCAAATTCTTTGTTTGTGAAGGGGTCAAAGTGTCTCTTTGGAGTTCAGAAGGTTTCATTTTTGGGTTTCATTTTTTCCCCTTCTACTATCGAGATGGACCCTGTTAAAGTCCAGGCCATTTATGATTGGACTCAGCCGACATCTGTGAAGAGTCTGCAAAAGTTCCTGGGCTTTGCTAATTTTTATCGTCGCTTCATCAGTAATTTTTCTAGTGTTGCTAAACCGTTGACTGATTTGACCAAGAAGGGTGCTGATGTGGTCAATTGGTCTTCTGCGGCTGTGGACGCTTTTCAGGAGTTGAAGCGTCGTTTCTCTTCTGCCCCTGTGTTGTGCCAGCCAGATGTTTCGCTTCCGTTTCAGGTCGAGGTTGATGCTTCTGAGATTGGAGCAGGGGCTGTTTTGTCGCAGAGAAGTTCTGATGGCTCGGTGATGAAACCATGTGCCTTCTTTTCTAGAAAGTTTTCGCCTGCTGAGCGCAATTATGATGTTGGCAATCAAGAGTTATGTTGGCCATGAAGTGGGCATTCGAGGAGTGGCGTCATTGGCTTGAAGGAGCCAAGCATCGCGTGGTGGTCTTGACGGATCACAAGAATTTGACTTATCTCGAGTCTGCCAAACGGTTGAATCCTAGACAGGCTCGTTGGTCGCTATTTTTCTCCCGTTTTGATTTTGTGGTTTCGTACCTTCCAGGCTCTAAGAATATGAAGGCTGATGCCCTGTCAAGGAGTTTTGTGCCCGACTCTCCGGGTGTTCCTGAGCCGGCGGGTATTCTCAAAGAGGGGCTAATTTTGTCTGCCATCTCCCCTGATTTGCGGTGGGTGCTGCAAAAATTTCAGGCTGATAGACCTGACCGTTGCCCAGCGGAGAAACTGTTTGTCCCTGATAAATGGACTAGTAGAGTTATCTCTGAGGTTCATTGTTCGGTGTTGGCCGGTCATCCTGGAATCTTTCGTATCAGAGATTTGGTGGCTAGATCCTTTTGGTGACCGTCTTTGTCGCGGGATGTGCGTTCTTTTGTGCAGTCCTGTGGGACTTGTGCTCGGGCTAAGCCCTGCTGTTCTCGTGCCAGTGGGTTGCTTTTGCCCTTGCCGGTCCCGAAGAGGCCCTGGACGCATATCTCTATGGATTTTATTTCGGATCTCCCTGTCTCTCAAAAGATGTCGGTCATTTGGGTGGTTTGTGATCGCTTCTCTAAGATGGTCCATTTGGTACCCTTGTCTAAATTGCCTTCCTCCTCTGATTTGGTGCCATTGTTTTTCCAGCATGTGGTTCGTTTACATGGCATTCCGGAGAACATCGTTTCGGACAGAGGTTTCCAGTTTGTTTCGAGGTTTTGGCGAGCCTTTTGTGCTAGGATGGGCATTGATTTGTCTTTTTCCTCGGCTTTCCATCCTCAGACAAATGGCCAAACCGAACGAACTAATCAGACTTTGGAAACATATCTGAGATGCTTTGTTTCTGCTGATCAGGATGATTGGGTGTCCTTTTTGCCTTTGGCTGAGTTCGCCCTTAATAATCGGGCCAGCTCGGCTACTTTGGTTTCGCCGTTTTTCTGCAATTCTGGTTTCCATCCTCGTTTCTCTTCAGGGCAGGTTGAGTCTTCGGACTGTCCTGGTGTAGATACTGTGGTGGATAGGTTGCAGCAGATTTGGACTCATGTGGTGGACAATTTGACATTGTCCCAGGAGAAGGCTCAATGTTTCGCTAACCGCCGGCGCTGTGTGGGTCCCCGACTTCGTGTTGGGGATTTGGTTTGGTTGTCGTCTCGTTATGTTCCTATGAAGGTTTCCTCTCCTAAGTTTAAGCCTCGTTTCATTGGTCCGTATAAGATTTCTGAGGTTCTCAATCCTGTGTCATTTCGTTTGACCCTTCCAGCTTCTTTTGCCATCCATAATGTATTCCATAGGTCATTGTTGCGGAGATACGTGGCGCCTGTGGTTCCATCCGTTGATCCTCCTGCCCTGGTGTTGGTTGAGGGGGAGTTGGAGTATGTGGTGGAGAAGATTTTGGATTCTCATATTTCGAGACGGAAACTCCAGGACCTGGTCAAGTGGAAGGGTTATGGTCAGGAAGATAATTCCTGGGTCTTTGCCTCCGATGTTCATGCTGCCGATCTGGTTCGTGCCTTTCATTTGGCTTGTCCTGGTCGGCCTGGGGGCTCTGGTGAGGGTTCGGTGACCCCTCCTCAAGGGGGGGGTACTGTTGTGAATTCTGTTGTCAAGCTCCCTCCTGTGGTCATGAATGGTACTTCGGCTGGTTCTGTCCATGGGCTTCCTCTGGTGGTTGTGAGTGGAGCTGCGGCTTCTGAGTTTCCTTCCACAGGTGAAGAGGTTAATTCGTTAGCTGGCTGCTCTATTTAACTCCACTTAGATCATTGCTCCATGCCACCTGTCAATGTTCCAGTATTGGTCTAGTTCTCTCCTGGATCGTTCTTGTGACCTGTCTTCCCAGCAGAAGCTAAGTTCCTGCTTGTTTTTCTCTGGTTTGCTATTTTTCTGTCCAGCTTGTTATTTTGATTTTTGTCTTGCTTGCTGGAAGCTCTGGGACGCAGAGGGAGCGCCTCCGCACCGTGAGTCGGTGCGGAGGGTCTTTTTGCGCCCTCTGCGTGGTCTTTTTGTAGGTTTTTGTGCTGACCGCAAAGTTACCTTTCCTATCCTCTGTCTGTTCAGTAAGTCGGGCCTCACTTTGCTAAATCTATTTCATCTCTGTGTTTGTAATTTTCATCTTTACTCACAGTCATTATATGTGGGGGGCTGCCTTTTCCTTTGGGGAATTTCTCTGAGGCAAGGTAGGCTTTATTTTTCTATCTCTAGGGCTAGCTAGTTTCTTAGGCTGTGTCGAGTTGCATAGGGAGCGTTAGGAGCAATCCACGGCTATTTCTAGTGTGTGTGATAGGATTAGGGATTGCGGTCAGCAGAGTTCCCACGTCTCAGAGCTCGTCTTATATTATTAGTAACTATCAGGTCATTCCGTGTGCTCTTAACCACCAGGTCCATTATTGTCCTTACCACCAGGTCATAACAGTACAGGGTGCCAAAAGTATTAATGCATCTCAATAGAGGGATAAGAGAAGTTCTGAGACCATTTTTTTTTCTTTGCAGTTTGTTTTGTCTCTCTTTTCCCCTTTACCTCTGGGTGGTTCAGGATACAGGTGTAGATATGGACATTCAAGGTCTGTCCTCTTGTATGGATAATCTCACTGCAAGGGTACAAAACATTCAAGATTTTGTGGTTCAGAATCCGATGTTAGAGCCTAGGATTCCAATTCCTGATTTGTTTTTTGGGGATAGATCTAAGTTTCTGAATTTCAAAAATAATTGTAAATTGTTTCTTGCTTTGAAACCTCGCTCCTCAGGTGACCCTGTTCAACAAGTGAAAATCATTATTTCTTTGTTACGTGGCGACCCTCAAGACTGGGCATTTTCCCTTGCGCCAGGAGATCCGGCATTGCGTGATGTTGATGCATTTTTTCTGGCACTCGGATTGCCTTATGATGAACCTAATTCAGTGGATCAGGCAGAGAAAATCTTGCTGGCTCTGTGTCAGGGTCAGGATGAGGTAAAAATATATAGTCAGAAGTTTAGGAAGTGGTCTGTACTCACTCAGTGGAATGAATGTGCCCTGGCAGCAATTTTCAGAAAGGGTCTCTCTGAAGCCCTTAAGGATGTCATGGTGGGATTTCCCATGCCTGCTGGTCTGAATGAGTCTATGTCTTTGGCCATTCAGATCGATCGACACTTGCGTGAGCGTAAAGCTGTGCACCATTTGGCGGTATTATCTGAGCATAGACCTGAGCCTATGCAATGTGATAGGACTTTGACCAGAGCTGAACGGCAAGAACACAGACGTCGGAATGGGCTGTTTTTTACTGTGGTGATTCCACTCATGCTATCTCCGATTGTCCTAAGCGCACTAAGCGTTTCGCTAGGTCTGCTACCATTGGTACGGTACAGTCGAAATTTCTTTTGTCCGTTACTCTGATTTGCTCTTTGTCATCCTATTCTGTTATGGCATTTGTGGATTCAGGCGCTGCCCTGAATTTGATGGACTTGGAGTTTGCTAGGCGCTGTGGTTTTTTCTTGGAGCCCTTGCAGTATCCTATTCCATTGAGAGGAATTGATGCTACGCCTTTGGCCAAGAATAAGCCTCAGTACTGGACCCAATTGACCATGTGCATGGCTCCTGCACATCAGGAGGATATTCGCTTTTTGGTGTTGCATAATCTGCATGATGTGGTCGTTTTGGGGTTGCCATGGCTACAGGTCCATAATCCAGTATTGGATTGGAAATCTATGTCTGTGTCCAGCTGGGGTTGTCAGGGGGTACATGGTGATGTTCCATTTTTGTCTATTTCGTCATCCACCCCTTCTGAAGTCCCGGAGCTTTTGTCGGATTACCGGGATGTATTTGATGAGCCCAAATCCAGTGCCCTACCTCCTCATAGGGATTGCGATTGTGCTATCGATTTGATTCCTGGTAGTAAGTTTCCTAAGGGCCGACTGTTCAATTTATCTGTGCCAGAGCACGCCGCTATGCGGAGTTATGTAAAGGAATCCTTGGAGAAGGGTCATATTCGCCCGTCGTCGTCACCATTGGGAGCAGGGTTCTTTTTTGTGGCCAAGAAGGATGGTTCTTTGAGACCTTGTATTGATTACCGCCTTCTTAATAAGATCACAGTCAAATTTCAGTACCCTTTGCCGCTGCTGTCGGATTTATTTGCTCGGATTAAGGGGGCTAGTTGGTTCACCAAGATAGATCTTCGTGGTACGTATAATCTTGTGCGTATTAAACAGGGCGATGAATCAAAAACAGCATTTAATACGCCCGAGGGCCATTTTGAGTACCTGGTTATGCCATTCGGGCTTTCCAATGCTCCATCAGTATTTCAGTCCTTTATGCATGACATCTTCCGAGAGTACCTGGATAAATTCCTGATTGTATATTTGGATGATATTTTGGTCTTCTCGGATGATTGGGAGTCTCACGTGAAGCAGGTCAGAATGGTGTTCCAGGTCCTTCGTGCAAATTCTTTGTTTGTGAAGGGGTCAAAGTGTCTCTTTGGAGTTCAGAAGGTTTCATTTTTGGGTTTCATTTTTTTCCCCTTCTACTATCGAGATGGACCCTGTTAAAGTCCAGGCCATTTATGATTGGACTCAGCCGACATCTGTGAAGAGTCTGCAAAAGTTCCTGGGCTTTGCTAATTTTTATCGTCGCTTCATCAGTAATTTTTCTAGTGTTGCTAAACCGTTGACTGATTTGACCAAGAAGGGTGCTGATGTGGTCAATTGGTCTTCTGCGGCTGTGGACGCTTTTCAGGAGTTGAAGCGTCGTTTCTCTTCTGCCCCTGTGTTGTGCCAGCCAGATGTTTCGCTTCCGTTTCAGGTCGAGGTTGATGCTTCTGAGATTGGAGCAGGGGCTGTTTTGTCGCAGAGAAGTTCTGATGGCTCGGTGATGAAACCATGTGCCTTCTTTTCTAGAAAGTTTTCGCCTGCTGAGCGCAATTATGATGTTGGCAATCAAGAGTTATGTTGGCCATGAAGTGGGCATTCGAGGAGTGGCGTCATTGGCTTGAAGGAGCCAAGCATCGCGTGGTGGTCTTGACCCTTGGCTAGATGAAGAGAATGGGGCATCAGACTGCGCTGCTCGCCTGTCAGGATAATGTACCAGAGAAGTCCAAATAGAAGTAGTAGAGTATAGACTTTATTTCTACGCGTTTCGTGGTGATCACACCACTTCCTCAGGACAGTCTATACACATACACATACAGGGTCTTGTATTTATAGCAAAGGAAGGCACATGGAGACACCTTTCAAAGGAAGAAAAAAAAAAAAAAAAACACAAACAAAAAACACCACACCCAGTGGGTGGGGAATCTGACTTAAAACACATATTCAAACATATATGTACATCATAAAACACACGAAACAATCATAAAATATAATTGAGTAAAGCACTTAAAACCATTGCTCATACATGTAAAAATCTAAATACAAAAAAACACATTAAAAAGAATAACTTTTACAAGCTGGGCGAGTGCTAGAACCTACAGTGTTAAAACATTTATTCTTTGTCAGGACCCTGCTACTGATGTTTGAACCATTGAGCCATGGGTGGATTTGATTGAATTATTCTGTTTGGTGGTAATTTCACAAGAGTCTGTGAAATCAAAGAGATAACAGTGGAAAGACAAAAAAAAAAAAGAGAATCCCTGGGAATTATTCCTTATTTTTATTCTTTTCCCTTTCAGTTGAACAAATCAGTTGTTTCGTTGAGTCCATGGGGATTTATGGTGTTCAGCTTGTGAATCCAGAAGATCTCTTTTCTGTTGAGAGTCTGGACTCGATTAGAATTATCAAGGGGGACATGGTCAATAGGGATCACCCTGAAGGATATCCTTTTGTTGTGATACATTGCATAATGCCTGGAAAGGCCATGCTGTAAAAATCCTTCTTTTATATTATACCTGTGCGAGTTTATTCTTTTATGCAGCTGTTGCGTTGTCCTGCCCACATATAATTTCTTACATTCGCATATAATGACATAGATGACAAAACTGGATTGGCAAGTCAAATGGTATTTGATTTGAAACTCATCTGAATTTCCACTGTCTGATGAAAAAGTTTTTGCATCATGAATGATGCTTGAGCAACACAGGCAGCTCGGGACGCCACATCTATAGGAGCCTTGTCTGGGCTTTTTTGTAGAGGGATTGAGATCCTCTTTTTTCTTTAGCCGGCTGGGGGCCAACATGTTTTTCAATGTTGGGGCCCTTCGAAACGTTATCAGAGGATTGCTGGGAAGAAGCTTCCCCAATATGGGATCATTAAGAAGTATGCCCCAATGTTTTTCCAGAACCAGGCGAATTCTCTTGTTCTGGGCTGAAAAAGTGGTAATAAAATTGAAGCTGAACTTAGTATCAGATGCAGATTTTTTTGTTTTTATATTAGAGATTAAGTCTATCTGTTCTATTTTTTTGCTTTCAGAGAAGGCTCTATGGATCAATTTTTTGGGGTAACTTCTCTCAAGAAATCTATGTGATAAAAGTTTTGATTGGTTAATGAAATCTATATCCATACTGCAGTTCCTCTTGATTCTTTTATATTGGTTGAGTGGAATATTCCTCAACCATTTGGTGTAGTGTCCACTTTGATAATGGACATAACTGTTCGCATCCACAGGTTTGAAGTAGGTTCTTGTATGAATTTTTATATGGTCATGAAAAAAAGTGAGGTCAAGGAAGTCAACCGTGTCAGGGTTTACTACAGGGGTGAAACCCAAACCCCAGGTGTTGTCTTCAATGCTCCTGAGGAATGACCCCACATCATTGTTTGAATTATCATAAATAAAGAATAAATCATCTATGTAACGTTTGTAAATGATGATGTTGGGTGCATGTATACTGCTGTATATGAAAATGGACTCGAAGATGGCCATAAACAAATTTGCATAAGTTGGCGCCACCTTCGAGCCCATTGCGGTCCCAAGTATCTGATGGTATAGAGTATCTTGAAAGGTAAAAAAATTATTATGGAGTATGAAGTGCATGCTTTCATATAAAAAATCTTTTTGTCTAGGTGTCAAACGTGGATCAATGTCTATGAAGGTTTTAAAACACACCAGTCCCAAATCATGTGGGATGCTGGAATAGAGGGCGGACACATCCATGGAAATAAAAACAAAAGTGTTCTTCCATGGGATGTCCTTTGTGAGTCGGATTAGATGACTGGAATCCCTCAAATAACTGTGTAGCTGGTCTACATGTGTGTGCATCACTACATCCACATAATTTGCAAGGTTTGATGTCAGGGACCCTATCCCTGAAATTATGGGTCTCCCAGGGGGCCTTTTAGCATCCTTGTGGATTTTCGGAAGGTGATAGAAAAAAGCAATCGGTGGATTGACAACTCTTAAAAAATTTTTCTCTGATTTATTCAGAATGCTCTGTCTATCAGCTTTTGATATCAAAGCGTTATAAGAAATAACTGCATTGTTATATTGAGTGTTATCAACCTTATTGTAAAGGTACTGTCACACTAGACGATATCGCTAGCGATCCGTGACGTTGCAGCGTCCTCGCTAGCGATATCGTCCAGTGTGACAGGCAGCAGCGATCAGGCCCCTGCTGGGAGATCGCTGGTCGGGGAAGAAAGTCCAGAACTTTATTTCGTCGCTGGACTCCCCGCAGACATCGCTGAATCGGCGTGTGTGACACCGATTCAGCGATGTCTTCACTGGTAACCAGGGTAAACATCGGGTAACTAAGCGCAGGGCCGCGCTTAGTAACCCGCTGTTTACCCTGGTTACCAGCGTAAAAAAACAAACAGTACATACTTACATTCAGCTGTCTGTCCCTTGCCGTCTGGTTCCTGCCTTGACTGCTGGCCGTAGTGAAAGCAGAGCACAGCCACAGCGGTGAGTCACCGCTGTGTGACTCACCGCTGTGCTGTGCTTTCACTTTCACTTTGCGGCCAGCAGTCAGTGCAGGAACCAGACGGCAAGGGACAGACAGCTGAATGTAAGTATGTACTGTTTGTTTTTTTACGCTGGTAACCAGGGTAAACAGCGGGTAACTAAGCGCGGCCCTGCGCTTAGTTACCCGATGTTTACCCTGGTTACCGGGGACCTCGGGATCGTTGGTCGCTGGAGAGCGGTCTGTGTGACAGCTCTCCAGCGACCAAACAGCGACGCTGCAGCGATCCGGATCGTTGTCGGTATCGCTGCAGCGTCGCTAAGTGTGACGGTACCTTAAGTCTTGGGGTCAGATAATAGTCTAAATGCTTCTGCTAGATAATCCCCCCGGTCCTGTACTACTATTCCTCCCCCCTTGTCTGCCATGCGGATGACAAGGTCTGGATTGCTCTTTATGGATTATAATGCCTCTTTTTCTTTTGAGGTGAGATTGGATTCCCCCTTGCTATGTGTCAAAATTATTTTGTCCAGGTCGTTTGAAACAAGATCAGAGAAAGTTTTCAGATGGTGGCCCTGACTTTGGATCACCACTGAATCACCTGACATCAATGAGAATACACACAAGGGAGATGAACTAATTACAAACAAACCAAAGGCTGTTACAATCCCCACAGAACAGGTCCCAGAGATCAATCCAATCCACACTGGGGAGTGCAAACATGATAACAATGGAACAAAAGAAAAAACCCTGTTTGACACTTCAGTCAATTTGAGGGCTATCATTGAGCAGATAGAAAAAATAAAAAAAGATAGGAAATTGGCCACATCCCAAAATTTTTTGTCTGATAATGAAAGTATTGACCAGACAAAAACGTCGCCTGATCAAGGAGATTAATCTCCACCTGATCAGTATTCCCTTTATCAGGCGACGTTTTTGTCTGGTCAATACTTTCATTATCAGACAAAAAATTTTGGGATGTGGCCAATTTCCTATCTTTTTTTATTTTTTCTATCTGCTCAATGATAGCCCTCAAATTGACTGAAGTGTCAAACAGGGTTTTTTCTTTTGTTCCATTGTTATCATGTTTGCACTCCCCAGTGTGGATTGGATTGATCTCTGGGACCTGTTCTGTGGGGATTGTAACAGCCTTTGGTTTGTTTGTAATTAGTTCATCTCCCTTGTGTGTATTCTCATTGATGTCAGGTGATTCAGTGGTGATCCAAAGTCAGGGCCACCATCTGAAAACGTTCTCTGATCTTGTTTCAAACGACCTGGACAAAATAATTTTGACACATAGCAAGGGGGAATCCAATCTCACCTCAAAAGAAAAAGAGGCATTAAAATCCATAAAGAGCAATCCAGACCTTGTCATCCGCATGGCAGACAAGGGGGGAGGAATAGTAGTACAGGACCGGGGGGATTATCTAGCAGAAGCATTTAGACTATTATCTGACCCCAAGACTTACAATAAGGTTGATAACACTCAATATAACAATGCAGTTATTTCTTATAACGCTTTGATATCAAAAGCTGATAGACAGAGCATTCTGAATAAATCAGAGAAAAATTTTTTAAGAGTTGTCAATCCACCGATTGCTTTTTTCTATCACCTTCCGAAAATCCACAAGGATGCTAAAAGGCCCCCTGGGAGACCCATAATTTCAGGGATAGGGTCCCTGACATCAAACCTTGCAAATTATGTGGATGTAGTGATGCACACACATGTAGACCAGCTACACAGTTATTTGAGGGATTCCAGTCATCTAATCCGACTCACAAAGGACATCCCATGGAAGAACACTTTTGTTTTTATTTCCATGGATGTGTCCGCCCTCTATTCCAGCATCCCACATGATTTGGGACTGGTGTGTTTTAAAACCTTCATAGACATTGATCCACGTTTGACACCTAGACAAAAAGATTTTTTATATGAAAGCATGCACTTCATACTCCATAATAATTTTTTTACCTTTCAAGATACTCTATACCATCAGATACTTGGGACCGCAATGGGCTCGAAGGTGGCGCCAACTTATGCAAATTTGTTTATGGCCATCTTCGAGTCCATTTTCATATACAGCAGTATACATGCACCCAACATCATCATTTACAAACGTTACATAGATGATTTATTCTTTATTTATGATAATTCAAACAATGATGTGGGGTCATTCCTCAGGAGCATTGAAGACAACACCTGGGGTTTGGGTTTCACCCCTGTAGTAAACCCTGACACGGTTGACTTCCTTGACCTCACTTTTTTTCATGGCCATATAAAAATTCATACAAGAACCTACTTCAAACCTGTGGATGCGAACAGTTATGTCCATTATCAAAGTGGACACTACACCAAATGGTTGAGGAATATTCCACTCAACCAATATAAAAGAATCAAGAGGAACTGGAGTATGGATATAGATTTCATTAACCAATCAAAACTTTTATCACATAGATTTCTTGAGAGAAGTTACCCCAAAAAATTGATCCATAGAGCCTTCTCTGAAAGCAAAAAAATAGAACAGATAGACTTAATCTCTAATATAAAAACAAAAAAATCTGCATCTGATACTAAGTTCAGCTTCAATTTTATTACCACTTTTTCAGCCCAGAACAAGAGAATTCACCTGGTTCTGGAAAAACATTGGGGCATACTTCTTAATGATCCCATATTGGGGAAGCTTCTTCCCAGCAATCCTCTGATAACGTTTCGAAGGGCCCCAACATTGAAAAACATGTTGGCCCCCAGCCGGCTAAGGCCAGCTTCACACTCAGCGTATGAAAATACGGTCCGTATATTACGGCCGTAATACGCTGAAATGTCCCGAAAATAGTGGTCCGTAGCTCCTCCGTAGGCAGGGTGTGTCAGCGTTTTTTGCGCATGGCATCCTCCGTATGTAATCCGTATGGCATCCGTACTGCGTGGTTTTCTCGCAGGCTTGCAAAACCAACATACCGCTATAGAAATGATCCATGTGTCCCAAAAAGAAAAAAATATATATATATACTGTCTATATATATATATATATATATATATATATATATATATATATATATATGTCATTAGACACATATATGTATATATATTAATATTTATTCCAGCGCTATACAGCTTGAAAGCCGGTAATTCAATTACCGGCTTTTTCTTTCTCCTTCTTTAAACCCGACATGATTTGAGACATGGTTTACATACAGTAAACCATGTTTTCTCTCCATTTTTTTTGCAGATTCCACACTACTAATGTCAGTAGTGTGTATCTGCAAAATTTGGCCGTTCTAGCTCTTAAAATAAAGGGTTAAATGGCGGAAAAAATTGGCGTGGGCTCCCGCACAATTTTCTCCACCAGAGTAGTAAAGCCAGTGACTGAGGGCAGATATTAATAGCCTGGAGAGGGTCCATGGTTATTGGCCCCCCCCTGGCTAAAAATATCTGCCCCCAGCCACCTCAGAAAAGGCACATCTGGAAGATGCGCCTATTCTGGCACTTGGCCACTCTCTTCCCATTCCCGTGTAGCGGTGGGATATGGGGTAATGAAGGGTTAATGCCACCTTGCTATTGTAAGGTGACATTAAGCCTAATTAATAATGGAGAGGCGTCAATTATGACACCTATCCATTATTAATCCAATTGAATGAAAGGGTTAAATAAAACACAAACACATTATTTAAAATTATTTTAATGAAATAAAAACAATGGTTGTTGGAGTATTTTATTCTACGCCCAATCCAATCACTGAAGACCCTCGTTCTGTGAAAGAAAAAACATAATAAACCAACAATATACTTACCCTCCGCAGATCTGTAACGTCCAACGATGTAAATCCTTCTGAAGGGGTTAAAACATTTTGCAGCAAGGAGCTTTGCTAATGCAGGCTGCTCCTCGCTGCAAAACCCCGGGGAATGAGTCTAAATATAGATCAATGAGCTATATTTAGCTTCATTTGCGGTGAGGCGCCCTCTGCTGGATGTTCATAGATCGTGGGAAATTTCCTAGAAAGCTCCCAGGCTTTCTAGGCAAGTTCCCACGATCTATAAACAGCCAGCAGAGGGCGCCTCACCGCAAATGAAGCTAAATATAGCTCATTGATCTATATTTAGACTCATTCCCCGGGGTTTTGCAGCGAGGAGCAGCCTGCATTAGCAAAGCTCCTTGCTGCAAAATGTTTTAACTCCTTCAGAAGGATTTACATCGTTGGACGTTACAGATCTGCGGAGGGTAAGTATATTGTTGGTTTATTATGTTTTTTCTTTCACAGAACGAGGGTCTTCAGTGATTGGATTGGGCGTAGAATAAAATACTCCAACAACCATTGTTTTTATTTCATTAAAATAATTTTAAATAATGTGTTTGTGTTTTATTTAACCCTTTCATTCAATTGGATTAATAATGGATAGGTGTCATAATTGACGCCTCTCCATTATTAATTAGGCTTAATGTCACCTTACAATAGCAAGGTGGCATTAACCCTTCATTACCCCATATCCCACCGCTACACGGGAATGGGAAGAGAGTGGCCAAGTGCCAGAATAGGCGCATCTTCCAGATGTGCCTTTTCTGGGGTGGCTGGGGGCAGATATTTTTAGCCAGGGGGGGCCAATAACCATGGACCCTCTCCAGGCTATTAATATCTGCCCTCAGTCACTGGCTTTACTACTCTGGAGGAGAAAATTGCGCGGGAGCCCACGCCAATTTTTTCCGCCATTTAACCCTTTATTTTAAGAGCTAGAACGGCCAAATTTTGCAGATACACACTACTGACATTAGTAGTGTGGAATCTGCAAAAAAAATGGAGAGAAGACATGGTTTACTGTATGTAAACCATGTCTCAAATCATGTCGGGTTTTAGGAAGGAGAAAGAAAAAGCCGGTAATTGAATTACCGGCTTTCAAGCTGTATAGCGCTGGAATAAATATTAATATATATACATACAGTGGGGCAAAAAAGTATTTAGTCAGTCAGCAATAGTGCAAGTTCCACCACTTAAAAAGATGAGAGGCGTCTGTAATTTACATCATAGGTAGACCTCAACTATGGGAGACAAACTGAGAAAAAAAAAATCCAGAAAATCACATTGTCTGTTTTTTTATCATTTTTTTTGCATATTATGGTGGAAAATAAGTATTTGGTCAGAAACAAACAATCAAGATTTCTGGCTCTCACAGACGTGTAACTTCTTCTTTAAGAGTCTCCTCTTTCCTCCACTCATTACCTGTAGTAATGGCACCTGTTTAAACTTGTTATCAGTATAAAAAGACACCTGTGCACACCCTCAAACAGTCTGACTCCAAACTCCACTATGGTGAAGACCAAAGAGCTGTCAAAGGACACCAGAAACAAAATTGTAGCCCTGCACCAGGCTGGGAAGACTGAATCTGCAATAGCCAACCAGCTTGGAGTGAAGAAATCAACAGTGGGAGCAATAATTAGAAAATGGAAGACATACAAGACCACTGATAATCTCCCTCGATCTGGGGCTCCACGCAAAATCCCACCCCGTGGGGTCAGAATGATCACAAGAACGGTGAGCAAAAATCCCAGAACCACGCGGGGGGACCTAGTGAATGAACTGCAGAGAGCTGGGACCAATGTAACTAGGCCTACCATAAGTAACACACTACGCCACCATGGACTCAGATCCTGCAGTGCCAGACGTGTCCCACTGCTTAAGCCAGTACATGTCCGGGCCCATCTGAAGTTTGCTAGAGAGCATTTGGATGATCCAGAGGAGTTTTGGGAGAATGTCCTATGGTCTGATGAAAACAAACTGGAACTGTTTGGTAGAAACACAACTTGTCGTGTTTGGAGGAAAAAGAATACTGAGTTGCATCCATCAAACACCATACCTACTGTAAAGCATGGTGGTGGAAACATCATGCTTTGGGGCTGTTTCTCTGCAAAGGGGCCAGGACGACTGATCCGGGTACTTTAAAGAATGAATGGGGCCATGTATCGTGAGATTTTGAGTGCAAACCTCCTTCCATCAGCAAGGGCATTGAAGATGAAACGTGGCTGGGTCTTTCAACATGACAATGATCCAAAGCACACCGCCAGGGCAACGAAGAAGTGGCTTCGTAAGAAGCATTTCAAGGTCCTGGAGTGGCCTAGCCAGTCTCCAGATCTCAACCCTAAAGAAAACCTTTGGAGGGAGTTGAAAGTCCGTGTTGCCAAGCGAAAAGCCAAAAACATCACTGCTCTAGAGGAGATCTGCATGGAGGAATGGGCCAACATACCAACAACAGTGTGTGGCAACCTTGTGAAGACTTACAGAAAACGTTTGACCTCTGTCATTGCCAACAAAGGATATATTACAAAGTATTGAGATGAAATTTTGTTTCTGACCAAATACTTATTTTCCACCATAATATGCAAATAAAATGTTAAAAAAACAGACAATGTGATTTTCTGGATTTTTTTTCTCAGTTTGTCTCCCATAGTTGAGGTCTACCTATGATGTAAATTACAGACGCCTCTCATCTTTTTAAGTGGTGGAACTTGCACTATTGCTGACTGACTAAATACTTTTTTGCCCCACTGTATATGTGTCTCACTGACATATATATATATATATATACCTATTCTATGTGTACACATTTATTCTACCTATTGGACTGTAAGCTGTCAGTGTGATTTTACTGTACACCGCACTGAATTACCGGCTTTTCTCTCTAACGGCGCTGCGTATTTCTCGCAAGTCACACTGCTTGTCCGTGTGAAATCCGTATTTTTCACGCTTCCATAGACTTTCATTGGCGTATTTCTTGCGCAGTACGGTGACAAACGCAGCATGCTGCGATTTTGTACGGCCGTAGAAAGCCGTATAATACTGATCAGTAAAATACGGCAGATAGGAGCAGGGGCATAGAGAATAATTGTGCCGTATTTTTTGCGAGTTTTACGGACGTAGTTTCTGCGCTCTTACGTCCGTAAAACTCGCAAGTGTGAAGCCGGCCTAAAGAAAAAAGAGGATCTCAATCCCTCTACAAAAAAGCCCAGACAAGGCTCCTATAGATGTGGCGTCCCGAGATGCCTGTGTTGCTCAAGCATCATTCATGATGCAAAAACTTTTTCATCAGACAGTGGAAATTCAGATGAGTTTCAAATCAAATACCATTTGACTTGCCAATCCAGTTTTGTCATCTATGTCATTATATGCGAATGTAAGAAATTATATGTGGGCAGGACAACGCAACAGCTGCATAAAAGAATAAACTCGCACAGGTATAATATAAAAGAAGGATTTTTACAGCATGGCCTTTCCAGGCATTATGCAATGTATCACAACAAAAGGATATCCTTCAGGGTGATCCCTATTGACCATGTCCCCCTTGATAATTCTAATCGAGTCCAGACTCTCAACAGAAAAGAGATCTTCTGGATTCACAAGCTGAACACCATAAATCCCCATGGACTCAACGAAACAACTGATTTGTTCAACTGAAAGGGAAAAGAATAAAAATAAAGAATAATTCCCAGGGATTCTCTTTTTCTTTTTTTTTTTTTTTGTCTTTCCACTGTTATCTCTTTGATTTCACAGACTCTTGTGAAATTACCACCAAACAGAGTAATCCAATCAAATCCACCCATGGCTCAATGGTTCAAACATCAGTAGCAGGGTCCTGACAAAGAATAAATGTTTTAACACTGTAGGTTCTAGCACTCGCCCAGCTTGTAAAAGTTATTCTTTTTAATGTGCTTTTTTGTATTTAGATTTTTACATGTATGAGCAATGGTTTTAAGTGCTTTACTCAATTATATTTTATGATTGTTTCGTGTGTTTTATGATGTACATATATGTTTGAATATGTGTTTTAAGTCAGATTCCCCACCCACTGGGTGTGGTGTTTTTTGTTTGTGTTTTTTTTTTTTTTCTTCCTTTGAAAGGCGTCTCCATGTGCCTTCCTTTTCTATAAATACAAGACCCTGTATGTGTATGTGTATAGACTGTCCTGAGGAAGTGGTGTGATCACCACGAAACGCGTAGAAATAAAGTCTATTCTCTACTACTTCTATTTGGACTTCTCTGGTACATTATCCTGACAGGCGAGCAGCGCAGTCTGATGCCCCATTCTCTTCATCTAGCCAAGGATCATCACATCGGGGCTTGCAGCAGCCGCCAATGCTAAGTGCAGTGGTTGTGTCTTACACAACCATAATAGGTGAGTGAATTTATATTATCTCTCACGAATATTCCCTTTATCTCGGATAAGACCCTGTGTGCGCTCTGTATTCCTTCTAGCTACCTTGTGGTGGTCTTGACGGATCACAAGAATTTGACTTATCTCGAGTCTGCCAAACGGTTGAATCCTAGACAGGCTCGTTGGTTGCTATTTTTCTCCCGTTTTGATTTTGTGGTTTCGTACCTTCCAGGCTCTAAGAATATGAAGGCTGATGCCCTGTCAAGGAGTTTTGTGCCCGACTCTCCGGGTGTTCCTGAGCCGGCGGGTATTCTCAAAGAGGGGGTAATTTTGTCTGCCATCTCCCCTGATTTGCGGTGGGTGCTGCAAAAATTTCAGGCTGATAGACCTGACCGTTGCCCAGCGGAGAAACTGTTTGTCCCTGATAAATGGACTAGTAGAGTTATCTCTGAGGTACATTGTTCGGTGTTGCCGGTCATCCTGGAATCTTTCGTATCAGAGATTTGGTGGCTAGATCCTTTTGGTGACCGTCTTTGTCGCGGGATGTGCGTTCTTTTGTGCAGTCCTGTGGGACTTGTGCTCAGGCTAAGCCCTGCTGTTCTCGTGCCAGTGGGTTGCTTTTGCCCTTGCCGGTCCCGAAAAGGCCCTGGACGCATATCTCTATGGATTTTATTTCGGATCTCCCTGTCTCTCAAAAGATGTCGGTCATTTGGGTGGTTTGTGATCGCTTCTCTAAGATGGTCCATTTGGTACCCTTGTCTAAATTGCCTTCCTCCTCTGATTTGGTGCCATTGTTTTTCTAGCATGTGGTTCGTTTACATGGCATTCCGGAGAACATCGTTTCGGACAGAGGTTTCCAGTTTGTTTCGAGGTTTTGGCGAGCCTTTTGTGCTAGGATGGGCATTGATTTGTCTTTTTCCTCGGCTTTCCATCCTCAGACAAATGGCCAAACCGAACGAACTAATCAGACTTTGGAAACATATCTGAGATGCTTTGTTTCTGCTGATCAGGATGATTGGGTGCCCTTTTTGCCTTTGGCTGAGTTCGCCCTTAATAATCGGGCCAGCTCGGCTACTTTGGTTTCGCCGTTTTTCGGCAATTCTGGTTTCCATCCTCGTTTCTCTTCAGGGCAGGTTGAGTCTTCGGACTGTCCTGGTGTAGATACTGTGGTGGATAGGTTGCAGCAGATTTGGACTCATGTGGTGGACAATTTGACATTGTCCCAGGAGAAGGCTCAATGTTTCGCTAACCGCCGGCGCTGTGTGGGTCCCCGACTTCGTGTTGGGGATTTGGTTTGGTTGTCGTCTCGTTATGTTCCTATGAAGGTTTCCTCTCCTAAGTTTAAGCCTCGTTTCATTGGTCCGCATAAGATTTCTGAGGATTTCTGTCCTCCGTAGTACACGCCTGCGCAAGGCAATCTTGCCTTGCACAGGCGTGTACTGCGGAGGACCTAGAATGAACTTCAATCCAATATTGCGGCCAGCATGCAGCCAGCGGGTAAGGAAAGGGTGAATCAAACACCTGAAAACTCCACCCATATGACCGAAAACCGGTCCCGCCAAATTCAGGTGACAGGTTCCCTTTAATCCCATCACCATTGATTACCTTATCTTGATGTTGGACTGAAGGACCCTGGGTAATTCAAAAAATAGCTTACATAACTTCAGTATAAAAAGACTCAGAGATCACATCCTGGGAGACTGAAGTAACACAGAGCTACCAGCCAGACATTCTGCAAACCACCCCAACAGACAAGAGAACGGACTGCAGCCAATTCATCATGGCACCATCACGAGGGACACTGATCTATGATTCTATAGGAAACAACCTAGGGGTTTTCGGCTCCGGTTGGAAGGACACAGATCTGATCCAGTGACCATCTCTGAACCATGGATATTTTTGGAGAAAGCCAGGTTTGGGACCCGCTGGTCGCCTGGTTCCATGGAGATGGTCAGATAAGCCAGGTGGTGACTCTCGTGTCAACTGGCTTTGGACCTTGTATGGACTCTATCGACAGTTCTTGGTCATCTCCCTATGCTTGTCGTTGCCCCTTCTCTTTGCGTGTATCCACAGATGGAGTAGTGACCCTGGGAGCTCTGACATCATGTCAACTGGCTTTGGACCTTGTATGGACTCTATGGACAGTTCTTGGTCATCTCCCTATACTTGTCGTTACCCCTTCTCTGTGTGTGCATCCACAGATGGAGTAGCGACCCTGGGAGCTCTGACTCTAGTGTCAACTGGCTTTGGACCTTGTATGGACTCTATGGACAGTTCTTGGTCATATCCCAATGCTTGTCGTTACCTCTTCTCTGTGCGTACATCCACAGATGAAGTAGCGACCCTGGGAGCTCTGACATCATGTCAAACTGGAAATACGTGGAGACGCAGTGATCTTTTATATGCGCCCATGTAATCAAGCAATTCCAGCCATGTTGGGATTGTTCTGTTTGCTATTGTGTGCTGTGGGTCAATAAAGTATTGCCACACTGTTTTACCTTAACCCTGCGTTGTCTGTGTAGTGTATTGCCCACTGGGAGATAGCGCGTTTCAGTGGTATGAGCCGTGGTCCATGCAGTCTTGCTAAAGACAGCCCGGCCAGCGGACGAGAGCACCCACTGACCCCGTTTCTTCACAACCTTAAATCTATAGAGACTAGTCAGGCAATCAGGATGGAGCAAGTAGTATAATTAGTGATGAGTGAGTACACTCGTTAC